>NC_037529.1:38243754-38246030 GCF_001531365.2 Cynara cardunculus var. scolymus
TTATATCCTTTAAGACTACCGTGGTCCGGAGTCTTTATTTTTTTGTGACTTAAAGATTTAGGATCAAGGTTCTTATTGGAAATCATAATTTGGATGTTATTGAGGAGAAAATGTCAGGTTTGGCTTGAAGCTTTAAATAACCTTGTTTGGTTAAGAAAAGGTTTAAAAGTGGCATTATGTGGAACCTGATTGGTTCAGAGTTTTGAGAATTGAATAAGTAGAACGCTTTGCTTGATAATGGAAAAGATCTTGAATTACGTTTCTATTTATTCATATATTTGTTATATATATGAAATGATATTTTCCTTAAAGGTTTTGGTGATTTTCACCCTGCAATAACATAAATAGGGTATCTCACTACACCTTTCGGTCTAACCCTCGTTTTGTGATTTAAATTATGTGTTGCAGGAGGTTCGGACAGTAAGGGAAAGGGAAAGGTTTAATATGTTCCTTTATGCGCTTCTGCTTGAAGATCTGTTTTGATTAATTAGTACAAGAAATGTATTTTGAATTTTTGGACCTTGTATCTGGTCATGTTAGATTCTTGTACTAAGGGACCTGAATGGAATGATATCATGTATTTTTTTTTTTGTATGAAATATATGTTACATGCAATGTGTGGATCAGGGCGTTATAAGAACAAATAGATGAATTCATGTCTAAAGGCTATTCATCTGATTTTCAGGAAAGAAATGTGAAGCAAATAAAGGAAAACTATGAGCTGATTAAAAGACTTTATGAAGCTCATATAGAATTGAATTCTGAAAGAAAGATATTTGATAAGGAAAAGAAGAGAGTAATTGAATTAGAAAATCAATTAAAGACTAAAAAGTTGAGTTCTAATAACAGTGGATCTGAGAAGGAAAAGGAAATGTTGGCTGAAAAGGAAAAGAAGTTTAATGCTGAGAAAAAGATTCTTGATAGTAAAATTAAAATTCTTGAACTGAATAACTCAAAACTGTTAAAGAAATTTTTTGAATCTGAATAGAAGTTTAAAGCTGAAGCGAAGAGTCTTGACAGTAAGATCAAAGCTCTTGAGGTGAATAATGCAAAACTATCAGAGAAGTTTCTGAATTTGAACAAATTATCATTTTGTCAAGATCTAAATTTGATAATGAGAAGAAAGAATATTTGAAAGAATCTGAAAGGAAATATTTGGAAATGTCCAAGAGCATTGCTGCCAAGAAGAAGACTTTAGATGAGGAAAGAAAAGCTTTTGCTTTGGAGAAAAATAATATTGCAAAGAAGTGATAGATCCCAACTTGTAAAAGTGTAAGTAAGAAGCCTCTTACTCTAGTCTTTTTGGACTTAGTCTGTTGAAGCAGTCTGGATCAAGAGCTCTTATGTAAAAGATATCAAGAGACAGAGCTCTTACTCAAAGAGCTAAGTGCCTCATATACAGAGTCCGTGCTCAACCTAGAGGAAGATCAAGATTTAAGTGTCAAAAAGCCTAAGTACTTGATACAGAGCAACATTCTAGACACAGAGCCTCTGCATAGTACATGCAGAGCCTCTGAGTCTCCTACTCCCGTAGTTTGCACACTTGATTCAAACTTATCCGCAAGACTCCTAACGGAATCTATTATGATTGACTCAATGTAACACCCCAAATCCACGCATTGCATATAACACATATTTCATATATAAAGTACATGTTTCCCCCACATAGGTCCTTAATACAAGAGTATAATATAAAATACACAACCCAAAAATTTCAAAAGTACATGCTCTTGCATCCTATCATCTATGCTTCCAAAAACAGCTAAGCATATAGGGAAGTAATTCACACAATACTCTTTCCCTTATCATTACCTGCACACATAATTTTGGAAACACAAAAATGAAGGTTAGACATGAATGTCTAGTGAGGTTCCCTTCTATGTAATGTAGGGTGAAGATCACCAAAACATTTATTTCAAATCAAACATCTTATAGAGCAAAACTGAAAACATGCTGCTTCGGTCCATCGGGCCTCTGGTTTCAAACAACACTTAGAAAATATTTCGACATCCAGGACCAAAACCCCTCTGGTCTCTCTTCCAGAGCTTCTGGTCTTCACGACCAGAGCCTCTAGTTGAACCAACCAGACTTAGAATATAATTTGACAATTAGGACCAGAGCCCCTCTGGTCTCTCTTCCAGAGCTTATGGTCTTCACAACCAGAGCCGCTGGTTTCACTAACTAGACTTTAGAATATAATTTGACATTTAGGACCAGAGCCCCTCTGGTCTCTCTTCCAGCGCTTCTGGTCTTCATGAGCAGAGCCTCTGGTTCTA
>NC_037529.1:38246130-38259677 GCF_001531365.2 Cynara cardunculus var. scolymus
CTTTCTCAAAATCACATAAAACCATATTATAACATCGACTGAGATAAATAATAAAATGAAATATTAAAATCATGATGTATCTCGCTGCATTGCGCGAGTACGCTTCTAGTTAATTATAAAAAGAATGAATGATAATACAGTTGATGATGCATATAATATTCTTGATAAGACTGTTTTGATCAACAAGATTCAAAATTGCAAGATTTTTAGTAAATTTGACTTGAAATCAGGATTTTGGCAAGTCAAAATGCATCAAGACAGCATGAAATGGACAACTTTAACTTGTCCATAAGGTCATTTTGAATGGTTAGTCATGCATTTTGGGCTTAAGAATGCCCCAAGTATTTTTGAAAGAAAAATGGAAGACATTTTTAATAAGCATAGCAATTTTGTGGCCGTTTATATAGGCGATATTTTGGTTTTCAGTAAAAATAAAAAAGACCATAAAGGTCATTTGCAAATTGTTTTTTCAGAAYTTATCAGACATGGTTTAATTTTAAGTAAAAAGAAAATGCAGTTATTTCGTGAATATATAGACTTTTTGGGAGTAAATATTGGAGAAGGAAAAATCTCTTTGCAACCTCATATTGCTCAAAAGGCTCTTGATTTTCCAGATAAATTAGAAGACTTAAAACAGTTGCAAAAGTTTTTAGGACTGATAAATTATGCTAGACCTTTTATAAAAAATATTGGAAAAATTTCCATTCCTTTATATGCAAAAACCTCTCCAAATGGGCAAAAATGTTTTAATCAAGAAGATGTTAAGCTTGTTCAACAATTGAAAAAAGAGATCAAATCTCTACCCGAGCTTGCTTTACCTCTTGATACAGATTATTTGATTATGAATGTTAAGTTTATATTTAACATTTTAAACGAAGAAGTAGGAATACGACTATGAGGTGGCCGGTTTGTTTAAATTGGACAACATGTGAAGGGTTAAATCAGATGACCTTGTATAGTGTTGTCCGGATTTGTTATCCGGACAAGATCTGTGATAAAGCCAAGTGTTAAATTGAACAAACCATGTGGAGTGTTGTCCGGATTTGTTATCCGAACAAGATTTGACCGGATTAAGTTTTGACATGTAATTTTAACAAAGAAGATAGAAATTTTGGAACTGATAAATAATTCCATTCACTGCGGTCTAATATATATGGAATTGTTTTATGAAACTTTTTGATGAGGGAATAAGGGTGACATATCAAGGAGAGGTGTACCATGGGATAAGGGTGGCATATCAAGGAGAGGTGTACCATGGGATAAGTGTGGCATATCAAGGAGAGGTGTACATTTGGATATAAGGGTGGCATTTGTGTGTGTGTGTATTTCATAATATAACTCTTACTATTATATCCTCTAAGATTACCGTGATTTGGAATGTTTATTTCTTTGTGATTTAAAGATTTAGCATCAGGGTTCTTAATGGAAATTGTAGTCGAGATGTTATAAAGAAGGGGATAACAGGTTTGGCCTGAAACTTGATTAAACCTTATTTTGATCTAAAGGTTTGAAAGTGGTAATACAATAAATTGACTAGTATAACCTGTTGAGATTTGATGAACTTTTCACACGCAGAGATTGTTGAAAAGTGAAAGGTATTCGTATTATGTTTTTACTTGTTCATATATTTTTATATATATGAAAAACTGTTTTATTTAAAAAGTTTTGGTGATTTTCACCCTGCAAAGACATAAATAGTGTAACTCACTAGACCTTTTGGTCTAACCCTTGTTTTGTGATTTTAATTATGTATTGCAGAAAGTGTTGAAGGTAAAGGGAAGGGAAAAATATAATAATTTTCCTATATGCTTATCTGCTTGAAGATTAATTGACGAGATGTATTTTTTTGTTAGATGAATCTGGTTTAGTGCAAAAATTATATTTTAAATTTTCGGACCATGTATTTTGTACTGATAAATTCTTGTACTAAGGGACCAATATGATGTACAAATATGCATTTCTTATATATGAAGTATATGTTACATGAGTTATGTGGAATGGGGCATTACGAACAGGAATAAGTTCTTCATTAACGCATTCAATCAAAGTACTTTTTCTACTAAAATTGTTTATTCTTTTCGGACAAGTCTTTGCAAGGTGTTCATTACTGTTACAAACATAACCGCTAAGACGATTCCTGTAATTTCTTTGAGGTTAAAATTTTCTAACATATTTTTCTTCATTGAGATAAGACTTTCTTTTATCTGATTTTCTCAAAAAATATCTCTTTTTGGGAGAACTTTTATAATTCTTGTATTTTTTCTTGGGCTTGGAGCATGAAGCTTCATAAGTCTGAGGAGTATACATGTCTCTACAAAATTTATAGTCTGTCTTTTTAAGTTGTTTTTGAATCTGGAGATCAACACATTTTTCTTCAAGAGTTCTAGTGATAAACTGAGCTCTTTGACCTATTGACCACAAAAAATTTGGACTTTCCTTAACAGAAGGCAAATTATTCCATTTATCATGAATCTCTAGTCCTAATGGTCMARGTAATTTATGAAACAACTTATTTCCAATGTCTTGATTAAAAGTATTTCCAGCGATAGCAGTAAGATAAACATAATGATTTAAAAATTGTTTTACCCTTTTACCGTTAGTCCAATGGTATAAACTTAATTGCTCAAGTTCTCTCATAGCTTTTTTCTGAACATTCATTTGTCCAGCATTCGGATCAACACCTGTTGCTAAAATTTGTATTTGATTAACAAACTTATAAATGATTATACTCTATCAATGATTATACTTACAATCCCTTTTGAAAGCTTCCCAGATTGCTTTTGTGTTTTCTCCCAAAAAAGTTTCTAAATATCTGTACATTTCTTTTGCTTCCATGTCTTGATTTTGTCTATAATAATGAGCAAGAAGGGTGTTTTTCTGAACATTAATTACATTTGTCCAAATTTGAGGATCATGAGCAGTTAATGATCTTGATTTAATGGTTTTAAAATGTATAAAATCATAAAATCACAACACATAAAATCATAAAATTACAATTTTTTTAGCACATAAAAGAAAACTTTAAAAAACACACATGCGAAAGCTAATAATTATATAAAACACAATACATACATACATATAATAAAACACACATGCAATAATAATATTATATGTTAAATGCATTAATTTTCATCCATGCAAAAACACATTTTTTTTTAAACTTGTATAAAACTGATACGATCTTTTTCTCCGGCAGAAAAGAAGGACGACAACATAGGCTCACTCCGGCCCTAACTCAGTCCATAGCTCGGGGTCACTCAAGATCAATACCGGTAATGTACGAGTTTATCAAGAAATCTATTTTTAACACGCAAACACAAACATTTTAATAATACAAACTTTTAAAACCATTAAATCAAGAACATTACTAATGTAACATCTTTCTCCGACAACTCTTATGGATGCCAAGAAGTCTCACTCCCGCCTTACATACGGGCTCCAGGTCACTCGAGATTAAAAAAATTAATGTTTCGGTTCTCTGAAAATAAAAGTTTTTAACACGACAAAATAAAACATAAACATTTTATACAACAAAAAATAACTTTAGAAAAAACACATAAGAACACATAAAAATATAAACAAAATAAAATACATCAAACATAAACATTTTATTTAAAGATTATTATACAAAAAAACAAGGGAAGATTGTTACAAATCGAACATTACATTAAGAAAACCATAAGGATATCCCTTTCTGGAAAACCCCTTAACTACTAATACAAAATTTAAATAAAAGAAAAAGAAAACTTACTTAGGCTAAAATCTTTATTAATCTTGAAATTGAAGAAGGATGATGAACTTGGTGATGGAGGATGAAGATGATGAAGGTAGCTAGATCATTGTTGTAGGAGTTTATTTTTCACCATATGAATTTGTTGGTAGGAAAGAGAAAAGTTGGAGAATCTAGGTGATGATGAGATTGTTGATGGAGATGGTGTGATGGAGGAGAGTAGGGAATCTTGTGAATGTGTGTGTGTGATGAGAGGGTTGTGTATGAATTTGGTTTATGTAGCTGGTTTCCTTCATTTGTTGATGCTTGATTCATCTGAATGAGATTCCCTTATATAGGGAAATTCTCATTGTGAGAAGATGACACGATAGTATGAAGGGTTTTAACACGTATGAAATACGTGTCAATGTCTTAAGAAAAAACTGCAAAGTGTATAAAAGTCTGCAACGTGTTATTATCTAGTCTGCAAAAGCTGAGAGTCTTGTCGTTTTCTACATTATGACAAATCTTTTTCTTGATTGATACCTTTGTCACCATTCGTCTTGTCTCTGATCTTCTAGGTATTGAGATTATGTCTGGCAATCGAATCAAAAGAGTATCCACCGTCTGAATAGTAGCCTCTCTGATATGGATCTGGAGAGCTTAAACGGTCTTCGGAACTGTGTCTTCTGAAATTTTTTCTTCATTATGCTGAGGAATGAAATTCCTGATAACTTCTTCAATAATATTATTGATCTCGTTCCTAATCTTCGCTTTTGATTTTTTGATTTTCTTCTTTTTTGGTTTTTTATTTTTTGGTGAAGACTGGTTTTGGTCTTGGGTATTTTTGATTTTCTTCTTTTTTTTTGGGTATTTTGGTTTCTTCTTTTTTGATTTTATTCTTTTTTGGGATTTTGTATGGACAAAAATATCTGGTTTGGTATAGGAAGATGAAGGGTTGAAGGAGTTGGGTTGTATTTAACAAGGAAATCAAAATGTTTTCTAGGTTCTCCAAGAGAATCCCAAATGTCTTTATTTTTCTGGTTTTGTGTCTGGTTTTGAGTCTGGCTTTGAGTCTGGCTTTGAGTAGAGGAATCAAGAGTCCTCTGTGTCTCTTGAGATTTTGGCAATCCCATAGCCGTCTCTGAATTTGATAAGTCTCTACCAGCCACCGGTGGAGCTGGACTAGCCATTGAATTTGTAGGTTCAATGATACCTCTATTGAAATTCATTGGAGAATGTCCACCCATCTTAATCTTACGTATTGGGCCAGAAGATGAGCCTTTGTTCTGATTGAGAGGGTAACATCCCCCGTCCCCGTGGTCCAAAACAGGCGGTGTCACTAACGGGACTTATTTCAAAGACACAAACATTGCAGAGCTACTAATAAACTCCAAACGTAGATTAACTTCTAAAACATGCTTCACAATCCAAAATATTACATTCTAACAACTATTTATAAGCTTAGAGTATTATACATCTACAAACGAGTTTACCAACTCCAAAAAGTCAAACGCTCGATCTCAAGTCCCATCCCTTATCAGTATCACTTGGAACCTGCCATGTCAGAAAACAAGAACACGGCTGAGCACGGGGCTCAGTGAACATATTGTAATATAAACTTGAAATAATAAAACGTAACATCGATAATAAAGCGGAAGACTTAAAAATCAATGAAACTGAATTCATAGAAAAATCAAGACGTTTTACAGTTTTCATTTCAAAACATCATTTAAATACAATTCGTCAATTCTTGTAGTGTTCGTGGGGTAGTCAAACCACATGAACTATCGGGGCCGGCATGCGAGCACACACCCCGAGTCCCTCATGAATTTAACCACAGTCACATGGTGAGTAATCCTAGGATCGATCCAACCGCCCTGAAGCCAATAAAATCGGCCTAGTCCACAAGGTGGGTTCACGTAAGCCACTATTGGGCCTAACCCTGTGGACCGAGTTCACTTGCTGAACGCCATAACTAAAAAGCCGCCATAGAAGACATCCCAAATAATGTGTCCATTAATTGGGTTGTTCTGAAAACCAATAAAACTAAACATGTGCCACTACCCGGATGACGTTAATAAAAAGTCAACCTTCAAAGTACTTCATAAAACTCGAAACTAATTCAAAATATGATAATCACTTTAACAAACTTGAAAGATTCAAACATACAATTCAACGGACTAAAATCAAGTGTTCACGATAAAAATTCAAGAGTTTATATATATATATATATATACGTAATTTATTGACCACTTTTAAGCGATCAATCACAAAGTGGTGAACCAACGTTACGAAGGGTCAACTACAACAACTAATTGCCCAAGAGTCAAAGAAAGTGAAATCCGTACCTTAAGCGGAATAGAGAAGTAAACACGATCAAACGGGATTCACGGTAAAGTTCGACTTGCTCGCGTGCCTAACAAATGCACAAATCGATTATTACTTAAACAACGTAAAAGCATATCCTAATTCTACTAATAAACTACTTACGTCCTACATGTTTATAAACAACTTAAACTTTAAATACGACAGCCGGATATGTATTACAAAATCGACCCAGCACTTAGCTTTATATAATTCCGTTTCGACTTTTAATAGCTTTGGACCCTCATTTTTGGGAGCATTTTTACCCCACTTAGAGGCCAATAAAGAAAATACTATTTAAACGAAAGTTGTAATATGCATTAAGGGTTTTCTAACTGCAAAATATGAGCTAATTCCGACTTATGGTTTGTAAATTATACACGGTCAAAGTACAGACCTGCATTGTCAGTAAAATCCGATTCCACAATTTCCGACTTACTTTTATAATCCAAATTCCATGATTCGCTACATTTACGTGCTATAAATATGTTTCAACATATTAAACAGTAAAACAAGTCCAATGGTTGCTAACCTAAGCTTAATCATGCAATTTTACTCTTTTCGGCATTATATCGAATAATTGGTGTGCCGTTAAACATATACACCAAATCTAACCATAATGAAACCATAATCTACCCTTTTTATTTCTATATCAATTTAACCAATCCTAGCATTCTAAAAATGAAATATATCATACTTATTGTAAGACCCGAGTTTTAAAAACATTCTCGTTAACTTACCCGAATTGTACCGTATTTAAATAATGGTTGTTAATTGTTAAGAGATTAAAACCGTCAAATTACTAAACTTATTATAATTATAATATATTAATATATATATATGAGTAAAATTAAAAAAAAACATATGCTTCGTAGTCGGCTGCTTCTTCATCGCCTCTCAGTTTTCTCTCTCTAAAAATCTTTCGTCTTCTCTTTAAATTTCACGTTAAATCGTTGAAACAATCGAAGTAACGATTATATATTCGGAATCCACTCTTCAAACCCTTCATGAAAGTATAAATTTCATTCACTTTTATTAGGGTGTTTACGTTAGCATTTTTAGACTGGTTTATAAATTATGTTATGTCTAAGTTTACGGTTTGATATTGTTATAAGTATGATTTATTTCATGTTTAGAATGCTAGGATTGGTTAAATTGATGTAGAAATTTAAAGGGTAGATTAGGGTTTCATTATGGTTAGATTTGGTGTATATGTTTAACCGCACACCCATTGTTCAATATAATACCGAAAAGAGTAAAATTGCAAGATTAAGCTTAGGTTAGCGATCATTGGACTTGTTTTACTGTTTAGTATATTGAAACATGTTTATAGCACGTAAATGTAGCGAATCATGAAATTTGGATTATAAAAGTTAGTCGGGAATTGCGGAATCGGATTTTACCGACTATGCAAGGCTATAGTTTGATAGTGTATAACTTACAAACCGTAAGTAAGAATAAGCTCATATTTTATAGTTAGAAAGCTTTTAATGCATACTACAACTTTCATGTAGGATTAAAAATCCAGTTATGACTCTAAGTGGCTCGAAACAGTGTGTTTTCGGGGCTGTTTGCAATGTATTTAGGATTGATCTACTGATTTGTAATATTCATATAAAATAGATGGATAATCCAAATGAGGTGATTCAAAAACCAATAGTTTCATCGCATATTATACTACATCTTTCATTTAGATAGTATTTTGTGTATTGATCTCTAAGTGGGGTAAAAATGCTCCCAAAAATGAAGGTCAAAAGCTGTTAAAAGTCGAATCAGAATTATATAAAGCTAAGTGTTGCGTCGATTTCGTAATACATATTCGGCTGTCGTATTTGAAGTTTAAGTTGTTTCTAAACATGTAGGACCTAAGTAGTTTATTAGTATAATTAGGATATGATCTTACGTTGTTTAAGTAATAACCGATTTGCGCGTTCGTTAGGCACGCGAGCAAGTCGAACTCTACCGTGAATCTGTTTGATCGTGTTTACTTCTCTATTCCACTTAAGGTACGGATTTCACTTTCTTTGACTCTTGGGCAACTAGTTGTTGTAGTTGACCCTTCGTAACGGTGCTTCACCACTTTATGATTGATTGCTTAAAAGTCGTCAATAAATTACGTACTTATATATATAACAACTCTTGAATCTTTATCGTAAACTCTTGAATATTTATCGTAAACTCTTGAATCTTTATCGTGAACACTTGATTGTAGTTCTTGAATTGTATGTTTGAATCTTTCAAATTTATTAAATTGATATTCATATTTTGAAGTAGTTTCGAGTTTTATGAAGTACTTTGAAGGTTGACTTTTTATGAACGTCATCCGGGTAGTAGCACAAGTTTTGTTTTATTGGTTTTCAGAACAACCCAATCAATGGGCACATTATTTGGGATGCCTTCTAGGCGGCTTTCTAGTCATGGCGTCCTGTAGATGAACTCGGTCCACAGGGTTAGGCCAATAGTGGCTTACGTGAACCCACCTTGTGGACTAGGACGATTTTATTGGCTCCAGGGCGGATGAATCGATCCTAGGATTACCCACATGTGACCGTGGTTAAATTTACGGGGGAGTCGGGGTGTGTGCCCACACGCCGGCCCGGTAGTTCGTGTGGTTTGGCCACCCCACGAACACTACAGGAATTGACGGATTGTGTTTAAATGATGTTTTAAAATGAGAACTGTGAAACGTTTTGATTTTCTATGAATTCAGTTTAATTAATTTTTAAGTCTTCCGCTTTATTATTGATGTTACGTATTATTATTTCAAGTTAATATTACAATCTGTTCATTGAGCCCCGTGCTCAGCCGTGTTCTTGTTTTCAGACACGGCAGTTCCAAGTGATATTGATAAGGGACGGGACTTGAGATCGAGCGTTTGACTTTTTGGAGTTGATAAACTCGTTGTTAGATGTATAATATTCTAAGCTTATAAATAGTTGTTAGAATGTATATTTTGGATTGTAAAACATGTTTTAGAAGTTAATCTACGTTTGGAGTTTATTAGTAACTCTGAAATGTTTTTGTCTTTGAACTAAGTCCCGTTAGTGACACCGCCCTTTCTGGACCACGTGGACGGGGGATGTTACAAGTATGGTATCAGAGCATAGGTTTTGACTTGTAGATAAAGTAAGCTTGACCTGTGTGAAATGGGTAGACATAAGAACGAGTATACTAGATTTTAATTCTATCTACCGTTTTTCATATCCATAACTGTTTTGAATTCTGATTTTCATGTCCTTTTATTTTAGAATGTTGAGACATGGTCGCCCATGCAAATCCAGATCTCAACCTGAGGGTAACCCAAACCCCAACCCCAATCCAATGGGGGGTGGAAGTGAACCCAATATTGCTGATGTGGTCCGTCAGACCATATCAAGTCTGATGCCTACATATCTGCAGCAAGTTATTTAGGCTATGCGACAAGTGGCACATAATTTTCTTTCGAACCCAAATCTTGTTCCTACACTAAATACTGGAAATTCTGCTTCCAGTTCGGGTAACGAAATATATACATGGCTTGAAAGGTTTAACAAACAAAAACCTTAGTCCTTCTCAACTTCCATTAAATGGACTTTAAATTCGAGGTATAAAGATCGTCTCCTGAATCATCCTTTTAATACCGTTACTGAAGTGGCCGACGCAGAAAAGAATATTGATCGGTCACGACAACAATGGTTAACTTCACGTCTTGACAATAAGAAACGCGGATCTGAATCTTTCTCCCGAAGCAACCCTTGTTTTGTAAAATCGAAGTTGAGCAACAATACGCAGAAAGGCTCGAGTCTATTCACACCACGACTTCCAGTGTTGTCTAGCAGTGGGAGTCAAAATGTTTCTAGCCCTGTTATTAATTGTGATCGATGCAATTTTTGACATAGACCAGGTCCGTGCTTAAGGATGACCGGTTTCTGTTTCAATTGTCGAGAACAAGGTCACATGGCAAAAGATTGTCCTAAAGCTCGGATCCAAACTTACAAAGGGATAGGTACGCAACCAAGTACTAGTGGACGAGTCTTTACATTACCTGGCATGAAATCTCAAGTGGGTATGATTTCGGGTCATGTTAAATTAATTGATTTATCTGTTTATGTTTTGTTTGATACTGGTGCGACACACTCAATTGTTTCTGAACAATTAGAATCCCGATTAAAACCGTATGAGCAAACCACCGAATTTCCAGTGGTAATATCTACTCTAATGGGTAGTTCAATTTGTGTGCTAACTTGTTTTTTAAATTGTCCGTTGCTTATTGGGGACTGCATACGAGAGGTCACTCTGCTTCCAATACATATGTCCTACTTTTATTTAATATTGGGTATGGATTGGTTGTCACGCCACCGGGCAACAATAGACTGCAATGCCAAACAAATTCTTATTGGGGATATAGACAACCCATAGGCAATCTTCTAAGGGGATACTTCAAAAGAAGATGTTAGTGAAGTAGTCTCTATTACTGTGAAACAATATATGTGGCAAAACAATGAAAGTTTTCTTGCAGCTCTACAAGATCCCAAACAAGTATTTCCGACTTCTGCATCCATACCTGTTGTCTCTAACTATCTTGATGTGTTCCCCGACGATTTACCAGGTATACCACCGGTACGGGAAGTCGAATTTACCGTCGATCTAGTCCCAGGAGCTTCTCCTATATCCAAGGCTCCCTATCGAATGATTCCAACTGAAATGAAAAAGCTTAAAACTCAATTTGATGATTTATTGAAGAAAGGTTTCATTCGGCCTAGTGTTTCACCCTGGGGAGCTCTAGTTCTTTTCGTTAAAAAAAAGACGGTATGATGCGTCTTTGTGTCGATTATCAAGAACTTAATAAAGTAACGATCCGTAACAAGTATCCGTTGCCGAGAATCGATGATCTGTTCGATCAATTACAAGGGGTACAATACTTTTCCATAATTGATCTTCGGTCCGGGTACCATCAACTTCGTATCCGAGATTGTGATATTCTGAAAACTGCATTTAGAACTCGCTATGGGCACTACGAATTTTTAGTAATGCCTTTTGGGCTAATTAATGCTCCAGCGGTTTTTATGGATCTTATGAATCGAATTATCAAAGATTATCTCGATGAATTTGTTATCATGTTTATTGATGACATCTTGATCTACTCAAAATCAAGAAAGCAACATGATCAACATCTTCAAATTGTTTTGGAGACTCTTCGAACAAAAAAGTTGTACGCAAAACTTTCCAAATGCGAATTCTGGCTCGATCAAGTGTCTTTTCTCGGACATGTAATCTCCGCCGAAGGTGTCAAAGTCGATCCGGCAAAAATTGAAACCGTCACTAATTGGTCACAACCTACAAACATATCTGAAGTTCGTGGTTTTCTGGGTCTGGCTGGTTATTACAGACGATTCGTTGAAGGTTTATCTAAAATATCTCTGCCGTTGAATCGATTACTCCGGAAAGGAGTCAAATTCAATTGGGGTTCCGAACAAGAATCTAGTTTTGAGGAATTGAAGCATCGATTGTTTACCGCACCTATTCTTGTATTGCCGTCTGGCACTGATGGGTTTCAAGTTGGTAGTGATGCTTCAAAGAAAAGTCTCGGTTGTGTTCTTATGCAACACGAAAAAGTGATTGCATATGCTTCTCATCAATTAAAGCCTTATGAGTTCAATTATCCAACTCATGATCTCGAATTGGCTGCAGTGTTCTTTGCACTCAAGATCTGGTGTCTCTATTTGTACGGTGAGACCTGTGAAGTTTTCACTGACCATAAAAGCCTCAAATACATCTTTACTCAAAAAGAGTTAAATATGCGTCAACAAAGGTCGCTCGAACTTTTGAAAGATTACGATGTTCGAATACAGTATCATCCAGGCAAAGCTAATGTAGTCGCCGACGCTTTAAGCCGTAAATCTGTGGAACAAGTTTCTTCGTTAATTGTTTCTACAGAGTTGTCTTTGGAAATCGAACGGTTCGGACTAGAAATCTATATGAGTTTGCAAACAAAAATTCTATCGAATATAATGGTAGAACTGACTCTAATCTCTCGAATCAAAGAAGCTCAACAAAATGATAGTGAATTATGGGCTAATTTCCAACAGGCACAAGAGAATTCTAGTTCAGAGTTCAAAATTGATGATGATCACGTGTTGTCGTTTCGGGATCGTCTTTGTGTTCCGAATAACTTGGAACTTAGAGATCTAATTCTAACCGAAGCTCATAACTCTATGTTTTCGGTTCATCCTGGCACAACAAAAATGCATCATGATTTGAAGAACCATTTCTAGTGGATTGGAATGAAGCGAGATATCGCCGACTTTGTAGCTCGTTGTCTCACTTGTCAACAAGTTAAAATTGAACATCAACGTCCGGGTGGTGTTCTCCAATCGTTGAACATTCCGGTATGGAAATGGGAGCACATAACTATGGATTTCGTAGTCGGATTACCTCTTACGATCATGAAACACGATGCAATCTGGGTAGTGGTAGATCACTGACAAAATCGGCTCATTTTCTTCCTGTCCGACAAACTTGGTCAATTGATAAGCTGACCGAAGTTTTCCAACGTGAGATTGTGCGTCTTCATGGCACACCAGTATCGATTACCTCCGATCGAGACCCACGTTTTACATCTCGATTTTTGGAGGGTTTACATAAAGCTTGGGGCATACGTTTGAATTTTAGTACATCCTTCCATCCACAAACTCATGGGCAATCTGAACGTACAATTCAAACATTGGAGGATATGCTCCGAGCATGTGCGTTGGAATGGCATGGAAGTTGGGATAACTACTTGTACCTAATTGAGTTCTCCTATAATAATAGTTGGCAGTCGAGTATCCGCATGGCCCCATATGAAGCACTTTATTGCTGAAAATGTCGAACACCGACTTGTTGAAATGAAGTTAGAGAATGTATTTTAGAAGGCCCAGAATTAGTACAAGTCACTACCGAGAAGGTCGAAATTGCACATCAAATGATGAAAGAGGCTCAGGCTCGTCAAAAGAGCTACGCCGACAAGCSACGACGACCTATCGAGTTCCAATCGGGTGATAAAGTCTTCTTGAAAGTTTCCCCAACTCGTGGCATTAGATGTTTCGGTCTCAAAGAGAAGCTCTGCCCCCGAGATATATTGGTCCTTTTGAAATTCTGGAAAAGGTTGGAGCTGTGGCCTACAGGTTAGCTCTACCGCCACAATTGTCCCACGTACATAATGCGTTCTATGTCTCTTCGTTGCGAGGATACAACTATCATCCCCTACACATCATTGAATATCCTTTGGAGCACATAGAGCCTGATCTATCTTATCGTGAGGAGCCTCTGGCAATTCTTGATCGTGATGAGAGAGGTACACGAAAGAGAGTGATTCCTTTTCTAAAAGTTCTTTGGAAGAATCACTCGGAACGTGAGGCGACGTGGGAAACTGAAGAACATATGCGGCGGGAGTACCCAAAATTCTTAAACTGATGTAAGTTCCCTATCTGTAAATTCGATTTCGGGGACG
>NC_037529.1:38260282-38260983 GCF_001531365.2 Cynara cardunculus var. scolymus
AATCATGGAATTTGGATTATAAAAGTTAGTCGGGAATTGCGGAATCGGATTTTACCGACTATGCAGGTCTATAATTTGATAGTGTATAACATACAAACCGTAAGYCAGAATTAGCTCATATTTTGCAGTTAGAAAGCCCTTAATGCATACTACAACTTTTATGTMGGATTAARAATCCAGTTATGAMTCTAAGTRGCTCGAAACAGTGTGTTTTYGGGGCTGTTYGCAATGTATTTAGGATTGATCTGCTGATTTGTAATATTYGTATAAAATAGATGGATAATCCAAATGAGGTGATTCGAAAACYAGTAGTTTCATCGCATATTATACTACATCTTTTATTTAGATAGTATTTTYTKTATTGATCTCTAAGTGGGGTAAACATGCTCCCGAAAATGAAGGTCAAAAGTTGTTAAAAGTCGAATYGGAATTATATAAAGTGTTAAACCCCATAACTCATAATRTAAAAAGTAATGAAAAACAATAAGTGATAAARAACCAGAAGATCGATGAAGACATCAAGGCAGAAATGGCTAARTCTGGAGTACAACCAGAGGACCGATGAACGACTTGGGATGCGATGGAAAGAGCATCCTCATCGATCCTCTAGTCATCAACACTTAGAGAATTCTCCAGCAAATCATCCAGGAGCATGCGATGAAGATTTAAAGATAAGGATGATTCATCACATATATGAATGA
>NC_037529.1:38262133-38263080 GCF_001531365.2 Cynara cardunculus var. scolymus
ACGTTTTATTCCTAAAAAGTCTGGGCGATGAATGGACTCAACTGTCTATGACCCTTCAAGCAAACCAAGACCTAGACAGCTAGTCACTTCATGATATGTATGGAACACTTGCAGCACAAGAGAATGACATAATGAAAAAGAAAGTTTCCATTGGTGGACCTTTTGCCCTTGCTGCCGATGAAAAGAAAAAAATCAAGGACTTCTACCAAAAAATATAAAAAGAAAGGTAAGAAAGCACTGGTAGTAGAATCAAAATCTGATTCAGAATTCTTAAACTGATGTAAGTTCCCTATCTGTAAATTCGATTTCGGCGACGTAAGCTTTTTTTAAGGGGGGGGGGAGAATTGTAAGACCTGAGTTTTAAAAACATTCTCGTTAACTTACCCGAATTGTACCGTATTTAAATAACGGTCGTTAATTGTTGAGGGATTAAAACCATCAAATTACTAAACTTAATATAATTATAATATATATATATATATATAGATATATATGAGTAAAATTTAAAAAAAAAACATATGCTTCGTAGTCGGCTGCTTCTTCACCGCCTCTTAGTTTTCTCTCTCTAAAAATCTCTCATCTTCTCTCTAAATTTCACGTTAAATCGTTGAAGCAATCGAGGTAACGATTATATAATCGGAATCCACTCTTCGAACCCTTCATAAAGGTATGAATTTCATTCACTTTTATTAGGGTGTTTACATTAGCATTTTTAAACTGGTTTATAAATTATGTTATGTCTAAGTTTACGGTTTGATATTGTTATAAGTATGATATATTTCATGTTTAGAATGCTAGGATTGGTTAAATTGATGTAGAAATTAAAAGGGYAGATTATGGTTTCATTATGGTTAGATTTGGTGTATATGTTTAACCGCACACCCATTGTTCGATATAATGCCGAAAAGAGTAAAATTGCAAGATTAAGCTTAGGTTAGCGATCATTG
>NC_037529.1:38263180-38270079 GCF_001531365.2 Cynara cardunculus var. scolymus
TGGTTTCTCTCCAATGGATCATGACCAACCAGAGCTCCTCTGGTTCCATGACAATAATTTTCATACAAAAACTCATCTTCATTGAAATTCATTTTTTTCAAGATTATACAAAATTGCAGCTTTTGTAACTAAAAACTGTACATAATGAGTTTGTAGAAGACCAAAACTTCGTAATTAGTATTAATCTTACAATAAGATGGGATTTTTAAATTCAAATTATTTTTGGGTTACGTATTCATCACGTTAGTATTTTGAATAATTTTTTTATTCAAATAATTTCTAACGTAATCATAACCACGCGCCTGACACATTCAACAGCCTGTTCCCACATACCCTTTTAACCTTTTCCCCTCCCTTACCCCGTCTTGACACGTGTCCTACTATATTAAATGAACGTACTATCAAGACGGCTCACGTTCTTCAAATCAAATCGTCCCAAACCAAACCGTCAAAACTTTTCATGATTATTATATTTTAATAATCAAGAAACGTTTCCCTTCCCCTTCCCACCCCCACCCTAACCCCTCCCCAGATTCCCGCCTATATATACCTTTCTTCTTCCTCCATTTTCCTTTTACGCTTCCACAAACCTGCAACTAAACTCTGACGAAATACAAACCTGCACCCTTCTCAAATCTACAACAATGGCATCCTCCGCATCTCATGAATCAAACAATAATGATAGCAGAATACAGTCTACCGAAGCCGACAGCCGTGTTATCGTCTTCCTCCCAATGCGGCCAAACAATCATGCTATAGAACTTAAAACCACTTTGTTTGACGATCGTTTTGCCATTATTATAGAGTTCTTCAAACACAGCATTCTTCTCCCTGCTCTCACTCTTGCTGATACAGCCATACCCCTAAAGTACGTTCAACAGTATTCGCAAACTTGTGAGTTTGATGAAGAAAGCCACGGTATAATGGGGGACATGGACGCCCCTAACAATATGATTTGTTCCCTCAAAATATCGCAGGCTAAGGTTTACCAGATACTGTGCATTCCCACACGAAAGGAACTTGGAATCGCACAGTTTGACGAACCACCAACCACAGAAGACATTCTCCGGTTTGTGAAGATGCTAGGTTACAACCGTGACCTACGCAACGTCTCCAATTTCAAACGACAATGCCTTCCACCAATGTGGAATCTGTTTTTCTCCATTTTGAAGAGATCCCTTACAAGCAAGTTGGGCTCATTAGACAAAGGGAATACAAACATCATGACAATCATGTACGGGCTGTTCTTCAATCTGAACATTGACTATGCCTTCCTCATCTACAACGAAATACTTTCAGCAGTGGTCAAGAAGTCAAAGCTCCAAGCCGCTGGTAAGCCTCTCCCTGCGGTTCTCTTTCCTCGCTTCCTCGCACTCTTCATCGGGGACGTAATGAGGAAACATGGTGTACCAGCCACGGAGCCATTCACACCCGTCCACAAAATGCATGGTCATCGCCCAACCATCTCAAAGGAGGGTTACACCATCAACCGTCCCCTTCCCAGGGCTATGCTCAATGTCATACCATCGACATCTGAGATACGCCAGAACTATGAACGCTCCATGCTGCCCCATGAACTGAGGGCAGCTACCCCAGAGCACTTACAGCCGTCCCCTGAATTCAGCGAGGGCGCACATGAGTCATCATCATCAGATGATGACAATGATGATGATGATGCTACTCAACGTGCCTCCTCCGGCCTTACTCATACACTCCCACAACCCATTTTTCGAAAGGGCAACCATCACCTCTACCCCTGGCGATCAAAGCCAAAGGGGTATTGAACAAGGACAACCCAGTCCAATCCCTTCCCAAGCCAGCCATCCAGAGACCATTCTTCGGGCCTCTGGAGATGAACAAGCCAAGGAACCCCATTTTCCATCACCCCTCTCCCAACAGAGAGGTGATGAAGACATAAGAGCCCCTTTGCCTCAAGGCTCGCCACATCCCACCACACACACAGAAGCATGTGTTGCTTCTGACATTGAACCCATAGTTCGTTCAGAGCGATCTTCTCTTCATGCACAACCCCCTTCGGTATTTGATCTACCAAAGGGGACACACATCCGTTTCACTTACCCGGCCTCTAAAGCCGAGTAAGAGGAAAAAGATGTCGCAACATCACGAGATAGCTCCTCTCTTGAGGGCTATCAAGGACGTGATGGAAGTCCTTCGAGGCCTACATTCTCACAAGGCCAAGAAGGCGCCTCAGGAGCAGAGGCACAACCTGCAGCATCTGTTGCTGCAGGGGTTACCCCATTCGCAGATCTGGTCACAAAGGCAGAGTTCCAAGCCTTTGTCAATTCAACGACGCGGTCCTTGGAAGACCTTAAACTCATCATACAAGAGATTGTGGACAACCAACCCTCCCCCGATACCTCAGACCTCCAGCAATCCCTTGCAATCCTCCAACAACACCTCACCCAAATAGAAACCCAAACCCAAGCAAATACCACCCGCCTACAAATGCTTCAACAAACCGTCACCCAATACCACAATACCACATCCTCCCTAGCCACCCAAAGAAACCAAGTCCTCATCCAGTCCATTGCAACCTTCACGGCTCAGTCAACTGAGGCCGATGAGAACCTCACCTACATTATTACCCAACTCCAAACCATCTTGTGAACCCTTCATAACCTACCCTCCTCCATTACTTCCCAAATCCCTCCACCCCAACCATCATCGTCTTCATCCATTGATGCAACTCTTGCAACCCTCACCACCCAAATGGCCTCCATCCAAGACACCCTCACCCAACTCCCCGCAGCCATCCTTGCCCAAATCCCCCAGCATACTCCCCAACCCCCACCTTCCTCTGCAGGCCCATTCTTTAATGAAGCCTTTAACTCCTTCACTGCAGAGGTGAGAGACCTCATAACCAACCTTCCCATCCCTCCACATACATCAACCACCACCTCCATGCCACCACCAGCCTCATCTTCCACCACAGAGTTTGCCACAAGAGCTGACTTGCGAGCTCTGTCAAAGGCACTGGTCTCCTCTTTTAACGAGATCAGTGCCAAATTTGTTCATCAGGCCACCCGTCCAACAATGGTTCTTTCCCAGAACCTGGCCGATGAACAACGGCGTACAACTTCTCTCCCCCAAACAATGGAGGCAAGGTAAAGGCAGACCTCCCTGAAAGCATACCTTGCTACGTTCAGGAAGGAACAAAAGAAGAAAAGGTCAAGAGCCTCTTGCTCAAGAAGCCGTCCACACAAGCGGCCAAGACACGAAGACCAAGACCCCGATGATCAAGGTCTTGGACCTCGTGAGGGGGAGACAGAGGTAGCGGCTGCACATAATACCGCATCCGCTGCACCATTATCATCACCATCACCACAAACACAACCACCACCCCTAACAGAACAAACCCAAGCGAGGGAACCAGAGGCTCTGCCCTCTGAAGATGTACGTAAACTACATGTTCCCTTCGCTGCAACCAAAGAGCCCATAGTGTTGAGCTCTTCAACCGATGAAGAACCTACTACCCCACCAACACAACTTAACCAACCTCTTCCTTCAACACCTACATCAAACCTACCCTTAACCCCTTCACCAACACCCCACACCACTCAACCMTTTMCCCTACCYACACAATCAGAACCAATGATACTCCAACCATCATCACCCCAACAACCACAAACACCAACTGAATCCCATGCACCAGAAACCACCCAAGCCGAACCCGATGAACCTGAGCCAACACAAGAAACCATTCTCCCTACACAACCCACAACCAAAACACAACCCACTACCCAACCATCAATGGTGCATGCGGATACTCCCTCTTCATCGAGGCAACCTCTGCAAAGCTTGGCAGACGAGATCATACAAAGCATGGAGTCAATGCGGAGACATCCTAATTTGCCACCCAGGGAACCAATTTTGCTAGAAAATATTCATCAATATCTATACCAAGACCGCGATGACAGTTTGACCACCAATCCTCCAATCTTGTCGCCTGAGTCTATGGACCTCCTACACCATAGATTCATTAGACAAACCACTCAAGCACCCCAGGCTGTCTTTTCGAATGATGGGATAAGGAGGGTCATTGATTTGAAAATAAGGACTTTTGCCAACCGAGCCATCCGATACATCGAGTTCACTGTGGAGAGAGTACATGGGCAAGTTTACGTATTCAACGAGAACGACCTCATCAACCTCAACCCATATGACTTGATTGAATTATATACATATACAGCTCAAAGGCAAGACCACGGCCTCAGATTTGGAATGTCAAATTGAGCGGTGGTAAAGACGATGGAAACTCTAGTGAACGATAGAGCCAAGAGCGATTTTGAAATAGCTCTTCGGCTAGGCATTGAAAGGCTCTCTTGCACCCCTCCAAACGAAGACTTCCAAGGCCTGCAGGAGATAAGATCTGCCTCAGTTCTGACTCAACCCGATCTTGGACTTGTTTACAAAAATGAGTTTGGGGTTAAAAAGTTCTTTAGACTGACTGAGGCCTTCAAGTATTCATCGGATACACTTGAATGGTTTCAGAAAGTCATTAGAGAAAGACTGGGCAGAAATCATGTGCCAAGGGAAGAGGGGAGTCGGCTCATTCATGAGATATCGACAGTCATCACATATCGAAGACTGCTCCTACGCTTCAGAGAAATATATACAGGTAGCTCGTGATGAGTTGAATTTTTGTTTCGCCTTGAAGTATTTTATTTCTAGTTTTGTAAGACTTTCATCATCCATTGGAATTTGATGTTTTTCTATTAGATTAGTCTCTGTTCATCACAAGTGTTATTAGATTAGTATATATTTGTTGTTTCATTAGTTAGGGGGAGATTGTTAAACCCTACAATTCATAATGTAAAAAAGTAATGAAAAACAACAAGTGATAAAGAACCAGAAGACCGATGAAGACATCAAGGCAGAAACGGCTAAGTCTGGAATACAACCAAAGGACCAATGGACAGAACAAGGATGCAATGGAAAGAGCATCCTCATCGATCCTCTGGTCAACCAACACTTGGAAGATTTTCCAGCAATTCATCCAAGCATGCAATGAAGATTCAAGGATAAGGATGAATTCATCATATCATAAATAACAGCAAATCAACAGCTGGACTTCGTAGTTTATCTTAATATTAAAGCTTATCCATAGAAAAGATGAACCTTATCTGTTAATAGAAGATTAGCTAGAAAGTAGCATTAGATAGTTATCTTCTTATTAGCCTCCTAGTATAAATAGGTGATTAGACCTATTGTACAAAGTGTCATGAGTTTTACGAATATTGTTTTTACGTTTTCTCTTTAATAAAAAGTGAAACATTCGACGCTCAAGATTGTTCTTATTAGTTTACAATTCATTATTGAGTGTTCATCACTTTCTTCATAAAAACACTATAATTTGGTTATTCATAACTACTTTTTTTTAGTGTTATTGAGATATCTGGGATCAACACACAAAACTTCTCATCCGCAAGAACTCCACAACAAAATGGAGTAGTAGAGCGAAGGAATAGAACCCTAGTGGAAGAAGCAAGGACCATGCTTGCATCATCGGAGTTACCCATCACATTCTAGGCTGAAGCTATTTCCACTGCATGCTTCACCCAGAATCGATCAATCATGAACAAGAGACACAAGAAGACACCTTATAAGCTCATCAACCAAAGAAGACCAAATGTCAAATATTTTCATGTCTTTGGGTGCAAATGTTTTGTACTCAACGATAGAGAATATCTTGGCAAATTCGACAAGAAAGCTGATGAAAGAATCTTTCTGGGCTATTCTCAAACCGCCAAAGCCTAAAGAGTCTACATCAAAAGAACAAGCATCGTCATTGAAAACATCAATGTGTCATTTGATAATACCACACCAATGACTTCTGAACACAACAGTTCAGAACTCGGACTTCAAAGAAGAGCATCTGATTCATCACTTGGCAAACCCAATGAATCAGAGTTAGCTAAATTTTTTGAAGACATCTTCGATGAAGAAGTAATTTCTGGACTTGTGCCTAATGAAAAATCTATCTCCAGAATCGATGAAGACCATGAAGTCTCCAATGCTAATGGTACATCTCTTACAGAAACCCATGTTACTTCACCATCATCTTCTTTTGTGTCTTCAGATCACGATCAAGATCCAGAGTCTAACTCTAGAGATGATCTCGTCGAGGGGGAGCAAGCAGTTCCATCAGTCGATGAAGAGCTGCATCCTGTTGATGCAGAACCCCAATCTAGCACCAATTGGACAAAAAATCACCCACACCACCAAATCATAGGTGATCCAACCTCTGGTGTCAAGACGAGATCTGCCACTGCAAATTAATGTCTCTTCGCCAACTTTCTAAGCATGATAGAACCAAAGAAGATTTCAGAAGCCCTACAAGACCCAAACTGGATAGACACGATGCAAGAAGAACTACTCCAGTTTGAACGAAACAATGTATGGTTCCTTCTGCCTCTATCCAAAGGGAAGACGGCCATAGGAACCAAATGGGTCTTCCAAAACAAGAAGGACGAAGATGTCATCGTAATAAGGAACAAAGTCAGGCTTGTTGCCAAAGGCTACTGCCAGGAAGAAGGGATTGATTATGATGAGACATTCGCTCCCRTTGCAAGACTTGAAGCAATCAGAATGTTCCTAGCCTACGCAGCTCACAAAGGCTTTAAGGTCTATCAGATGAATGTCAAGTCGGCCTTCCTCAACGGCAAACTTCAAGAAGAAGTCTACGTGCAGCAGCCTCCTAGGTTCGAAGAGCCAAAACATCCGGCCTTTCTCAGGGCCTGGTATGAAACTCTATCTACCTTTCTCATCAATAATGGACTCAAAAAAGGTACAATCGATACAACTCTCTTTCTCAAAAAACACAAAAGCGATATCTTACTTGTTCAAATATATGTGGATGACATCATATTTGGTTCTAC
>NC_037529.1:38270864-38276546 GCF_001531365.2 Cynara cardunculus var. scolymus
CCACTTAGCTTGAAACCAGAGATCTTCAATATCTCATGGTTATGCCTATAAGTGATATATAAAATATTTGTCATAAACTTCAAGTATCCTAAACCAGAGCCTCTAGCCATACAGACCAGAGCCTCTGGCCATTTAGAATCACTTCGATTAATATTTGGCAAACAATCTTCATCGCCTTTGGAACCAGAGCCCATCTGGTCCAAAGCAAATACTTAGTTTTTCCACTAAGTATTACCTTCTCAACCAGAGCCTCTGGTTCTAAAGACTAGAGCCTCTAGTTTCCAATTCCTTTGGATCCAGCGATATCAAGTTCCCAACTACGACTTGACATACACCACACCCTTCTTTCATCAATCCCTAGGATCTCTACACCAACCAGAGCCTCTGGCTCTAAAGACAAGAGCCTCTAGATTCATACTCTTTGCAACCAGAGCCTCTCTAGACCCAAAGAGTCTCCCTCTTCTCACTTCACATGGACTTAACCATATTTTCATACTTCATTTCATCGTCTTTAAGACCAGAGCCTCTGGTTCTAAAGGCCAAAGCCTCTGGCTTCAAAGTCTTTGGAACCAGAGCCCCTCTGGTCTCAAAGACTCAACCTCTATACTCTTTCTCATACCCTTAACCATTTTCTCATACATCTTTTTCCTTGTCTTTGCTAACAGAGCCTCTGGTTCTAAAGACCAGAGCCTCTGGATTCAAAGCCTTTGAAACCAGAGCCCCTCTGGTCTCAAAGACCCATCCTTATGCATATCCATTTGCATACTTAGCCACATCTCACACCTTTATTTCATCATCCTTCTCAACCAGAGCCTCTGGTTGTATAGACCAAAGCCTCTGGTCCCTTAATTCTTCATTATTATTTGTTTGAAGGGGAGCTTTTTGAAAACCTCAAAACCATTCTTCATGCATCATTCAAGGGGGAGCAACTATTTCATCTTCAAACCATATGCATTTTCCATCCAGAGCCTATGGTTCTACTATACAGAGCCTCTGGCCACCTAAATGCTATATATATATTTAACGAGAACTCCTCTGGTTCTACATAATGGGTTGTCAATGCTTTTCTAGGGCCTCTGGTTAGTCATCCAAGGCCTATCAATCATGCAATCCAACATTTCATTGATGAATTCCTTCACTGATGTTCAACCAGATCCCCTCTGGTTCCCCAACCAATGTGTCATGGTCAACCAGAACACCTCTAGTTCCRTGACAAAATATCTTTCATTCACAAAACCCATCTTAATTGCAAAACTCTTTTAAAAGATTATACAAAATTGCAGCTTTTGTGACTAAAAACTATACCACATGTGTTTTTAGAAGATCAAAACTTCGTAATTAGTATTAATCTTCGAATTAGATGGGATTTTAAATTTAAATTGTTTTTGGATACATATTTCTCAAGATATTATTTGAAATAACTTCTTATTTTAAATAATCCATACATCATCCTAACACGCGCCTGAAACCATATACAACCTGTTCCCCATACACCGTTTCAACTTTCCCCCTCCCTAACCCGGCCTTGACATGTGTCCTCCAACATTAATGGCACGTATAATCAAGACGGCTCACGATCTCCAAATCAAATCGTCAATTACCAAACTGCCAAAACTTTTTCATGATTATTTAAATATAATAATCAAGAAACCGTTTCAAATTCCCCGCCCCCACCCCACCCACCCCTTTATCTCTCCACTTATAAATACATTTCTTCTACCTTCATTACCTCTTTACACTTATCAAAACCTGCAAATAGAATTTGACGAACAAAAACCTACAACTTCCACAACAATGGACTCCTCCGCCTCCCACGAATCGAACAACAATGACAGTAGAGTCCAATCCACCGACGCCGATAGCCGCGCTATCGTGTTCCTTCCCATGAAGCCAAACAACCACGCTATTGAACTTCAAAACACACTGTTCGACGATCGATTTGCAGTCATGATCAAGTTCTTCAAGAACTGTATTCTCCTTCCCACCTTGACCCTTGCTGACACCAGCGTACCACTAAAGAACGTCCAGCAATACTTGCAAACATGTGAGTTCCACCCCGACAGCCATGGAATCATGGGGAACATGGATTCCCCAAATGATATGATATGCTCGCTCAAAATATCACTGGCTAAAGTTTCTCGAGTACTGTGCATTCCCACTCGACGAGAGCTTGGAATTGCAGAATATGAAGAACCACCCACCACTGACGACATCTTATGCTTCGTTAAAATGCTAGGTTACAATCGTGACCTACGCAACGTCTCAGACTTCAAACGCCAATTCCTCCCGCCGATGTGGAACATGTTTTTCTCCATCCTCAACAGGGCCCTCACTTTCAAGTTAGGGTCATTGGACCAAGGGAATATCAACATTATGATAATCATGTACGGGTTATTCTTCAACCTCAACCTTGACTACGCCTTTCTCATCTACAATGAGATTCACTCGGCGGTGGTCAAGACTCCAAGCCGCTGGCAAGCCTTTATCTGTGATTCTCTTCCCTCGTTTCCTCGCCCTCTTCATTGGGGACACAATGAGGAAACATGGACTACCTGCTGAAGAGCCCTTCACTCCAGTTTACAAGATGCATGGCCATCGACCAACCCTCTCGAAGGAGGGTTACACCATCAACCGCCCACTCTCAAGGGCTATGCTCAATGTCATTCCATCGACATCTGAGATACGCCAGACCTATGAACGCTCTATGCTGTCCTAGGAACCGAGGGCAGCTACCCCAGAGCGACTAGAGCCGTCCCCTGAACCAAGTGAGGGAGAACATGCGACATCATCATCGGATGATGAAGATGATGATGATGCTACTCATCGTGCCTCCCCCGGCCCTACTCATACAATTCCTCCACCCACTACCTAAAGGGCAACCACAACATCTACCCCTGGCGATCAAAGCCACAGGGGTATTGAACAAGGACGACCCAGTCCAATCCCAACCCCAGCCAGCCATCCAGAGGCCCGAGGAGATGAATCAGCTGAGGAACCCCATATTCCATCACCCCTCTCCCAACAGAGAGGTGATAAAGATATAAGAGCCCCTTCGCCTCAGGGCTCGACACAACCAATCACACACACAGAAGCATTTGTTGCTTCTGACATTGAACAACCCCAAGATCGTTCAGAGCGATCTTCCTTTCATGCACCTCCCCCTTCGATATTTGATCTACCGAAAGGGACACACATTTCCCTTCACTTACCCGTCCTCTGAAGCCGAGGAAGAGGAAGTTGATGTCGCAACATCACGAGATAGCTCCTCTCTTGAGAGCTATCAAGGACATGATGGAAGTCCTTCTAGGCCCACATTTTCACAAGGCCAAAAAGGAGCCTCCGGAGCAGAGGCCCAACCTGCAGCAGCCGTTGCTGCAGGGGTTACCCCCATTGTAGGCCTGGTCACAAAGACCGAGTTCCAAGCCTTTGTTGATTCAGTTATGCGATCCTTGGAAGACCTTAAAATCATCATTCAAGGGATTGTTGACAACCCACCCTCAACTGATAACACTGACCTCCAACAATCCCTTGCAATACTTCAATGCCACCTCTCCTAAATTGAAACCCAAACCCGAGACAATACCATACGTCTCCAAATGCTCCAACAAATCATCACCCAACACCACAACACCTCATCCTCCCTTGTCACCCAAAGAAACCAAATACTCATCTACTCCATTGCCACCCTCACGGCCCAGGCAACTGAGGCCGATGAGAACCTTACCTACATCATCACCCAACTACACACCATCCTCCAAAACCTTAACACCCTACCAACCTCCATCATCTCCCAAATCCCTCAACAAGCCGCACCTCCATCCACTTCATCTATAGATAAAACCCTTGCCACCCTTACCCACCAAATGGCAACCATCCAAACCACCCTCACCCAACTCCCCCCCACAATATTATCCCAAATCCTCCAGCCTACTCCACCCAAACCTCCCTCTACAGGCCCATCATTTGATGAAGCCTTCTCCTCATTCACTGCAGAGGTGAGAAATCTCATCACCAACCTTCCCATCCCTCCATCTACATCCACCACCACCTCCGTGCCACCACAAAACTCATCCTCAACCACAGTGTTCACAACCAGAGCTGATCTGAGGGCTCTGTCCAAGGCACTTGTCTCATCTTTCAATGAGACAAGTGCCAAATTCGTTCATCGCGCCATTCATCCGACCAGGGTTCTCTCCTAGAACCTGGTCGATGAACTTCTCTCCTTCAAACGATGGAGGAAAGCCGACGACAGGCGTATCTTACGTCCTTCATGAAGGACAAAAAGAAGAAGAGGAGTAGAGCCTCTTGCTCCAGCAGCCGCCAACACAAGAGGCCACGACATGAACACCAAGACTCCGATGATCAAGGTCTTGGACCTCATGAAGGGGAGACACAGGTTGCGGCTGCACAACAAACAAAATCCACTGCACCACCACCACCACCATCACAAACACCACCACCCTCAATCGAAGGAATCCAAGCAAGGGAACCAGAGGCTCTGCCCTCTGAAGATGTACAAAATGTACATGTTCCCTTTGCTACAACCATAGAACCCATCATGTTGAGTTCCTCAACTGATGAAAACCCAACCTCCCCACCTTTTACTCCATCACCTACACCAAACCTACCCTTAACTCCTTCACCAACTCCTCGCACAACAGAACCCTTCACCACATTATTCATACAACCAGAACCAATAACAATCCAACCTTCATCACCCCAACAACCTCAAACCCAAATAGAACCCCATGAACCAGAAACCACCCAAACCAAACCCAATGAAMCAGAACCAACCCAAGCCGAATCAACCCAACAAGAAACCATATCTTCACCAACACATACACAACCCTCAACCCAACCACCCGTGGTGCAAGCAGATATTCTGTAATAGTCTGGTTATTATTTTGGTTATATATATATATATTTAATTAATTAAATATATGATATATGTATGTATGTTATGTATGTATATGATTTGTGTGTGGGAGTATTTAAAAGAAGAAAAGAAGGGGAGAGGGTCGGCTATTAAGCCGCCTCTCAATTCCCTTGTGTTATGTGTGTTGGTATAAATAGAAATTATGAAGAGAAAACACACACAACACACTTTCCATATTTAGATGTTTTCTCTCTGAGAATTTGAAGAATTCGCACAAGAAGAAGAAGAAGAAGAAGAAAAAGGTTTCAACAGCTTTCATTCTCGATTTGTTAAGGTGAGTGTATTAAGAGCTTTGGATATTAATTGCTTTCATACAGATTTATAAGCATTTGGAACTGGTTATATTGAATTTTATAGCATTTTATGAATGTTCTTGATTAAACCGTACAAGTGTTGTCCGGATTGTAATCCGGATAACTAAACCGGCCAGGAGGTGACCGGATATCATCTAAACCGGTCAGGTGGTGATCGGTTTACTTCTAAACCGCTTGTGAGAAAAGGTTTAAGTCTATAAACCGGCTAAGGGGTGACCGGTATAAWTTAAACCGGTCAAAAGGTTAAATGATGTGTTGTCCGGTATACTCTAAACCGGACAAAGGGTGAACGGTGTATCATCCGGTTTACTCTAAACCGGACAACGATATAATTGAAGTATTGATCGGACTTGTAAATTGGACAAGAATGTTATATTTTATGTTTATATTGACCGGATTGCTAAACCGGACAAGGGAGTTGGTTTATTTTCA
>NC_037529.1:38276646-38276945 GCF_001531365.2 Cynara cardunculus var. scolymus
AGAAGGAGAAGAAGAAGAAGAAGAAGAAGAAGAAGAAGAAGAAGAAGAAGAAGAAGATGTTTATGAAAAATTAAATGGTCAAACGGACACTCAAGGAATTGGATTCAATGAATTGGACTTCTTCATCGAATCAAAGAAATCCACCCTTGAATCCACTTTCAAACTTAGATGCATTCAGAAACCCAACTTTCTCCCAAAACCAAAAGCAAATTTTAAAAGAGTTAAAGTCGATGGAAAAGCTGTCATTTTAAGACAGGATTTTGAGAATGTGGTGTACGAGAATAGTACAAGTAAGAATT
>NC_037529.1:38277455-38279605 GCF_001531365.2 Cynara cardunculus var. scolymus
AGATCACTCTGAAGCATCAACCTCTGAACCCACTCCTCCCACAGACATTCATGCTAACTTTAAGAAATCAGCAAGAGACTTTCTCCATTCCGAATCTAAAAAAGAGATAATCTGTGAATCATCAGAAATCATTAACGATAAAAAGCCTGAAAACTTCAAATCCTCAATGAAAACTATTATTCCATCATTGATGAAAATCTTCAGACAAAGGAAAGGGAAAGCTAAGAAATAGCAAATCTGCCAAAGATAACTCACAAGGCCCTAGTACATCCTTCAAGTTCATCAAGTTTACTCATGAGCAAAAACAAAAGTGGCCTGCCTATGAGAAAACTAACCACCACTTTTCCTTTCATTCAGCTGAAGAAAAGCAGACTTTCCTAAGGAGAAAAGAAGTAAAGCCAAAGACCTCTTCAAATAAAAAATTTGAACTAGATAGAAAGTTTGTAAAAACAACCGATGCTAGGACATAATATACATCTCCTGCATTTACTTCTTCGTTTCCATTAAATAAAATGAAAGTTAGACATACATATCCAAAGAATCATAACTGTCAATGTTTAACTCTTTTACAAAATCTAAGGAATCACATGTTGACACATCACTGCCCATTCTCCCAACATGTTTATCGATACAAAGTTAAAACCAATGAAAACGTGAAGTAGCCCAAACCCAAGGGCAAGGGAAAATACTAATAAACCTAAGCCTGCAAAGGCTAAGGGAAATGAAAAAAGAGTGGTACCCCCTACTAACAAACGTGGACCCTTAAAGAAATGGGTACCTAAAACCCCTTAATTTGTCTTGCGGGACCAGTATGTGCAACCTTGGTACATGGATTCAGGTTGCTCCAGGCACATGACTGGTGATAAAAGTCAGCTATTTCTCTTCATCGAAAAATCTGGAGGCTCTGTGACTTTTGGAGACAACAGCAAGGGTACAATCAAGGGATATGGCACTCTCATCAAAGGAAAAATCTCTACCAGTAAGGTGGCTTATGTTGAAGGTTTAAAGCACAACTTACTGAGCATAAACCAGTTTTGCGACAAAGGTCTTGAACATCAAGCCGCCCCCTCAAGAGACGAAGGCATGAGGATCCAGACCCCGATGAACATGGTCTAGGTCCTCATGAGGGGGAGAATCAGGTAACAGCTTCACAACCAACGGAATCCGCTGCACCCATATCATCCAACCAACAAACACAAAACCCACCATCACCCAACCAAGGAACCCAAGCAAGGGAACCAGAGGCTCGGCCCTCTGAAGATGTACAAAATGTACATGTTCCCATTGCTACCACACCTGAACCCATCGTGTTGAGTTCCTCAACCGATGAAAATCCATCCACCCCACCAACAGAAACCAACCCACCTTTTACTCTATCTTCAACACCAAACCTACCATTAACCCCATCACCAACCCCTCGCGAAACACAACCTTTCATCAACCTACCCAATGAACCTGAACAAAGACACATCCAACCTTTACCTCAACAACCTCAACCCCAAACACAGCCCGATGAACCTACACCACCCCAAAAAGAGCCAACCCAATAAACCATCACATTGCCAACCGATACACAACCCACAACCCAAACACACCCCCAACCAAAACACAACCCATAACCCAAACTCAACCCCCAATCGAACCAACCACGATGCAAGCGGATATTCCCTCTTCATCAAGGCACCCTTCGCAGAGCCTAGTCAATGAAATAATCGAGAACATAGAGTCGCTAAGGATACGTCCAGAGATACCTCCCAGGGAACCCATCATGATGGAAAACATCCATCAGTATCTATACCACGATCGCGATGAAAGCTTGTCTCTCCATCCTCCAGTTCTATCACCAGAATCAATGGACCTCCTACACCATCGATTTGTTAGACAGACTACCCAACCACCATAAGCTGTCTTCTTGAAAAACCCCAAATCCACACATTGCATATAACACATATTTCATATATAGAATACATGTTTTCCCTCACATAGGTCCTTGTTACAAGAGTCTGTAATATAAAACACACAACCCAATTATTCCAAAAGTACAAGTTCTTGTATCCTAGCATCTATGCTTCCAAAACAGCTAAGCATATAGAGAAGTAATTCACATAACACTCTTTCCCTTATAATCATTACCTGCACACATAATTTGA
>NC_037529.1:38280625-38282084 GCF_001531365.2 Cynara cardunculus var. scolymus
CATCACATCATTACCATCATTTCTACTAAAGACAACATCTCTAAATCCTCAAATCACCAAGAAGTGAGAACTCCAATCTGTTGTAACTCTAATAGTTATCATGGTAAGAGCTAGGCGATGCCGAGAACGTCCCACCTTATACCCTCCAGATTATCTCCTTTACATGATGTTMCACCCTTATATCCTCCTGCTCATTAATATGAAGTAGTTCATCCAAAGACAGACCTCTGTTAACTGTCAGAGTGAACCTGTTCATAATCCTCAAACCAAATCATGGTTCCAACATAGATTTATACTCAAAACCTTTTATTCTCAAGAACAATCTGTTCTCCCAAAACAGTTTAAAACTCTTGTTTTTCTGTAAACTCTTTCAAACTGTTTTAAAAAACCGGATACTGTTTAATTCTCTCCAAAACAGTTCCAACAATAGATTCAAACAGCAACTTCTCAAGGCTATTGAAGAACAGAAATCTGTTTCATATTTATCAAAACCATATTCCAAAATAACAACATCATAAAACTGTTAAAAACAGTATATCATCTTAACCTCAAAACCAATATCAAACTCAACAGTTGATAATCAACGGCAGTTTAAAAATCATAGTTTATACTCAACGGTAGTTTAAAACTCACAGTTTATAACCAACGATAGTTTAAAAACTCACCTTCTCAAAACAACTTTCTTGATGAAAATCACACAGCAAAAACTTTATTCTTAACACAGAATCTTCAAGAACACCTTAACTCACACACAGGTTCTTTTTTTAAGAGAGTGACAGTGATAAGGATAACCTTATCAAACTCTTCTTTAAATATCCTCACCTAGGCGGTGGAGGATTTTGATAATAAAACTTCAAAGGCGGTGAAAGATTTTGTCCAATAGAAATAACTTTGGGCAGTGGATTTTGCATTATAAAATTCATGATTTCTTAACCATGAAGATATACGCTTTAAATAATAGAATAATGATTCGACCCGAATAGTTTATCACAATAAGCACCACTTCATGTATGCTTCACACCACATGCATACACGTATAAATCATTTATGGCATGTCATCTTTTCACATATAAGCATGCACAATATCACGTTCACATATATAGTTCATGCATTTCTACTTTGGTATGCATATTTCACATAATCCACATAATAAGCATGTATAAATTACCTCAACCCAGGTTGTCTCACACCTGGTTATAACATTCTTCCCCCCTTAAAAGAATTCCATCCCGGAATTCATTCAAATAACCATGGATATTTTTCTTTCATTTTAGATTCTAATTCCCATGTTGCTTCTGATCCTTTGTGAAATCGCCACTGCACCCTTACTAGACTTATTTCCTTGTTTCTCAACACACGGGGTTTTGTGGTCGGTTATAGCTTCTGGAGTTTCTACAAAATTTAATTTGTCATCTAACTTAATCTCCGGAAGTGGTATTGCTATACTAGGATCAGCAAG
>NC_037529.1:38283624-38284985 GCF_001531365.2 Cynara cardunculus var. scolymus
TCTTGATATCCTATTGAAGATCCTTCCCATTTCCTCTTTTCCATTTGTGGTAGGATTCATTGCTATAACAAATTCTCTAATTGAGGGTTTCAAACCCCAGATATATCTCTCAACTTTTCTTGCTTTTGTGGATATGTAACGCTCAGCAAATCTAGAATACTCTATGAATTTTTCTGTGTATTCTCTAACTGATCCAGAGCTTTGTTCTAACTTCAAGAAATCCTCTTCCATTTGTCTAACCGCTGCATTGGGACAACATTGTTCCTTAAATCTGTTCACAAATTCTGCCCATGACAAGGTTTGCAAAACATCCATCCTTCCAAGACACTCTATTTCCCACCAATACAAAGCATTAGATTTTAAAACTTATATAGCAAACCTGACTTTGTCGGCTTCTAGACAATGTATGGTATTGAATACTGATTTAGTTTCTTTTATCCAACACATAGCTTTAACTGGATCTCGTTCACCCGAAAAAGCTGGTGGTTTGCATGTCAGAAATATTTTAATATCCCCTCCTCTTGTGTTTGGTGTTGGTATGGAAGAATTTATCTCTACTCGTTCTGTTTCCACCCTTGTAGGCATTCTCAATATTAATGTTAAGGTTTCTCTTAACCTTCCCAATTCTTCAGCCATATATTTCTGGTTACAAATTCTGGCTGTGGTGCTGGTTCTGGATTGTCATCCCCAGAGTTGGATTCWACTTGATTACCATAGCCTTCTGATTGATAATTTCTTTCCCTTGTTTGATTGCTCCCTCTTCCCCTGCCTCTTCCTCGTGAGGTACTAATAAGGGCTTCGATGGGAGAATTTTCTGCTTCACTAAGATCAGTATGGGCTAGTCTTTGTGATCTTCTAGACCGACTTGCCATCTGTAATATCAAAGTTAAAACACACATTTTTCACATTCCCAAATATAATAAAGTGTCCAAGTTCAGTTATGAACCTGTAAATTCAAAATTACATTGGCCAGATGTAATTCAAAAAAATACCTTACACACTGACCTCTTAACTTATTAYATTTATTCCAAAGGTGCTAACTATGTCTGTGACCCTAATATGCAATGAAATAGTTTAAGTCTAGGTATAATCATGCAATTGATCACCTAAATCTCTTAAACTCAGGCTCTGATACCAATCTGAAACACCCCAAATCCACATATTGCATATAACACATATTTCATATATAGAATACATGTTTTCCCCCCACATAGATCCTTGATACAAGAGTCTGTAATATAAAACACACAACCCAAAAATTCCAAAAGTACAAGTTCTTGTACCCTAGCATCTATGCTTCCAAAACAGCTAAGCATATAGAGAAGTAATTCACATAACACTCTTTCCCTTATAATCATTAC
>NC_037529.1:38285545-38297449 GCF_001531365.2 Cynara cardunculus var. scolymus
TGGTTGAACTAACCAGAGCTTCTGGTTCAAAAGACATGACCAACCAGAGCCCCTCTGGTTCAACGTGTAAGTCAACCAGAGCTTCTCTGGTCTGTTTTTCATAAAAGATTCTAAGTATAAAACTTCTTTTCATAAAACTTCAAAAACATGATTTTGTCATAGAAGCTCTTATCAATAAATACAAAACCTTTAATCCACTTAATATGTATAGTAAAAACTTGCTCATCCTCCAAATCAATAACCAAAATCCTCTGGCCCAATAATGAGAACCAACCAGAGCTCCTCTGGTTCCTCATGAAAATATTCATTTTAAAACAATAAATAAAAGCACTAAGCTTGCTTCTCAATAATATAAAGCTTATTTTCGAAACTCATAAATTCATAAAAGATTTTGCAAAATGAATTAGTATCCAGTATCCTTTGATCCTATTATGAGGGTCAAACAGAGCCCCTCTGGTCCTTGCAAGGTATAACTAGAGCTCCTCTGTTTCCTCATAATCAATGCTTTTACCCAAAGCATCAACAGTCACGAATTATATTATCTCCAATGCCATCACATCATTACCATCATTTCTACTAAAGAAAACATCTCTAAATCCTCAAATCACCAAGAAGTGAGAACTCCAATCTATTGTAACTCTAATAGTTATCATGGTAAGAGTTAGGAGATGCCGAGAACGTCCCACCTTTTACCCTCCAGATTATCTCCTTTACATGATGTTACACCCTTATATCCTCCTGCTCATTAATATGGAGTAGTTCATCCAAAGACAGACCTCAGTTACCTGTCAGAGTGAACCTGTTCATAATCCTCAAATCAAATCATGGTTCCAACATAGATTTATACTCAAAACCTTGTATTCTCAAGAACAATTTGTTCTCCAAAAATAGTTTAAAACTCTTGTTTTTCTGTAAACTCTTTCATAATTATTTTAAAAAACCAGATACTGTTTAATTCTCTCCAAAAATAGATTCAAATAGCAACTTCTCAAGGCTGTTGAAGAACACAAATCTGTTTCATATTTATCAAAACCAGATTCCAAAATAACATCATAAAACTGTTAAAAATAGTTTATCATCTTAACCTCAAAACCAATATCAAACTCAACAGTTGATAATCAACGGCGGTTTAAAAATCATAGTTTATACTCAACGGTAGTTTAAAACTCACAGTTTATAACCAACGATAGTTTAAAAACTCACCTTATCAAATGGCTTTCTTGATGAAAATCACACAGCAAAAGCTTTATTCTTAACACATAATCTTCAAGAACACCTTAACTCACACACAGGACTTTTTTTAAGAGAGTGACAGTGATAAGGATAACCTTATCAAACTCTTCTTTAAATATCCTCACCTAGGCGGTGGAGGATTTTAATAATAAAACTTCAAAGGCGGTGAAAGCATCTGTCCAATAGAAATAACTTTGGGCGGTGGATTTTGCATTATAAAATTCATGATTTCTTATCCATGAAGATATAAGCTTTAAATAATAGAATAATGATTCCACCCGAATAGTTTATCGCAATAAGCACCACCTCATGTATGTTTCACACCACATGCATACACGTATAAATCATTTATGGCATGTCATCTTTTCACATATATGCATGCACAATATCACGTTCACATATATAGTTCATGCATTTCTACTTTGGTATGCATATTTCACATAATCCACATAATAAGCATCTATAAATTACCTCAACCCAGATTGTCTCAAACCTGGTTATAACACTTCTCAAATGATGGGATAAGGATGGTAATGGATATCAAGATGAGGACCTTCGCCAAGAGAGCTATTAGATATATCGAGTACACGGTGGAGAGAGCTCATGGTCAGGTCAGCGTCTTCAACGACAATGACTTGATCAATCTCAACCCCTACGACTTGATCGACCATTACGCGTTCACAGCTCAGCGACAGGATCAAGGAATAAGATTTGGGATGGCAAACAGAGCGATAGTGAAGACGATGGAGACCCTGGTGAAGCACAGAGCCAAGAGTGATTTTCAAATTGCTCTTCAATTGGCTATCGAAAGACTCTCCTGCACCACACCGAATGAAGACTTTTCTGGACTGCAGGAGAAGATATCTGCCTCTGTCTTAACTCGACCCGAGCTTGGACTTGTCTTCAAGAATGAGTTCGGGGCAAAGAAATTTTTCAGACTAACTGAAGCCTTCAAGTATTCAACCGATACACTTGAGTGGTTTCAGAAGGTTATCAGAGAGAGACTGGGTAGAATTCATGTGCCAAGAGAACAAGGGAAGCAACTCATTCATGAGATATCAACAGTCATCAGTTATCGAAGACTGCTTCTGCTCTTCTGGGATATATCTCAAGGTAGATCATGAATGGAGTTTCAAAATTTTTTGCCTTAATATGAAATGTCTTTTGCTTCCAGTATTGTAAGAATTTATCATCTAATCAAAATATGGAATTTGATGCTGTTCTTTAGATTAGTCTCTGTTCTTCAAAATTATTCATAGATTAGTTTATGTTTGTTCTTTCATTACTTAGGGGGAGATTGTTAGACCCCATAGTTTATAAGTGTAAAAATAATGAAGAACAATAAGTGATGAAGAACTAGAAGACCGATGAAGACATTAAGGCAGAATTGACCAAGTTTGGAGAAGAACCAGAGGGTCGATGAACAACCAGAGATGCGATGGAAAAAGCATCTTCATCACCCCTCTGGTCAACAACACTTAGAGTTTTCTTCAGCAATTCAACCAGAGGCATACGATGAGGATATGAAGATAAGGTTGAATCATCATCCCATGAAAGACAGCTAGAGATGACAAATCGACAGCTGGATTTCAAGTTTATCTTAATTTATAGCTTATCCATAGTTTAGATAAACTTTATCTGTTAGTAGAAGATTAGCTAAATAGTCTAACTAGATAGTTATCTTCTAATTAGCCTTCTAGTATAAATAGATGATTAGGCCTATTGTTAAAAAAGTCACTTTTACGTTTTTCATATTGAATAAAGTGAAATCATTGGTACTCAAGATTATTCTTTGAATGTTCATACATTGTTCTTGAGTGTTCATCATTTTGTTCATTAAAACACTATAATTTGGTTATTCTTAACTCGATTATTAGTGTTATTGAGAGATCTGGGGTCAATATATAGTGAAACTGATCTGTGTCTGGGTTGGGATCTGCATCGAAGACTTGGCTTTTTTATGCGCATGTCTTCGATCTTCATCCCTCTCAGCGACGAGCTCTGTATCTGGGTAGCATCTCTGTATCCGAGCTCTTGGTTCCATACAGGTTTCAGACTAAGTCCTCTTGACTAGAGCAAGAGACTTTTTACTTACACTTTTCAAAATAAACATTCTAACAGTTTGTTAAAATTGGATTCTTTCATGATACAATGGTAATGAGCTTAGTACACGAAGTGTCAACGCTTAAAGCCTAAATGTCTAAAGTTTATTTATTGCCTGAAAAGAATTTACTGAAGATTAGTTGACTGTTGAAGATTGAAAATTGTTCTAAAGCGTATGAAGATTTTATAGATTGTTTCAAAGAGAAGATTTTGATCAGAAGAATATATCTGTTAAAAAAGGAAGATTTTTATTTTTCAGATTCATCTTATCGGAGGTTGATTAAGTCTGATTATCTCGTTAGGGGGAGACTGTTATGTCAAAGTTCTTTTGAAGTGAAGACAAAGGGATTTGTTTTGAAGAATGTGATCTTGAATACAAAGGAGGAGATTTTTAGGTCAAATATTATTGTATCTGATATCACCAGGTTTAAAGATTGAAGAGGTCAATGCTTAAAGTCAACATTATGCTTAATTGTAGTTTGACTTCGTTATTAGTCAATAATATAAATAGCTTATTAATGGTAGTTTGTTGTAATAAGAATAAGAAGAGAAGAAGTTCGTACTTAGATTTTTAATATTCAATATTGTAAAATTCCTCTCATCAATATACAAGCCGATTTCCTTAAATCTTGAGTTGTTAACTTACTTGAATGTTCTATTCGCCAAATGTGTCCGAAGAAGAAGAGCAAAGCAAATGAAGCATGTCTAAAAGTAAACCAAACCCTTGGACTACGATGAAAAACATCATGGATTTTTCATAACTGGAATTAACAAGTCGAGGTCGATGAGTTGGCAGTTAAAGCGTTGATGTACTTCAGACAAAGATTTGGTTTTATCACATATGAAACTTACATATTGTCATACCAAATTTGTCTTTCTAGTTTCTTGTACCTCAATGGTACTTCATATTGAACACAAAGTGTGTCCCACATGTTTTTAGAGGTTTTAAGCTTCATGACATAATGATTTGCCTTATCAGGAAGTGACATGGCTATTATACATCTACCTTTTGTATCAAGGACCATTTTCTTTTTGTCTTTATCACTCCATTGCTGAGGAAGCTTTGAAATCTGCCTTTCAGGGATAGCAGCAGTGGTAGTAGCGGCAGACCTGCTGGAGATATTGCAAATGGAACATATGGTCCACTTTCAACATTGTGAGGGATCTTAGGATGCACTCCTTCTAGAAATAAGGACATTCGGTTTTTCTAGAAATTGAACTTATCTCTGCTAAATCTGGGGGGTTTGGCAAGAGAGTCATTGTCGTGATAGTTTGTAGCAAAGCCATTTAGAAATAAATGGTCAGAAAAGTATTGTTAAGAAATAAATAATAAACACTTCTCTAATACCACTTGTTGGTCCCAAACGTATCTACAAGAGTTTTAAAGGTAACAGTTTGTAGAAAGGAGGGTCAAATACAAGCACACAAATTTTCAGTTTTTTACATTTGTTTATGGATTAAAGAAGATCAATTCAGAATTTACAAATTGATATAAAAGAAAGTTAAGGTTTAGACCTAATCTAAACAATCCAATAAAAACACATAAATCCACAAAGAGAAATGAGAACAAGATAGAAGAGAGTTAGAAGAAGGAAGAAGGTGACGTTGAGAAGAGAGATCTTCTCATCTATTTATACCCATTGCATTCTATGCAATTCAGAGGGTACAAGCCACGTGGCAAACTTCTAGTGAAGATCTTGTCCTTTGTCTTCAGATATGCAGGCTTTTGGCCACATATGAACAGTTGAATTTCACAAAGTTGGTAAGCATGTTTGGATACAATAAAGTAACTCTGTAAGTGTAATTTTCTATATGAGGTATGGGGTTGTCCTTTTGTGAAAAATAGGATAAGGCAAAAACGAATCTTGTAGAGCAAGATTCATTTGATCGCTAGCATTGATTCATCTCGAAAGGTTCTTCAGTGTTGGTTGAGTCTTGGTCAAATTTCAAACTTTGATTTAAACTTTCTTGTTATCACTGAATCCACTTCAGATCACGAACTCTAATGTCTCTACCTTCAGCTACTTCTTCGACGTCGATGAAGGTTCCTTTGGTGTGAGTTTTGTCTTTAAGGAATACTTGTGTTTTGAGAATGTAACAACCCACATATTCCATGTACAGATAATCCACATCATCATACTCAAAACACAAACTGTAACATCGTTTACAAAATACAGATTAACAAAATAAAACTTTCTTGAAATACATTTATGAGTACTAGATGTCATTCATTCTAAACTTTTCCCTTGCCTTTATCCTGCGAGGTATGATGACCTGCAAAACCGGTTAGTCCAACAACTGAGCGTTAGACCAAAAAGGTCTAGTGAGTGTATAAATCCCAAACAAACAACATACTTTCCAAACAATCAATTCAGAATCAAACCTTTTCTGACACATAAACTTATTACAATCTCTCTCTCGCGATTACACAGCCATTACATCTCTCTCGCGGTTACACCGCCATTACATCTCTCTCGCGGTTACACCGCCATTACATCTCTCTCGCGGTTACACCGCTATTTCATCTCTCTCGCGGTTACACCGCCATTATATCTCAAAGTTTTTTTTCTAACACTTTAACCGGATTTGAAGTCCGGTCAACCTTGTCCGGATATGAAATCCGGACAAACACTTAGAATATCAAAAGTAACCATTATCTCCGGTCAACAATCCGATCAACACCTCGTATAAGCTTTGTCCGGTTAACACTTAGAATGAAGTCAATATCTTTGTCAGGATAACAAGTCCAGACAATACCCCGCTCACAACTTAACCGATTTAAAACAATCCGGACAATACATCGCCAAACCTTTGACCGATTTAAATGAGATCCGGTCACCTCTTGAGCGATTTATGATTAATCCGATCACCTCTTGACCGATTTAGGGTTGAGTCCGGACAACACTTGAGCGGTTTAAGAATAAACCGGTCAACACTTGGACGATTTAAGGAATATCCGCACAATAATGTAATATAAATCATAATAACCAGTTCCAATAACTACTGATTTGTATGCAAACAATTTATACTCAAAGCTTTAATACACTCACCTTTGATTTTTTTGATTGAATTCAAGTCTGCAAATCCTCCTTCAGTCTTTACTCTCAATTGATTTTTGTTCTCCAGAATATCCAACAACAAAACCTTTCCTTTCATATGCACTTGCTATAAATAGCAAGTGCATAAACCACCTCCCATCACAATTCCACACTCACATGCACAATAATATAAAGGGGGAGAGAGAGAGAAAACATAACAGAGAGTGCTTCTCGGGGAGGAGCATGAATTACGCTGTTCCCAAGGACTAGCATAATCGAAATAGCGAAATTCTTGGGTCGCTCACCACCCCTGTAGGTATGGAATTGATAGCCTTTATACTGGATTTTTTGGTAAATCAGTGTATCAAGATGTCAATCTTAGATCTTATTTCGGTTTCCCCGGGAGCCAGTCTCACTATCAATAGGAAGATCTTTATTGCTTAGGAGCACTTTTGAAGAAGGGGCAGAATACCCATCAAGCGAGATCGAGACCAGCCCTTTGTATATGGGTGAAAGAAAAAACTGACCCCTTTGGTGACACCTCAGAGGGGCGTGAAAAGGCCGTGGAGACTTTGACCGAATGAATAGGGAGAGGGGAAACATAGCCTGTCACAAGAGCGAGGCGAGGTTTGACGGATATCCTAAATAAACCACTTACGCATTGGCTTAACACATGMTGCCCCTAACCTTGTAGCTTCAGCGGAATCTGCCAATTAAGGTGCTTTCCTTTACTAATGCAAGACTCCTACCAATAGAGTCAGACACTTAGCTACATCCGCATGCAAAAGGAATGTGATGACGGTCTCACTGGTTTTTCATTTCCTTCCCTAGTCCTGTAAGAAATGCCGTTGGTATTGTATCGCCCTTGACAGGCACTCCAGAACCCGCCAACGCTCGTGAAAACCCGGGTTGACTTCTTCCTGGCGATAAACAACAACAAGCAAGCACGGCCCCCCTGGGGGGTCTGGGGGGTGGAAATATTTAAATTAAAATCTTGGCCCTCTTTTTGTTTTGTTTGTTCACCGCGGCACGAAATCATGAAGAAGAGCAACTTCCATTCGAACTCCAACATATATTTATTCCCGTAACCTATAAAGTCACTCTTGAACTGAAAACCAGCCCAATGATGAATTAAAAGACCTCATTCTCTTTGAGACGCTTATTCAATTGATAGTGGCCCCTCCTTACGTTACTTTAATTCGATGGGGAGGTTTCAACTGAAAATCCAGTATAAAGGCTATCAATTCCATACCTACAGGGGTGGTGACCGGAGTGAGGAAGGAAATATAGGGACCTATTTAAGTTGATAACTGCATTCTGTCTTAAGTCAAGATGGGCATAGAATAGGGTTTATTCCCATTTCTGACCGAAGGGAAAGAAATGAGAGAGAGAGAGACCTCGATCCCGAAGCCTTCGGAGTATCTTTTTGATAGGCAACCGAAGGGAGATCAATGAGATTAGGGTTGACCTTACAAAGGAATAAACCCTATTCTATGTCCATCTTGACTTAAGACAGAATGCAGTTATCAACTTAAATATAGGGACCTATTTAAGGACTGGCCTCCGTTGATTGTGTACAAACAAAATACGAGTCCAAAGGCAAGGTAAGAATAAGATAGACGGAGGTTTAAGCTTGAAGTGAAGTGTCCGACCTAAGGTCGATCAATCCCTCCTTTGTTTCCCCTGCCTCCAGGCACCGTAGAATAGATTTGATTGGAAGGAGGGTGAGGAACGAAGACAGTGGTTTAACTGCTGGGATCCCAATCGGCCTGCCTGTCTGTTGGAGCGAATTGGATGATCGGGCCGAGGGCTGCCCCCTCTTCCTCTCACTCTCCTTTCCCTAATATGAACCTTGAGAAAGCATTCGTTTTTAGCCAACCGGAGGGAGGCTACAGGACCCTACCCTATTCTCGAACCCTCTGTCGAGCTCCACCCTGCCCGTGGGAGAGGCAGGATTCGATCCTATGTAGAAAAACTTCAACAGATTTACACACCATCCATTTCAAATGGGATTTGTCCTATGGACACACGAGCAAACCAACCCACCTAATTGTTAGATTAGAATAATGGAGAAGGGACCCTGTTTTTCCTAAAGAGAAATATCCTTATAGAAAGTCGAAGCACGTCCGCCCAGTGTGCTTCTTTCACGACATGCTCTGGTCCCGGGTGGACCCCCCCCAGGGGGGCCGTGCTTGCTTGTTGTTGTTGGACTGTTAACACAGGGCTTAAATGCCCTTAAAACACCTTATAAAGGCTGCATACACAACCTCGTTATAGCCCAACCGGGGCTAGTTCTCACTCTGTTTTGGGGACTCCCAAGACTTATATAAAAGTAAATATTTAAATTATTAAATCTTATTTAATAACCCGAATATTACAACATTACCTCCTTAAAATAATTTCGTCCCGGAATTCCATTCAAGCAAAAAGGTAGGAATACTTCATTTGCATTTCAGACTCCGATTCCCAAGTGGCATCTGGTCCTTTATGATATTTCCACTGAACCTTTACTAACCCAATCTCTTTATTTCGTAGTTTCTTTACTTTGTAGTCAGTAATTTGTTTAGGGGTTTCTTCAAAGCATAATCTCTCATCCACCTTAATCTCAGGTAATGGTACTGCCACATTTGGATTTATTAGACACTTACTCAAATTTGACACATGAAATGTGTCATGGATCCCACTTAACTCTAATGGAAGTCCTAACTTGTAAGCTACTTCCCCAACTCTTCCCACAATAGGAAATGGTCCAATATATCTTGGRCTTAACTTCCCTCTTTTTCCAAAACGTACCATTCCTTTCCAAGGTGATACTTTTAACATTACTCTATCGCCCACTAGAAACTCAATCGGATTCCGACGTTTATCTACATAACTTCTTTGTCTATCTTGTGCCGCTTTCATTCATTCCCGTATTACTCCAATTTTATCTGCAGTTTGTTGAACTAACTCAGGCCCAGCTAACTGTTTTTCACTTATTTCATTCCAACACAAAGGAGTTCGACATTTTTGTCCATACAAAACCTCAAAAGGTGCTGCCTGAATACTTGAATGGTAGGTATTGTTGTATGCAAATTCTACCAGAGCCAAATGACTATCCCATGATCCTCCAAAATCAATTACACATGCCCTCAACATATCTTCTAAAGTTTGGATAGTTCTTTCACTTTGTCCATCAGTCTGAGGGTGATAAGCTATACTTAGCTTAATTTGCAAACCCATTTCTCTTTGGAAACCTTTCCAAAACATAGAAGTGAATCGACTATCTCTGTCTGAAACAATTGATAGAGGAACACCATTACATGTCACTATCTCATCAATATACAGTTTTACCAATCTCTCAATTGGATAAGATTCTTTCATAGATAAGAAGTGTGCAGATTTGGATAACCGATCTACTATCACCCATATAGTATCATAACCTTTTGATGTTTTCGGCAATTTGGTTATTGTTAGCTCTCATATTTCATTTAATGTAAAAGTATGAAAAAGTACTACTGCCTGTGTTGACAGAAGAGGTTTACCACAAAAGACCACAGAGGACCAACAACAGAAGATGTTCAATCGTACAAGTCAAAAGTGACAGAACCTCTGTTGTCTATCACAGAGGTTCTGGAAACTTGTCCTCTGTGAACAAAAGTGTACAAGTCAAGAATGACAGAACCTCTATTGTCTCTCACAGATGTTCTGGAAACCGATCCTCTGGCATCAAGAGCTTACAAGTCACATCCAGCAGAGCCTTTGGGATGGCTCACAGAGGATCTGCAGTATTATCTTCTGTGAAGAACCTCTTCTCACCGCTTTACTTAGGTTTGTTAGCTGCACGTGCTTATCACGTGACTATGTTTGTAATCTGCTTTATTTGAACGGCTTAGATCATTTCACTTGTCTAGGTCATGTCAGAAAAGCCGTTAGGAACTAGTATATATAGCAGCATAGGCCTTTGTAATTTGTGGGACTTTTCGTATTGTATTTGTCAATATTTTCAATAGAATTGAAAATCATTTGAAGCTATTCTCTCGTGTTCTTCATATTCTTCATCTGTGTTCTTGATTGATTATTTGCTCTATTTGTTCATTCAATTGTTTCCGCTGCACTGTAATTGTTCTAAGAGTTCATCCAGAGTAAGTTATTAAATACCAAGTTGAATCTAAAGGTCCTAACAATTGGTATCAACTTGCATTTGTTCAAGAACACCAGTCTTCTTCCTCTGGTTACCCTATTTTACTCTATTTAATTAGTTTCTTCTTATTCCTAGTTTTCTTCTTCTTTCAATGGCAAATATGGCCAATACTTCTTTTATGAGCACTGGTTCGCAATCTAAACCTCCCACGCTTATACGTGAGGAATATCCCCAATGGAAAGTGCGAATGGTTAACTTTCTGGAAGGAATTCACCCAAGGATTTGTGAATTTCTTTATAATCCTCCTTATGTCCCCCATGAACTTAATTCCTAGAGTTCCAGCCACTGGAACAACTGCAAAAATTCCCGAGCATTATGAACCACGTCCTGCTTGAAACTGGAGTGATGAGGACAAAATAATGGTTGAATTGGGCAGCAATTGCAAACGATTGTTAATTATGGCAATACCTCACGAAATCTTCAAGTGCATCGATCACTGTCAACTGTCCATGGACATTTGGGCAGAATTAGATAAGCAAATCGAAGGAGGTAAGAAAAAACTCAAAAACAATCGATCAATTTGCATTGACGAGTACCACAGCTTCAAGGCGAAAGAAGGTGAATCCCTGTCTGACACATACTCTAGACTGAACACCTTAATTAGTAACTGCAAGAGGTATGGAGTCAGGAGAACGGCAGAGGACAACAACTCATTATTCTTGAAGAGCCTTGGAGTWRAGTGGAWGCACCTCACCATGTCCATGAAGGCCACCCTAGACTTGGAAATGTGGACTCTAGCAGACTTGTTTGGATCTCTTAAAAGCTAAGAGCCTCATGTTCTGCAGATGAAAAAGAACTATGGTGGTTCTCTGGCTCTAGTCGCAGAGAATGGATGCTCTGGGAAAGGGAAGGAGGCACAGAAGGAAGAGAAGGAGGAGAAGAAGAAGAAGAAGGTATTGATTGCAGAGAGTGAAGACAGTTCTGATGAAGAAGTCTCCATGAAGGATATGACGAAAACTCTGGCCTTAATCACCAGAGAATTTAGGAAGGGTGGAGAGAGGAAAGAGTTTAAAAGTTTCAACAGAAGAAACTTTGCAAAGGGAGAGAGATCTGAGAAAAGAGAGAAGGAATAGAAGCCTTCGCAGAGGGTGGAAGAGCAGAGGAAGGAAGAGCCAAAAGATGGCTGCTTTAAATGTGGCAAACCAGGCCACTTTGCTACAGACTGCTGGTCAAAAGGGCCAAGGGCACCATAGAGGGGTCCTAAAGATGCAGCCTTCTATAAAAAGAAGGCTGACTACTACCAGCAGAAGTCTCTACTAGCTCGATCAAATGAGCTAGTAACTGATGAGTCCTCTGATGAAGACGAACAGAAGGGTCTTCTCGCATGGGAAGACTCGGACACAGAGG
>NC_037529.1:38302957-38304135 GCF_001531365.2 Cynara cardunculus var. scolymus
TCATCAGAACCTCTGGCGCTTCTAACAGAGGCTCTGTGGATTTGAACTGAGCAAGTACTCATCTCTCTGTGGATTTTCAAAACGTTTAGGTAATAAAAAGGTGTAACATTATAAGATGGCCCGACACATATCACAGAGGCTCTGCTACCCTTAGGTCTCTGATAGAACTCTCTTAATAGTTCTTGTCTATTGATATGGTGCGCGTGGTTATGTGGATAAGGGTTAGAACCAACACTCGCGTGTCAGAAAAGGGGGCGCACGTCATCAATCGCACGTCTTCCCAACACGGCGTGTCATACCTTTTGAGCTGTTTCAACCTAAAACCACTCATCACGACCTTTCATCAATAAAACGGTTCAATTCAAAATTCTCACTATAAATACCCCTTTCCCCCCAAATCAAAAACCTTTACCACTCTCATATTCTCCGACGAACCTGAACTTGCGAATCTTCATACAAAACCTGCAAAAATGTCTTCCTCATCTGCCTCAGCTCAATCCGTCAAAGTCTCCAGTGACAACGAAGTCACACAGGCCCAAGCTCTAACGTCTCACGCCCTATCCTTCGTCCAAAACCGATACGAGAAGGTCGTGCTCGTGAAAAAGCCTAACAATTACTACTTCGTTCCATCAAACACAGGTTTCCCTGAATTATCTTTCCCCCTCCTCAAAATTCTAAGAAACCATCCCCTTTTCTATGCCCTATCTGCTACCAAACCGACCCCTGAGTCCTATAACCCAATTTCTTTTAAGCTCTTACATAACTAATTTGGACAATACGGGTTTGAACATTGTTGGGTACGCCTCACACCCTACGAATAAATCTTTGGTACCCTTGGAATTCAATGTGGACAAATTGCGAATTGCCCTACATTTACCCACCCTGGAAGACCTTAATTTGAATGTTTATGCTGCAACCCCTACAGATGAGGAATTAATTCAATTCCTTGAATTCCATTCCTATGCAACCCAAATCGTCAAACGGACTTAGTTCAAGCGCAACGAACTACCCCCTGTCTGGAACACCTTGTTCTCAATAGTAAACAGCTGCTTAACAGGGAAGGTGGGAAGTCACGACCAGACGTCTCATGCTATGCTTTCAATCGTATATGGCATCTACTTCAACCTACCTCTGGATTACGCATAGCTAATATTCGAGGATATGGTTGGATTGATCAA
>NC_037529.1:38306935-38308392 GCF_001531365.2 Cynara cardunculus var. scolymus
TCTGAGATATTCGAATCAATGAGCAAGATTCCCATGCAACAAGTACGCACAGAACCTGTTACTACTATGGAAGAGATTTTGATGTGGAAATACTCTGTAGTAGACATAGAGCCCCCCTATGATCCAGAGCTCACAGGTATTCCTTTTGTCGATGCCAAGTTCCAGTTCTCTAAGCTAACCAGGCCACATGAGCAARTCTTCTCAGAGCACGTGATTGTGTCTCTTGAAACTATTTCTCCAAAGACCCTGCTGAAGAAGAAGGTGCTCTATGCTCAATACGTTGTGAAGAGGAATGACGGCAACCTGTACACGTTCACAGATCCTGACCTCCACAACCTCTGTGTATTTGATTTGATCTTCTTGCACAAAATTCTCAACAAATACATGGATAGGAGGTCAAGCTATGCTCTGTCGCTTAAAAGGCTTATCGAGGTCATGCGTGCATAAGAGAAGTACTACAGCCAGAAGGACTTCGAGATAGCAATGAGGTTAGCCCAGTTGTAATATTCTAGTTGTTATATATGTATATATGAATGGTGGTGTGTGTGTGTATGAGTAATATATGTATATATATACAGTAATTTAAAATTTTAATTAAATATAAAAGGGGGGAGGTCGGCTACAGGAGCCGCCTACCACCCCTCCTTCTCTTTGAATGTACATATAGTTTTGTGAAGGAAAAAGGTACACACACATTCCATTTTTAGAAATTTTCTCTCTGAAGAATCAAGAGGATTGCAAGAAGAAGAAGAGGTTTCTAAAGCTTTGATTCTCAAAGGTGAGTGTATTAAGAGCTTTGGATATGAATTGCTTTCATACAGATTGATAAGCATTTAGAACTGATTATTCTGAATTTGGTTGTAGTTTATGATGATTCATGAGTAAACCGTACAAGTGTTGTCCGGATTGAAATCCAGATAACTAAATTGGCCAAGAGGTGACCGGTGTATCATCTAAACCGGCCATATGGTGATCGGTGTATTTCTAAACCGCTTGTGTCAAAAGGTTTAAGCCTATAAACCGGCTAAGGGGTGACCGGTATACTCTAAACCGGTCAAAAGGTTAAGTGATGTATTGTCCGGTATACTCTAAACCGGATAAAGGATGTGCAGTGAATCGTCCGGTTTATTTTAAACCGGACAACGTTATAATTGAGGTATTGACCGGACTTGTAATCCGGGCAAAGGGAGTTGGTTTGTTTTCTAAGTATTTTGACCGGACTTCTAATCCGGACAGGTTTGATCGGACTTCAAGTCCGGATGAAAAGAGAATGTTTTTGGGAAATATTTTTGAAATATAATGGCGGTGTAACCGCGAGAGTGATATRATGGCRGTGTAACCGCGAKAGTRATATAATGGCAGTGTAACTGCGAGTGAGATGGCGGTGTAACCGCGAGAGTGATATAATGGCGGTGTAACCGCGAGAGTGATATAATGGCAGTGTAACTGCGAGTGAG
>NC_037529.1:38308492-38318347 GCF_001531365.2 Cynara cardunculus var. scolymus
ATATATATATATATATAACCAATTAATTCATAAATTTTCAAACCGGCATGTATCAATTATCATGCTACCACGTAATTATTAAATCAAATAATCACGTATTAATTTACCTTGGGTAATAACCAGGATCTGGTTATCACATTTCAAACTTTTTCTTCTGATTTATCAACTCTCGTTTCTTTTCATTTGAGCTGCTCTTGTCATTCTCCGAAGCAATGTCAAGCCACTTCCTTTTCTTAGTAAGCTCTTTGGCAATTGATGTATACTTCTTTGAAGTATTTCTTTTCTCAAGAGCAAATTGCTTTTTCTCTTCATCTAAAACCTTTTGCTTTAGATCAATGCTTTCAGACAATTTCTGTAGTTGGCTCTGATAGTCTTCGGAGATGTCTTTCTTTTCTTTATCATTCTTGACTCGTTCCAAAATGATAAGCTGCTCAAAATCCGAGATTTGCTTTAACAKCATCTTTGCGTTCAGCTCGAGAGAGTTAATCTTATTTTCATAAGATTCACGTTCAGTTCCAAACTTTCTTTCAACTCCAATAAATCTCTTCTTCTCCTTCTCAAATTCTGCTCTTTCCAAATTTAAATTCTTCTCTTTCCAAATTTAAATTCTTTTCTGCTGTCAGAAATTTCTTCTTCTCTAAATCCAGTAATTTCTTTAACTCACTCAAATCATTTTCTTGTTTATGAATTTTTTCAGTAAAGTCCCCAGTCTCTGTATTTTTTCTCTCAGGAGAGTTCCTCTCAGCATTTAGTTCCTTTTGAACTTCTTGGAGTTTAATGAACAAATCATTATTAGTCTTAATCCTTGTTTGTATCTCTTTTTCACATTCTATTCTGACATCATCCAATGATTTTTTAAGTTTATTAATCTGAGACTTGGATTCATTCTCAACTCTTTCTAACTTTTCTTTATGCTCCTGATTTAAAATTTTAATACATTTCTCATTAGCATAATTCTGAATTTTATAATTCACAATACTCGTTTCTAGCTCAGCAATCTTCTCTCTCAACTCCATTATGATATCTGCCATTAAAAAAAATTGATCAGTTAAAGAAAAATTGATCAAAGAAATAATATTCACAAAAATATCACACAATGCTTAACAGCTCACAAAATAGTCAAGTAATTTGGTCAAACAACGCTCAAACAGTTCACTAGAAATAAACCGCTCAACAGAAACTGTAACTTGCTGGATCCTTATCCTATCAACACTAGTTGTACACCACTCACTGCATTAAGAAAGCTGCTCAAGACTAGTTTCTAAATCAATCAAACTCTCACGGTCCGCTCACTATTTGCTCATAAATATGAGAAGCTACTGCCTAAATCGCTCAATCATTAAACAACACAGCCTTTAAATCGATCAAGTTGCTGTTTAAGTCGGACTCAAATGGATATAAATCGCACAACTAATATTGCATGTTCAAGAAAAACACACACCTTGCAGGTCTAAATCACTCAAAGCTGTTAGTCTTATCCTAACACAGCAAGCTTTCTTCTGTAAAATGATCACAATGAAGCTATTATCCAGTTACAACAAGGCTGCTAAAACAGTTAACCCTATTATCCGATCACTGAATGAAGCTTATCCGGTCACTGCTTGGGGTTAAACCGCACAAAGATCAAGAATGAAATCTGATCAAAGTACAATTTCTATTATCCGATCACAGCATGCATAAAAAAAAACTATCAGACTAGACCTTTATCCTTTGGTAACAACTGTTTTTATCCGCTGGTTAAACCGCTCACTTGAGATGAACAACCTGTCACTGCAGCTTTCTAAACCGGTCAATGCTAAGATGATTTGCTCAATATAAACAGTGCTGTCCGGATATGTAATCCGGAAAAAAAGTCTTGATCAAAATAGTCAACTTTGGACAGCTAGAGCAATCACCAATCAACAATCCATGTAAGCATACAAAATATAAACAACCGCCACACAATTTGATCAACAATGAAGCAATTGAGTATTTAATTCAGCATCAAAATGAAATGAATGGATACACCACTCAATTCTCCGGTCACTTATTCGCTCAACAACAAGGTCAAAGTTCAGTCAATATTTTGTTTAAAACACAGCCTCTAAACCGCTCAACAAACAAGATTCACATATATCTGACAATCAAGCTAAGATCAAATCATCAAACAAACACAAAATTTAAAAAAAATTATACAAACTTTGGATCAAACTTTACCTTTTTGATGAGTTTTCACATGAATCTGAAGAACATCAAAAATTTATAAACACTTCAAATCTCTAAAATCAATGATCAAAAAGCAAAATCAAAGAAATAACAATGAATCATTATGTAAAAACATACACAACGATTATCATTTTAACAATCAAATGGTTAAAAAATGAAAGATTAGAGAAGAAATTTAAAAAAAAATGAAGAACACTCAAGAACATTTTTGAAGATGAAGAACAGATTCGAATTTTTCAGAAAATTTCCAACTTTTTGATGATTTTCTTCAACCAAAATCACTGCAAATCTGCTCTGATACCAATTGTGAGTCCACTTTGATCAATCTTCAAGATAAACCTTCATGAATCAATGGCAGATCTAGATAATCTTGTAAGAACATAATATGAAGATGAGAGAGAAAGTTAACTTTGATCAAACTCTATTATACGTAAAATGAATTTTACAATTAGCTCTCACTTTTCTTTCCCAATTACAAAGACAATACCCTATTTATAGGGTCAAACCTCTAAACACAAGTCAAAGTCAAACTCCTATAAGAAAAGTCAAACACGATGACTTTTACAATTATAGACAATATTTAACTTTCAAGACGAATACAATTTAATAGTGATTTTCAGTCCTAACATTATCTCTCCCTCAAAACAATCCGTCATGGAATTCATTTATTGAAATAGCCAAGGGTATCGGGTTCTCATATCAGACTCTAGTTCCCATGTAGCTTCTGAACCCTTGTGATAGCGCCACTGAACCTTTACTAGACTGATCTCTTTGTTTCTTAACACCTTGATCTTTCTATCAGTCACGACTTTTGGTGTTTCCACAAAGTTTAGCTTACTATCCAGTTTAATCTCTGGGAGCTATATTGCTAAATTTTGATCAGCCAAACATTTGCTCAAATTTGACACATGAAAGGTGCTGTAAATTAGGCTGAGTTCTTCCGGTAGTTCTAACTGATAAGCTACTGGCCCAACCCGTTTGCAAATTCTGAATGGTCCAATATGCCTTGGACTAAGCTTACCATTCTTCCCAAATCTCATAATACCCTTCCACGAAGATACCTTCAACATCACAAAGTCACCTATGTTGAATTCAATCAATTTTCGTCGCTTATTGGCATAATTTTTATGATGATCCGGAGCTGTCTTGATTCTTGCCCGAATCTGTTTAACCTTTTCAGAAGTTACTTGCACAATCTTGGGATCTGTCACTTGCTTTTCACCTACCTCATTCCAACACAACGGCATCCGGCATTTTCGTCCATACAATACTTCATACGGTGCCGCTTGGATGCTGGAGTGATAACTGTTATTGTAGGCAAATTCTATCAATGGTAAATGATCCTCCCATGATCCTCCGAAGTCTATAACACAGGTTCTTAACATGTCTTCGAGAGTTTGAATGTTCTTTCACTTTGCCCGTCTGTTTAAGGATGATAAGCTGTACTAAATCGAATTTGTGATCCCAAAGCTCTTTGCAGGCTTTCCCAAAATTTCGATGTGAAACGACTATCTCTATCAGAAATGATGGATAATGGAACACTGTGTCGGGTTATGATTTCCTTGATGTAGATCTGAGCCAACCTTTCTAAAGAATACGTTTCTTTCATAGGTAGGAAATAAGCAGATTTTGATAACGATCCACTATTACCCAAATTGCATCATAACCTTTTGGGGTTCGGGGTAACTTCATGATAAAGTCCATCATAATGTGCTCCCATTTCCAGACTGGTATTTCCAATGATTGCAGATTTCCATAGGGTATCTTATGCTCAACCTTAAGTTGTAGACAAGTTAAGCATCGTTACATATTTTGCAATATCTTTCTTTAATTCTAGCCACCAATAGAAGGGTTTCAAATCCTTGTACATCTTATTGGTACCTGGATGGATATAGTAGCGAGACTTGTGACTTTCATCTAGGATGGTCTCTCGTGTATTCCCATAAACTGGTACCGATATCCGGCCTTGGAAGCACAAGATTCCCTTATCATTTGGTTCCATGATGAAAATCATTTTGCCCAGTTTTTCTGACTTCACGAATTCTTCTTTGACAGCCTCTTTCTGATAATTCAAAATCTCTTGGTGAAGATCGGGAGCTAAGTTTATTCTCATTGTTGTAGCTTTGATAGTTCCACTTCTTTCTTTTCTTCTCAAAGCATCGGCCACCACATTGTGCTTTTCCCGGGTGATAGAGAATCTCACAATCATAGTCGTTAACGAGTTCGATCCATCGACGCTGCCTCATGTTTAATTCCTTCTGATTGAATAAGTGTTGCAAGCTCATGTGATCGGTATAAATCTGGCATTTGGTTCCCAAGAGGTATTGTCTCCATATCTTTAATGCAAAAACCACCGCTGCCAATTCCATATCATGGGTTGGATATTGCTTTTCATGATCCTTCAGTTGCCGAAATGGGATTGATATGACTTTTCCTCTTTACATCAAGACACTGCCCAAACCCAGCTTTGATGCGTCGCTGTATACCATGAAATCTTCTGTTCCATCGGGTAAGGATAATATCGTGGCACTACAAAGATGATCTTTTAGTAACTGGAAGGTTTTTTGTTGTTCTTCTTCCCACTGAAATTTGACATTCTTCCGAGTTAATTTGGTCAAAGGCAAAACTATTTTGGAAAAATCTTGAATAAACTTGCGGTAATAGCCTGGCAAACCTAAAAAGCTTCAGACTTCAGATGGTATTTTTGGTGCTTCCCATTTTTCATCTACTTCAATCTTTATCGGATCTACTTTTACCCCTGTCTCAGATATAACATACAACAAAAATTGAACATCTCTTAGCCAAAATTCATATTTTGACAGCTTTGCATACAACTTTTCTCTTTTCAAGAGTTCAAGTATCAATCGAAGGTGTTATGCGTGATCTTCTTTGGTTTTGGAGTATATGAGAATATCATCAATAAACATGATAACAAATTTATCAAGATATTCTTTGTATACCCGATTCATCAAATCAATAAAAGCTGCAGGCGCGTTAGTTAAACCGAATGGCATAACTAGGAATTCATGATGTCGGTACCTGGGTCGAAAAGCAGTTTTAGCAATATCTTCTTCTTTAACTTTTAGGTGATGATAACCTAATCGTAAATCAATCTTGGAGAAATAATTGGCTCCTTCCATTTGGTCAGTTTGTTCAGTTCCTGATAGTCGATACACATACGCATAGAATCGTCTTTCTTTTTCACAAACAGAACTGGAGCTCCCCATGGTGAAGTACTTGGCCTGATAAATCCTTTGTCAAGCAAATCTTTTAACTGTGTGACCAATTCTTTTAGTTCAGATGGAACTAATCAATATGGTGTTGTGGCTACATGCGCTGCTCCGGGTATCAAATCAATTCCAAATTCAATAACTCTGTTTGGTGGTAATCCGGAGAAGTCTTCTGGAAAGACTTCAGGATAGTTACTAATAATCGGGATCAATTCTTGCTTTCCCTTCTCTTTCTTTACATCAATTGTGTAAGCGAGAAACCCCTGATATCTATTTTGAATACACTTTATGGCTTTCATTATAGATAATAAACCGGTATGATGACCCTGATGATCACCATCTATAATAATTGACCCTCTGTCTGGTAACATTATTCTGATCATCTTTTTATCACAAACAATACTGCCCTGGTTTTTTGCCAACCAATCCATCCCTACTACTATATCAAACTCTTTCATCGGCATGGGAAACAGTCTGATTGGCAGCTTACATCCCTCAATCATAATAGTGCATTTATCGAACATACAATTCACAAATACTTGATCATTAGTAGTATCAACTATTAACTTATCGTCAAGAGGCACAAAGTTCACGCAAGCACATAGAGCAAAGGATGGGGATACAAACGAGAAGTTTGCACCCGAGTCAAATAACACTTTGGCATATAATGAATTTACGGGGAATGTACCTGTCACTACATTTGTGGTAGTTTCGGCTTCGTGTTTGGTCATTTGAAAAGATTGAACCTGCACCCCTTCTGATCCTTCTCTACCCATGCTTGGTCTTCCATGGGCACTCGATGTATTTCTTCTCATTGTAAGTTGTGGAGCTTTCAATTACGGGCAGTTAGGCCTAAGATGATCTGGCGAATTGTAATTAAAACATCTCTTTGTCATTGGACAACTCCTTGATAGATAGCCTGCCTCCCCACATTGATAACACTTTCTTGGATCAATTTTGCAATCTCCCAGATGAACTTGATGGCATCGTGGACAAGTTTTCTCACTAACTCTCTGTACAGGTCTGTTTCCATACTTCACAGTTTTCGGCCCTCTATATCCTGTTGATGGCCCTTCCCATTTCCTCTTTTTCATCACTTTCCCTTCCTCTTGTCGATTCTTATTTCTTTCAGTCACTTCTGCTGCATCTACTGTCAATGAGAATGTAGCCGGATCCATAGCTATCACAAAGTCTCGAATTGATGGCTTCAATCCCCAAATATATCTTTCCACCTTTGTTGATTCAGTAGAGATGTAATGTTCTTCAAATCGTGAGTATTCTATGAATTCTCTATGTATTCGTGAACAGATCTGGTTCCTTGTTCTAATTTTAAGAAGTCTTCTTCCATTTGTCTTATAGATGCCTTAGGATAAAATTGTTCCCTAAATCTGTTAAAGAATTCTACCCAGGTCAATGTCTGTAGGATGTTTGTTCTGGCTAGTGATTCTACATCCCACCAGAATAATGCATTCAACTTTAACACAGAGACTACCAATATGACTTTATCCATTTCTGCACATCGGATGGTATTGAATACAAATTATATCTCTCTGATCCAACACATAGCTTTGACTGGATCTCTTTCTCCCGAGAAGGTTGGTGGTTTACATGTTAAGAACATATTGATATTTCCTTCTCTATTATTGACAACCGGGACTGATGGATTAATTTCAACTATGCCACTCTCGATTCTGGCAGGAATCCTCATAATGAAAGTCAAGGTTTCCCTTAGCTTTCCCATTTCTTCGGCCAACATGTCTCTAGTCACGTATTCTTGTTGAGGCATTTGTTTCTGATTCATATTCTCATAATTTGATTCTACTTGGTCTGTATTAACATCTGCCTGACTGTCTCTGCCCTCTGTCTCTACCTCTGCCTCTACCTCCTGCCTTTGCCTCTAGAAGTGCCAACAGGAGCAAGGACAGGGGGATCCTCTTCTTCATTGGGATTGGGGCGGGTGATTCTTTTAGACCTTCTGGATCTACTAGTCATCTGTAGATATCAAAGTTAATAAACATATTTTCACACTCCCAATTATAATAAAGTGTCCAAGTTCAATTATGTACCTGTAGATTCAAAATTACATTGGCTAGATGTAATCCGAATATACCTTACACACTGATCTCTTAACTCATCATATTTATTCCAAAGGTGCTAACTATGTATGGGACCTTTAATATGCAATGAAATAGTTTAAGTCTAGGCATCATGGATGTGAATACCTAAATCCATTAAACTCAGGCTCTGATACCACTTCTGTAACACCCCCCCAAACTCACATTGCATATACACATATTTCATTCACAGAATACATGTTCAAGCCCACACAGGTCCAAATTACAAGAAGCTACAATACAAAATGCACAACTCAAAAATTCCAAAATACATGCTCTTGTACTCCATATCATCTAATATCAAAATACATCCATCGATCTTCATAAGGCTAAGCACATAGAGAGATAATTCATAATTTGCCTTTTGCCTTACTATCATTGTATTAAGTATTTCTTGCAATACAAATTTAAAAACACAAAATGAGGGTTAGACCTGAAGGTCTAGTGAGATCCCTTTTTCCACGTGGTTGAAGGGTGAATATCACCAAAACAATATTCAAATAAAATTATTTCACATAATGAAGTATAAATCCACACTCTGTTTATGTCCATAGGACCTCTAGTTCCAAAGACCAGTACTTAGAAAATATTTCCATAAGGTAGCAGGACCAGAGCCCGTCTGGTTCCTCTACCAGAGTTGCTGGTTAAACCAACCAGAACCTCTTACTTAAGTAAAATCCTAAAATCATTCATAGACCAACAGCATGAATATTAAATAGATTTCCCAAGGTTAAAAACATATTTTAAAAGGATCTTGTATGACCAGAGCTCTGGTTCTACTAGCTAGAGCTTCTGGCTCAAAATGCAAGACCAACCAGAGGTCTTCTGGTCCAACGTATAGGCCAACCAAAGCCCCTCTAGTCTGTCTTCTTTTGTAAGAATACTTCTAAGTATATAAAATCTTTGAAAATTTCTTTTAAAACATAATTTTTGACACAAAGGGCCAATTGTTATTTATGGTGATCGGTAGGATCACCATACTAATTTATTATCAGTTTCGTTCTTCCATCATGCTCATCTGGTATTCTTTCTTCATGCGATCAGCGAATCGAAAACATAAAGAGGGATTAGTGGAGCAAAAAATAATATCATCGGTATAAATTTGGACTAGAATGATATGACCTTTAACTTTCCTAAAAAATAAGGTCTAGTTAATCTTTCTACGAACAAATTTCTCAGAGATGAGAAACGAGGATAGGGTATCATACTAGGCATGGGGAGCCTGTTTCAACCCATAAAGAGCTTTATCCAAACGATAGACATGGTTTGGATACTTAGGGTCAATAAACCCTGGAGGTTGTTCAACATAAACTTCCTCTTGAAGTTTTCCATTAAGGAAAGCGCTCTTTACATCCATTTGGTAGACTTTGAAGTCTCTATGGGCAGCAAAGGCTAGGAAGAGTCAAATTACTTCGAGTCTAGCCACTTGTGTGAAGGTTTCGTCATAGTCGATTCCTTATTCTTGTCTAGAACCTTGAGCAACAAGTCGAGCCTTGTTACGGGTTACCACACCTTTTTCATCTAACTTGTTGCGATAGACCTATTTGGTGCCTATCACTATCTTGTCAGATGGACGTGGGATAAGGTACTAGACTTTGTTCCTATCAAACTCAATGAGCTTCTCTTGCATGGAAATGACCCAACTAGGGTCTGAGATAGCATCACTAATCTTCTTGGGTTCAACTAAAGAGAGAAAGTTGACAAAGAGACAGATATTTGTGGAGTCCAGATTTACTGATCAATCTTCATATCTTCACAACAATAATGGCAGATCTGGATTTATCATTAAGAACATCAAGATGAACTTTGAGAGAAAAGGTCAAACTCTACAATTCAGTCAAACTCTCATTTTCGTATCAAATTTTACAATAATGCTCTCCTCTTTTCTAATTACAAAGACTAACCATATTTATATGGTCAACATACTAAAGACAAGTCAAAGTCAAACTCTTATAGGAAAAGTCAAACACGCTGACTTTTACAATTATAGACTATATTTAACTTTCAAGACGAATACAATTAATACTGATTTTTCAGTCCTAACATTCTCCCCCTTTCTATTCAGACTTGAAAGAAAATTCTGCACTTTGAGTCCTTGTTTGAACTTTGAAACATTATGCACAATATGTCTTCTAAGAAATCTACAAATTGTAATCTTCAAGCGATCAATTGTTGAAAAAGATCTTCTAGCATTCTCTCCCTTGAATGTAGAATCACGATGATCTTCTCATTTAACAATGTAGAACAGATTCAAAAACGATCTTCAGAAACACTGTACAAGATGTGATCTTCAAAGGATCTTCAGA
>NC_037529.1:38319272-38320489 GCF_001531365.2 Cynara cardunculus var. scolymus
TTTTTCATTTTAAACTCAGCACACAAACCCTTTTTATATTTAAGCTCACTCAGATATGGTTGTCCTCTTGGGTAGGTCTGTCGGTTTTGACATTCCATAAAGGTATTTCTGATAAGCACCCAGTCCCTCCTAAAATATTTCTTTATGCACATATGATCAAAATGAATGATCAAAAATATTATTTCTTCAAAGCACAATGATCAAATAAAAAAAATTGATCAAGTTATTTGGCTTTAAGCACTATCAATAAAAGAATAAAGCGACAACAATTCGATTATTTGATATGTATGAGAGAAATGAATGAAGATCTGTAAGAACAAGTTTACAGATTCTGATATAAAAAAAATGAATGTATATGAATCAGTGTAAAAAATATCAGAAAACAAAGTTGAATACAAACGAGTGTATTATCACCGAAAAATATTTTCATATAAGAGACGTGATAATAACAGTTTGAAGAATAGCTGAAACAGGTCTTGGAATTATGTACGACGAGAAATTACGCAAGTAAAATCTCAAGAAATACCTGTTCAGAGAATGTACTCGTTTTCCCAAAAAAATCATTTTTTTAAAAACATTTATTAAACTTTCTAGGAAACTCCCCCTAGAAAGTAGATTAAAGTAATGAATCATTTAAGCTCAAAAATTAATATGAAAACATTTTAAGTACGGTTTCTGAACTGGGTGTTTAGAAACCACACTCGGTAAAGTACGAGTTCTGAACTGAAGTGTTCAGAAGCCTTAGAATTTAAGCTCGGGTCCTAAACTGGGTGTTTARAAGCCTCAGTTTGAAACAAATCACAACTCCCCCTGCATCGGTGTATCATTGAAATGATATTCTGATCAGCATAAATTTGACACACCTGCAAAACCAAATCAAGTAGATTTTGGTACCCAAACGAACTTGGGTCCTAATATGTTAGTATTTGGTTGGGGTATGTTGTAACTTCMAAACCATTTCTTTCTATAAGATGTATTCTTTTCAGCACTATGAACAGGATGATCAGAAATAAAATATAAATCATATCAGTAATTGTGATCATACCTGTTCTTACCTTTCCAGTTGTTCTGATAACTGTCATCGCCATGCCACCTGTTGAACCTTTTGTTATTGACAAAATTATTGATTCTGCATGTTGAGCACAAAATCCATCTCTTGCTAAGATTAATCAAATCATTAGTAGACTTCACAATGCAAGGAAGATTGTTAGTACCAA
>NC_037529.1:38320734-38325836 GCF_001531365.2 Cynara cardunculus var. scolymus
TTGAATAACTGTTCGAATATGAACAATTATAAAAGCTGGTTTTACACTGAGAAAGAGAACCAGATGAGCTTTGAACACACGAAAAGTCTTTGACTTTTTGTAAAAGCTGGTCTCGTTCTACAGTAACTAAATCAAATTTAATTTTCAGTTCAGTTCTCCTGTTCAATTCAGTTTCAAGGTCTGTCTTTAGATCAGACAATTTCTTTGAAGTATCCARGAGTTTACCTTCTAACTCCTTCTGAAGCATTTCGAACTTTTTCTTCTGATTAATTAACTCTATTTTCTCTTCATCAGAGCTACTTTTGTCATTCTCCGAAGCTATGTCAAGCCACTTCCTTTTCTCAATGAGCTCTTTAGCAATTGCTGTATACTTCTTTGAAGTATTTCTTTTCTCAATAGCAAACTGCTTTTTCTCTTCGTCTAAAGCCTTTTACTTTAAATCAATGCTTTCAGACAGTTTCTGTAGGTGACTCTGACAGTCTTCGGAAACGTCTTTCTTTTCTTTAGCATTCTTCGCTCGTTCCAAAATGATAAGCTGCTCAAAATCCGAGATTTGCTTTAGAAGCATCTTTGCGTTCAGCTCGAGAGAGTTAATCTTATTCTCATAAGATTCTCGTTCAGCTCCAAACTTTCTTTCAACTTCCATAATCCTCTTCTTTTCTATCTCCATCTCTTTCCTTTCATCAATTAAAACATTTTCAGCCTGTAAAATCTTTTCCTTTTCTAATTCCAATAATCTCCTTAACTCAGTAAAATCCTCAATCTCTGTATTAGTCCTTGAAGAGTTTTTCTCAATTAAAAATGCACTTTTAACGTCTTTGAGTTTATTGAAAAGATCTTTATTCTCTGTACTCCAAGTCTTCAAATTATCCTTAAAATCATTTTCTATATAACAGAGAGTGTTCTCGTATCTTTCAATCGTACGCTCAAATTCCTTCTCTATTCTTTCACACTCTTCTTTATGATTTTTCTTTAAAACGTTGATAAACACTTTCTCCTTATAACCTTCAACTCTCTTTTCCAGAGCAATAATTTTCTCTCTGAAGTTCTCAGATAAAACTGCCATTTTAAAAAAAATTGATCAGTTAAGGATCTATGCCGTGAAATCAGTTAAAAGAAATCAAAAACAGTTAAAGCTCAAAAGGAATAGAAAAACACAAACACTGAAAACACAAAAAAAAATATACGATGATCCAAAAAGAAAATCTAAACACAAACAAACTAAGAAACCAAAATAGTCTAAAAAAATTATCCAAGTCCAAAAATCTGATTCTAGTCCAAATCAATCTGAGTCAAGTCCAAAACAAACAATACAGATGTCACACTTTAAAAAAAATGATCTATCTGCTCTCGAAAGTCTATCCAAAAATTCACTTGTATGCTTCTCGTATGGATCCACTTCTCACAGTTCTTAATTGAGCAACACCTTCGTATCAGTCACTTTGCACCAAACGGCTCACTTACTATCATAGCAAGTATCTAAACCAGATCCTGCTGTTGCTCTTAGCTTCTCCTATGATCAACCTGTCACACTTAAAAAAACTGCAGCTTCAAGACTTCTAACAGCAAGATTAACACCAAATATGTGCAGTCACAAAAGCTTCTATATGCAAAAGTGGACAAAAGATGCAATTCACAAAAATTTAGTAGACTGAATTCCAAATCCGATCAAGAAACAGTTGAGCGATATGAATTCACAAATCTAATTGAGAGCACAGGTAGTGTCAATCACAAAGGGCAAACACAAAGAATCTTCCAAAGAACTTGTCACCTGCACACTGTCACTGTCACAGTTTGAGTGTAAACCAATCACAACTAGACCATTAAATCTGTCACAACTTGAGGTTTAAACTGGACAGCATGCAAAACAGCAACAATATAGAAACTGTTATGTAAAACAGTAACTATTTCTTCAAATTGGTGTGACCAACAAAAAAGAAACCAACAAAAAAAAAACTGCTGCTGCTTAATCTTAAACACTTGATGTAAAGTCAAAACAGATCAATATGCAGCTGCTGCTGTTTTGGTCTTGTTGTCAAGACCTGCTATCAAAATAACAAAACCTGTTATTGCACACACAAACTGCTGTAAATAGAACTTAACCTAACAAAACTTCATGCTTAAACCGAACACAACAATGAATGTAAACCTGACAAAACAGATTGAACTCAAAACAGATTTATCAACCAAATCAAAATAAAGCTGCTGTTTCTGTTCAGTTTAAAAACAGTTTAAAAATGAAATTGTTAAACAGTTGTTGTACTACTCTCGCACTTGAGCTGCTGTTTTGCTGCTACTCACAATCCCGAATGCAAAACAGAACCTTTGATTTCAGGTATACCAGATCCTGCTGTTGATATAAAGTTGAAAACGTCACTCTCTTGATCACTCTCTTGCGGCACTTAGATAAACACCAAACAACATGTCTAAACCTATCACAGCCATGAATGTTAAACCAGATACTTCAAGTAATTAAACCTGTCAAGGTTTGAATGTTAAACCGGACAACATATGAGTCTTAAACCTTTCAACACTTGAAACTTAAACCTGACAACAACTAGTAGCTAAACCTCTCACTACAAATTGCTAAACCTGACAGCACATGAGTCTTAATCCTTTACTGTTACAATGACCCAACACAGAAGCTGTTGAACAAATAAGAAACCCAATGAAAACAGTCAAAAACGAGTCATAATACCTGCACCTGGATCACCAAGAATTTGACGAATTGGATGGTCTTTAGTCCATCGTTGAGCTGGCAGAGGATTATCATCTGAGTAGAGAAGTTCAGTAACAGTGGATGAGGCTTCAGTTGCAGTATCTTCAATGATTGGAACAATTGCTAAAGAAGCCTCAAATTCAACGATTGAAATAAGTTTAGATGCTTAAGGTATTTCATTCACTGATTGGTCAGTGTTTGAAGTAGAAGAAGGAACACAACTAATGGGCACAACAACGATCTCTAAGGAAGACACGTTGGTGTGACTAGCTGTAACTAGATGATTAATGGTTCATCTTCAGCTTCTAGGGCTTCAATGTTGAGACGAACGCTGAAGAAAGCTTCAGGTTGTCCATAAAGAAAGAACATCCAATTTTCTAATTCATCTTCATCATTTAAGATGAGTTTTGAATTAGCTGACTAAGATTCATCAAAAGTGACATGAATAGTTTCTTTTATCATCTGTCGGCGTTTGTTGAATACTCTTAAGGCTTTGGATACTGAAAAATATCCAAGAAAGATTCCTTCATCAGCTTTGGGAATGAACTTTCCTAGTTGATCACGGTTGTTGAGAATATAACACGTGCAACCAAAAATATGTAGAAAGTTCATAGAGGGCTTTCTGCCATGGAAAAGTTCATAAGCTGTCTTCTTGAACCTCTTAACGATCAGTGACCAATTTTGAGTGAAACAAGCGGTGTTGATAGCTTCAACCCAGAAATGAGTAGGGAGATGGGACTCACTGAGCATTGATCGAGCAGCCTCAACGATTGTTCGATTTCTTCTTTCAGCGACCCCATTTTGCTGAGGAGTTCTCACTAAAAAAAGTTGTGAGAAATTTCCTTGTCCTCAAAGAAGTTATCAATACTACTATTTTTGAATTCTGTACCATGGTAACTCCTAATAGTTCGTACGTTAATGTTGTTAAGCACTTCTATTTTCTTGATGAACGATATGATGTCTTTAGGTGCTTCATTTTTGGATCTGAGAAAGAAGACCCATGTGTATCTGGAATACTCATCAACAATGACGAGTGTATACTTCTTTCCAGCAATAGATTGCACATTGACAGGACCAAAGAGATCCATGTGTAGTAGCTGAAGAGGTGATGTCACTGAAGAAATTTGTTTTGACTTAAAGCTAGCTCTTGTTTGTTTTCCTTTCTCACGCGTTGAGCAAAAAGATTCATTTGAAAAGGAATGTTGAGAAAGACCAGTGACTTGATCATTTCTAGACAACTCACTGAGTGTCTTGAAGTTAAGGTGAGAAAGTCATTTGTGCCACAAGCAGTTGATGTCTAACGAGGCTTTAGAGAAGAAACAACTATTCTCAGTGATAGAAGAATCCATGTTGATGATATACACATTCTCTAGACGAGAACCGGTCAAGAAAACCTTATCATCTTTGTCATATACATAGCATGAATTCTTGGAGAATTTCACTGTGAAGTCTTTGTCACACAGCTAATTGATGCTGAGAAGATTTGTGCTTCAGTCCTTCAACATATGCAGCACGTTTGAATGTGGTTGCACCATTGGTTAATATACCAAAACCTCTGGTATATCCTTTTCCAGTACCTCCAATGGTTACAGAAGGTCCTCTTTTTACCTTGTAGTTGATGAGCAGGGATTTGTCTCTGGTCATGTGCCTTGAGCATCCACTATCTAGATACCATATGCCTTTGATTTCTTGTACAAGGGAACAGTTTAAAAATCTTTTTGGTACCTATCTATTTGGATCCAGGAATGTTAGAGGATTCATCTATTGAGGCTGGAGAACCAGCGTCAATAGATGGCTTCACTGAACCAGGAGAGGTTTTAGTGGAAAGGGGAACAACCTCTAAATCTAGTGAGATAGAGTTAGTGGGTGTCTTCACTGAGCCTGATGAAGAGGCTTCAGTGGTGGGAACTATGTTGGGTTCAAGTTAGTGCTTTAATGTTGTATTCAAGTTTCTCCTTAGTGTAATTGTTTTGTAATAGTTTAGCCTTTACAATTTYCTAGTATAAATAGTGATTTCCTTGTAATTGTCATTAACAATCGTCATTAGCAGATTGATCAAGATTAGTGCTGTAATATTCTCTCTCTATTAATCCAATCATCCTTTGTTCATATTCTTTCCATCTTTGATGTTCATCATGATTCTTGAAGATTGCTTAACGTTTGTATGATTTCTGGGACTATCAATTGGTATCAGAGCAAGCTGCAGCAGTTTGGATTTGAAGATATATCCATTTTACACATTTTTCTGCACGATGTTTTTAATTTTTATCAATCTGTTCTTCACTGTTCTTGAATTTTTTTTGTCCGGATTGGTGTTTTTGAGCCAAAATCGTTCAATTTTTGGGTGTTAATTGTAAAGATTTGTATTGTTAGATTCGGTTTT
>NC_037529.1:38326101-38326731 GCF_001531365.2 Cynara cardunculus var. scolymus
TAAGGCTGAAATAGTCGAAAATCGATTTTTAGCTTTCTGGAAAAAGTTCTTAAAAACTCATATTTTTTCATGTTTTGATCCAAATTTTTGTTAAAAAGTGTGAAATTTTATGTTTTTGCTTGAATCTTTGTCCGCTTAAAGCTTGTGCGGTTTAACATCCGTGTGTTTCTAGTTGTTTTGACATAGGATATACCGGACATCATTTGAGCGGATACATTGACCGGTTTAGCTAATCCGGCTGACAAACCGTTGATACTTTGTGCGGATTAGTTGATGCTTTGTGCGGTTTAAAAGTATCCGGCTGGTAAGAAATTTGTAACTTGTTCGGATATTGAACGGTTTAAAACAATCCGTGTAGTAAGTGTGTGCAGTTTAGAATCCGTTTGGTAGGTCTTGGACTTTTGAGCGGTTTATTTCTACAATCGTATATATCTTGGACGGTATTAAATTGAACGGTGTTTGACTTTGATCGATTTAATTGTTTGATTTTTTGATCGGTTTAATAAGTTTGACAATCGTATATATATTGGACGGTATTTTTTGATCGGTTTAAAGTCGTAGATCTGAAGATTCGAAGAGAGCTCCTTTGTCGAAGACAACTTGGTGAAGATGTACCTGAGTGCATAGATC
>NC_037529.1:38328991-38329332 GCF_001531365.2 Cynara cardunculus var. scolymus
CTTTCATTGACTGTATTTACATTTCTGTAAATTCTGATCATGCACTGTAATACTTGTATTATTTCCTTTGTTTAATCAAATCAGTAGTCCATATGCTTCACTGAAATAGATCCCTGAAAAAAGTAATAGGGACACAAGTCTATGAGTTCCAATGTTACTTTTATCATTCACTGACATTTTAAGTCAGTGAATAAGCTTTCAGTTGCAGTTTCTGTACTTGTAATTTTCTTAGATATAACATAAGAAAACCCTCAAGCTGAGACTGACCAAACTGAAAAARAACCCAATATAGTAAAAAGGGACATGTACTTTATATGTTTCTTTTCCTTGCTATTATTTGA
>NC_037529.1:38329432-38330987 GCF_001531365.2 Cynara cardunculus var. scolymus
TGAAGTGTTGTACGGACGTAAATGCAGAACGCCGTTATGTTGGAATGAAGTGGGTGAGAAGCAACTGATAGGTCCTGAAATTGTTCAAGAAACTTCTGATAAGATTGAACAAATCCGTGAAAGAATTAAAACTGCACAAGATCGCCAGAAAAGTTATGCAGATAATCGTCGAAAGTCGATTGAGTTTGATATAGGTGATTTTGTGATGCTAAAAGTTTCGCCATGGAAGGGTGTTATCAGATTTGGGAAGAAAGGAAAGCTCAGTCCGAGGTATGTAAGGCCGTTCAGAATATGTAAACGAATTGGGCCAGTAGCATATCAGTTAGAGCTACCAGAAGAGTTGAGTCTGATCCACAACACTTTTCATGTGTCGAATCTGAAGAAATGTTTGGCCGATCCGAGTTTAGCTATACCGATGCCAGAGATTCAATTAGACAGTAAATTGAACTTTGTGGAAACACCAGAAGCTATAATTGACAGAAAGATTAGAGTGTTGAGAAACAAAGAGATAAGTCTGGTTAAAGTACAGTGGAAGTTTCACAAAGGACCGGAGGCAACCTGGGAATTAGAGTCAAAAATGAGATCAGAATATCCGTGGCTTTTTGATTAAAGGAATTCCGGGACGGAATTCTCTTGAGGGGTGGATAATGTGATAACTAGATCCTGGTTATTACCCAAGGTATTTAATGTGTGATTATTTGACTATTTGGTTACGTGATAAGCATGATAAACTGATATGTTTAATACATGCTAATATGCAAGTTTGTGCATTTGTTTGGATAAAGGTATATATATGTATGTATATTTATGTATGCATAAATATGGAAGTATAAATATATATATATATATATATGCATGCAAGTTTAAATGCATATGTGTATGCATGAATGCATGTGGGTTTCACATGCATGAGGTGGAAGAGATGTGGAAGGCGGTTCTAGGCTGACTTTCCATTTTGGGAAAGTATAAAAAGAGGCTTTAACCGGATAAGCTTTAGGCGGTTTTAGTGTCTGGATTGTCTTAAACCGGACATGCCTTGAAAGGTTTAGTGACCGGATTGTTTTAAACCAGACAAACCTTGAACGGTTTGTTGACCGGAGTTGGTAAACCGGTTGAGTGGTGAGCGGTTTAGTCTTAAATCGGGCGAGTCTTGAACGGACTGTTGACCAGATTTGTTATCCGCTCAATATAAATATTGTTCCAAGTGTTAAACCATTCAAAGAATATTTGGTGTGTTGACCGGATTAGATATCCGGACAAAGTGGATTTTAGTCCAAGTTTTGTAAACCGGATGGTTGTTGACCAGATTAGTTGACCGGACTTGTTGTCCGGATGATTTTCTATTGAAAATTTTATAAGTTTTTAAATATTTATTTATTTATGATTCACAAAAATGGTTATTTTATATTTTTTTTAAAATAAATAAAATATTCCTATCAAGCGTGGTGACGTAAGTCTGTTTTGGTATGGAATGAGTTTTTGATAAATGTTCCTACCAAGCGTGGTGACGTAAGTCTGTTTTGGTATGGAATGAGTTTTTGATAAATGTTCCTAC
>NC_037529.1:38332052-38333768 GCF_001531365.2 Cynara cardunculus var. scolymus
AAAGTCTTCTTCCATTTGTCTAATGGCAGCTTTTGGGCAAAACTGCTCCTTGAATCTGTTGACAAACTCTAGCCATCTCATAGTTTGCAAAATATCTGTTTTGGCTAAGGATTCTACTTCCCACCAGAATAATGCATTTGATTTCAACACAGAGACTGCAAATCTAACTTTATCTGTTTCTGCAGATCGGATGGTATTGAATACAGACTCCATTTCATTGATCCAACACATAGCTTTAATTGGATCTCTTTCTCCCGAGAAGGTTGGTGGTTTGCAGGTTAAAAACATCTTTATATCTCCTTCTCTGTTATTGAGAATTGGAACCGATGGAGTAACTTCAATTCTGCCTGTCTCTATTCTGGCTGGATTCCTCAAAATAGAAGTCAAGGTTTCCCTTAGCTTTCCCATTTCTTCGACTAACATGTCACTTGTTACATATTCTGGGTGAGACATCCGTTCTTGATTCATATTTTCAGAGTTTGATTCTGCCTGATTCATATTATTTTCTGGCTGGCTTATTCTGCCTCTAGTTTGTCCCCTACCTCTGCCTCTACCTCTGCCTCTGCTTCTGCCCTTAGAGGTGCCAATAGGAGCAACAGGGGATCCTTCTTCATTGGGGCGGGTGATCCTTTCTGACCTTCTTGATCTACTAGCCATCTATAGATAACAAAGTTAAAACACACATTTTCCACATTCCCAAATATAATAAAGTGTCCAAGTTCAGTTATGTACCTATAGATTCAAAATTACATTGGCTAGATGTAATCTGAAAATACCTTACAAACTTATATCTTAACTCATCATATTTATTCCAAAGGTGCTAACTATGTCTGGGACCCTAATATGCAATGAAATAGTTTAAGTCTAGGTATCATGCATGTGAATACCTAAATACCTTAAACTCAGGCTCTGATACCAACTCTGTAACACCCCCAATCCATACATTGCATATAACACATATATTATACATAGAATATATGTCTTCTCCCACATAGGTCCATAATACAAGAGACTAAAATATATAGCCCAAAAATTTCAAAGTACATGCTCTTGTATCCTAGCATCTATGCTCCAAAACGACTAAGCATATAGGGAAGTAATTCACATAATGTTCTTTCCCTTATTATCTTTACCTGCACACATATTTTTGAAAACACAAAATGAGGGTTAGACATGAATGTCTAGTGAGGTTCCCTTTTATGTATTGCAGGGTGAAGATCACCAAAACATTTATTTCAAATAATACATCTCATGTAGCAAAACTAAAAATCATATTGTTTCAGTCCATCGGGCCTCTGGTTCCAAACCATACTTGAAATATATTTCACTAACCAGAACCAGAGCCCCTCTGGTCTCTCTCTTCCAGAGCTTCTGGTCCCTCAACCAGAGCCTCTGGATGTACTAACCAGAACTTTTGGCTCATATAATTTCTTATAATGTTCTTTAGTTAAACTTTCACTCCATAAGGTAGCCTTTTTCTTATAAAAAAAGTAATTATGAAGAGTTCATGCTCGACTAGAGCCTCTGGTTGTATTAACCAGAACTTCTGGTTCAAAAGACATGATCAACCAGAGCCCTCTGGTTCAACGTGTAAGTCAACCAGAGCCTCTGGTTCAACGTGTAAGTCAACCAGAGCCTCTCTGGTCTGTTTTTCATAAAAAGATTCTAAGTATAAAATTCATTTCTTAAAAACTTCTGAAAATATGATTTTGACAT
>NC_037529.1:38334266-38337008 GCF_001531365.2 Cynara cardunculus var. scolymus
CAGTCACAACCATCTTATCGAATCCTCATTCATAGTTTTATCCATAAAATCTATAGATTAATTCCAATTGAAGACTGATCAAAATCACAACCATCTTATCGAATCCTCATTCAAAACTGTTTTATCAGAAAAACCTTTCACGCTCAAGAACAATCTATTTTTTCAATGATTTCCAAAACATCATATCCTTTTTAAATCCTCAAAACAGGATATCAATTTTCCCAAACTATTTTAAAGAAGCAATCTCTTCTTTATCTTTCCCAAAACAGTTTTTAATACTCAAATATATAAAAATAACACCTTTAAACTATCAAAATAGTTTTTACCATCTTTTCTTCAAAATCAACATCAAAACCTAACAATTTATATAACAACATATATAAAGGTTTTAGTCATCAAAAACTCACCTTAATGATCACAGATTCTGCAGATTATAAACACACATCAGATCTTCAAATCACTTTTGTGTATTAATCTTTCTCAAGAACTCTTTCACCATCACACACACTTTCTTTTCTCAAAAAGGTTCCTTTCTTCCAAAAATCAAGATAACGTATGATCGTATCTTTTTCCTTCTTTATATATTTTTCTAACAAAGGCGGTGATGGTTTTATTAAATTAAAACTCTTAGGCGGTGAAGGCTTTAACCAATAAAGGTAATTTAGGCAGTGGGTTTTTAATTATAAAATTCATGATTTCTTAAGCATTAAGGTATAAGTTTTTTAAATATTATAATAATGTTTCCACCAGAATATCTTATCACATATATGCACCACCTCATGTATGCTTCACACCACATGCATTCATGTATAAATCACATATACATCATGCCATCTTTTCAAATATATGCATGCACAATATCATGTTCACATTTCACATATATAGTTCATGCATTTCTAATTAGACATGCATATTTCACGTAATCCACATAATAAACACGTATAAATTACCTCAACCCAGGTTGTCTAAAAACCTGGTTATAACATGAAGTACTCTAAAGTTGAATGTTCTTTATCTTTGAACGAAACGTTGATGCTTTCCATGACCGTCTTGGTTCGTAGATTGAAAACTCTGTGGGCTTTGGAGTATGTGGAGTATCCAAGAAATTTTCCTTCATCGGCCTTCTTGTCGAACTTTCCAAGATGATCACGATCATTTAGGATGAAGCATCTGCAACCAAAGAAATGTAAAAATTTAATATTAGGCTTTCTTTGGTTGATGAGTTCGTAAGGAGTCTTCATATGCCTCTTAACCACGGTTGCTCTATTTTGGGTAAAGCACACGGTTGAAATTGCTTCTGCCCAAAAATGGGTTGGAAGACCAAAGTCTACAAGCATCGTTCTTGCAGCTTCAACCAAGGTTTGATTTTTCCTTTCTACAACAACATTCTATTGTGGTGTTCTTGTAGCAGAGAAGTTATGAGAGATTCCCTCTTTGTCAAGGTAGGCATCAATTTTTGCATTCTTAAACTCTATACCGTTGTCACTTCTCAACTGTTGAATTATAATCTTGGTCATAAGTTTGATCAGCAGCTCTGGTACATCTGACTTCTATCTTTTAAACTCGAACTAAATATATCTTGTAAATTCGTCAATAAGCACTAAGATATACTTCTTGCGAGATAGAGTCTAAAAAGAGATTGGACCATAGAGGTCCACATGCAACATATGCAGACTTCTGACGCAGGACATGTCTGTCTTAGCTTTATGGGATGCTATTTTGAGTTTTCCAATTTCGCAAGCGGGATAGAGATGATCCTTTTTGAACTTTATAATTGGTTGTCCGTCAACCAATTTGTTTTTTCACGAGCTTCTCTATATTTGGAAAATTTAAATGAGACAGCTTATGATGCCAGAGCCATGCTTCTTGTTATAACCAGGTCTGAGACAACCTGGGTTGAGGTAAATTATACATGTTTATTATGTGGATTATGTGAAATGTGAATATGATATCATGCATATTGTGAAATAATAGCATGACATATATAATTCATACATATATGCATGTAAGTGTGAAGCATGCATGAGGTGGTGTTTATTGAGTTTAAATATTYGGGTGAAATCATGGTATCTTCATGGTTAAGATATTATGAATTTTATAATGTAAAATCCACCGCCCAAGATTGTTTCAATTGGAGGAAGCTTTCACCGCCTTTATGTTTTATAACTAAAATAATCTTCACCGTTTTGGTGAGAGTATTTAAAGAAGTAAAAAGATAAGATTTTATCTTATCATTTCAAATTGAAGTCTTTTTAAAAGAGAAAGAAAGCTTGCGGCGGTGAAAGGTGTTCTTGAAGAATCTGTGTTAAGAATAAGCTTTTGTTGTGTGTCAGTCTTCAAGAAATCTATTTGATAAGGTGAGTTTTAAACTACTGTTGAGTATAAACTGTGAGTTTTATTGTTGATTATACGGTATGAGTTATGATGTTCGTTTTGAAGAAAAGATGGTAGAACTATTTTGATAGTTTTAAAGGTGTTACTGTTATTATTGGAAAGATAAAGAAGAGTTTGTTTCTTTAAATCAGTTTTGGAAATGATATCCTGTTTTGAAGATTTAAAGGAAACTTGATCTTTTGGAAAATCTTTGAAAGACAAGATTGTTCCTGAGTTTGAAAAGGTTTTCGGATAAAACTATGAATGAGGATTCGATAAGATGGTTGTGACTGCGGTCCTTCATCCGAACTAGTTCATAGATTTTGAAGAAGAAATAAGGGTGGCATATGAAGGAGAGGTGTCTTTTGG
>NC_037529.1:38337778-38339654 GCF_001531365.2 Cynara cardunculus var. scolymus
TGTTTCAAAATATTTTCTAAGTCTGGTTGGTTCAACCAGCGGCTTTGGTTGTGAAGAGGCTCTGGTCGAGGAACCAGAAGCTCTGTAAGAGTGACCAGAGGGGCTCTGGTCAAGAATGTTTAAAATATTTTCTAAGTGTTGTTTGAGATCAGAGGCCCGATGGACTAAAGCAGTATGTTTACAGTTTTGCTTCATAAGATGTTTGATATGAAATTAATGTTTTGGTGATCTTCACCCTGCATTACATAGAAGGGAATCTCACTAGACATTCATGTCTAACCTTCATTTTCGTGTTTCCAAATTTATGTGTGCAGGTAATGATAAGGGAAAGAGTATAGTGTGAATTACTTCCCTATATGCTTAGCCTTATTTGGAAGCATAGATGAGAGGATGCAAGAGTTTGTGCTTTTGGAATTTTTGAGTTGTGTTTTTTTTATATTATAGACTCTTGTATCGAGGACCTATGTGGAGAAAACATGTATTCTATATATGAAATATGTGTTATATGCAATGTGTGGATTTAGGGGTGTTACAGAGTTGGTATCAGAGCCTGAGTTTAAGGGATTTAGGTGATCAATTGCATGATGATACCTAGACTTAAACTATTTCATTGCATATTAGGGTCACAGACATAGTTAGCACCTTTGGAATAAATGTAATAAGTTAAGAGGTCAGTGTGTAAGGTATTTTCGGATTACATCTGGCCAATGTGATTTTGAATCTACATGTACATAACTGAACTTGAAAACTTTATTATATTTGGGAATGTGAGAAATATGTGTTTTAACTTTGTTATCTACAGATGGCTAGTAGATCGAGAAGGTCAGAAAGGATCAACCGCCCCAATGAAGAAGAATCCCCTGTTGCTCCTGTTGGCACCTCTGTGGGCAGAGGCAGAGGCAGAGGTAGAGGGCAGACCAGAGGTAGAATAAGTCAGCCAGAAATCAAAATGAATCAAGCAGAATCAAACTCTGAAAATATGAATCAAGAACAGATGTCTCACCCAAAATATATAACAAGAGACATATTAGCTGAAGAAATGGGAAAGCTAAGGGAAACCTTGACTTCTATTTTAAGGAATCCTGACAGAATGGAGACAGGCAGAATTGAAGTTACTCCATCAATCCCAATTATCAATAACAAGGAAGGAGATATAAAGATGTTTCTAACTTGTAAACCACCAACCTTCTCGGGAGAAAGAGATCCAATCAAGGCTATGTGTTGGGTCAAGGAGATGGAGTCTGTATTCAATACCATCCGATGTGCTGAAACAGACAAAGTTAGATTTGCAGTCTCAATGTTAATATCGAATGCGCTATTTTGTTGGGAAGTAGAATCTTTAGCCAGAACAGATATTTTGCAGACTATGACATGGTTAAAGTTTGTCAACAGATTCAAGGAGCAGTTTTGCCCAAAAGCTGCTGTTAGACAAATGGAAGAAGACTTTCTGAAATTGGAACAAGGAAACAGGACAGTAAGGGAATATACAGAGAAATTCATTGAACATTCAAGGTTTGCAGAACATTATATTTTCTCAGAATCTAGAAAATTGGAAAGGTATATTTGGGGATTAAAACCATCAATCCGAGAATTTGTTATAGCCATGAATCCGGCTACATTTTCATCGACTGTTGACGCAGCAGAAGTAACAGAGAGAAACAAAAATAGACAGGAGGAAGGAAGAGTGATAGAAAAGAGGAAATGAGAAGGTCCATCAACTGGATACAAAGGACCAAAAGCTTTAAAGTTTGGGAATAAGCCCATACGAAGATTCAATGAAAGGACTTGTCCCCGATGTCATCAAGTTCATCAGGGAGAATGCAGGGTTGAGCTAAGGAAATGTTACAAATATGGGAAATAGGTCATTTATCGAATG
>NC_037529.1:38341879-38344058 GCF_001531365.2 Cynara cardunculus var. scolymus
AATGCCAAGCAGAAGCTGTCAAAGAGGAGAATAAGAAATCAGAAAAAGTGGGTAAGACAATTTCCATCATGGAACCGAATGAAGAAGGAATATTATGTTTCCAAGGTCGGATATGGGTACCAAATTATGGGAATACACGAGGAACCATTCTAAATGAAAGCCAAAAGTCCTGTTATTCCATCCACCCAGGTACCAACAAAATGTATAAGGATGTGAAAGCATTTTATTGGTGGCCAGGTCTCAAGAAAGACATCGCAAGATATGTAGAACGATGCTTAACTTGTTTGCAAGTTAAAATWGAGCATCAGAGACCTTATGGGAACCTACAATCATTGGAAATACTGATGTGGAAATGGGATCACATTATGATGGACTTTATCATGAAACTACCTCGAACTCCAAAAGCTTATGATGCAATATGGGTAATAGTGGACCGTCTATCAAAGKCTGCACATTTCTTACCAATGAAAGAGACTTATTCATTGGAAAGATTAGCTCAAATCTATATTAATGAAATTGTGACTAGACATGGAGTTCCATTGTCCATCATATCGGATAGAGACAGTCACTTTACTTCAAAATTCTAGGGAAGTCTACAAAGAGCTTTGGGATCACAGATCAGATTAAGTACGACTTATCATCCACAAACCAATGGGCAAAGTGAAAGAACAATCCAAACTCTCGAAGATATGTTGAGATCCTGTGTCATTGACTTCGGGGGATCATGGGACGAACATTTACCATTGATAGAATTTTCTTACAATAATAGTTATCACTCCAGCATCCAAGCGGCACCTTATGAAGTCCTATATGGAAGAAAATGCCGAACACCATTACGTTGGAATGAGGTAGGTGAAAGACAATTGACAGGTCCCGAGATTGTGCAAGTAACATCTGAAAAGATTGATCAGATTCGAGCAAAAATAAAAATTGCCCAGGATCGACAGAAAAACTATGCCGACAAACGAAGGAAACCGATTGAATTCAGTGTAGATGACTTTGTAATGTTAAAGGTATCCCCATGGAAAGGTGTTATGAGGTTTGGGAAGAAAGGTAAGCTTAGTCCAAGGTATATTGGACCATTCAGAATCTGCAAAAGAATTGGGCCAGTAGCTTATCAGTTGGAATTACCAGAGGAACTTAGTCTGATTCACAATACTTTCCATGTGTCAAACCTAAGGAAATGCCTTGCTGATCCTAGTATGGCGATACCACTTCCGGAGATTAAGTTGGATGACAAATTAAATTTTGTAGAAACTCCAAAAGCTATAACCGACCACAAAACCCGTGTGTTGAGAAACAAGGAGATAGGTCTAGTAAGGGTACAGTGGTGATTTCATAAAGGATCAAAAGCAACATGGGAATTGGAATCAGAAATGAAAGAAAAATATCCATGGTTGTTTGAGTGAATTCCGGGACGGATTTCTTTTTAAGGGGGGAAGAATGTTATAACCAGGTCTGAGACAACCTGGGTTGAGGTAAATTATACATGTTTATTATGTGGATTATGTGAAATATGAATATGATATCATTCATATTGTGAAATAATAGCATGACATATATAATTCATACATATATGCATGAAAGTGTGAAGCATGCATGAGGTGGTGTTTATTGAGTTTAAATATTCGGGTGAAATCATGGTATCTTCATGGTTAAGATATTATGAATTTTATAATGTAAAATCCAACGCCCAAGATTGTTTCAATTGGAGGAAGCATTCACCGCCTTTAAGTTTTATAACTAAAATAATCTTCACCATTTTGGTGAGAGTATTTAAAGAAGTAAAAAGATAAGATTTTATCTTATCATTTCAAATTGAAGTCTGTTCAAAAGAGAAAGAAAGCTTGCGGCGGTGAAAGGTGTTCTTGAAGAATCTGTGTTAAGAATAAGCTTTTGCTGTGTGTCTGTCTTCAAGAAATCTGTTTGATAAGGTGAGTTTTAAACTACTGTTGAGTATAAACTGTGAGTTTTATTGTTGATTATACGCTATGAGTTATGATGTTGGTTTTGAAGAAAAGATGGTAGAACTATTTTGATAGTTTTAAAGGTGTTACTGTTATTATTGGAAAGATAAAGAAGAGTTGGTTTCTTTAAATCAGTTTTGGAAATGATATCCTGTTTTGAAGATTTAAAGGAAACTTGATGTTTTGGAAAATCTTTGAAAGACAAGATTGTT
>NC_037529.1:38344158-38350914 GCF_001531365.2 Cynara cardunculus var. scolymus
CTTTGGATATAAGGGTGGCAATTGTATGTGAATATTATAGCTCTTGCTATTATGTCTTTTAAGACTACAATTGATTTGAGTCCTTACTTCTTTGTGATTTGAGAACTCAAAAATATTGTTCTTATTAGAAATAATGGTATTGATGCTATTGAGAAGGGGAAAACTTGGCCTATGGTCATTGGTATTGGTTAAAAGTGTTTTGAAACAGAATGATTATTTTCATGAGGAATCAGAGAGGCTCTGGTTGTTCCTTGTAAGGAACCAGAGGGGCTCTGGTTGGTTCTCATCATTGGACCAAGAGGATTCTGGTTTTTGATTGAAATGATGAGCAAGTTTTTACTAAAGGTTTTATTTGGATTAAAGGTTTTGTATCTTTTGATAAGAATTTTTATGTCAAAATCATGTTTTAAAATATTTAAGAAAAGAATTTTATACTTAGTCTTTTTATAAAAAACAGTCCACAGAGGCTCTGGTTGTTCCTCATAAGGAACCAGAGGGGCTCTGGTTGGACATGTATTTGAAACCAGAAGCTCTGGTTAGTACAACCAGAGGCTCTGGTTGAATATGAAGTTTTTTATAAATTACTCATTTTATGAAAAAGGTTGTTCTTATTGATTGAGAGTTATCTAAAGATCATTTATATTAGTGAAGTTTTGGTTAGATCGACCAGAGGCTCTGGTCATGAGGAGTAGAAGCTCTGGTAGAGAGACCAGAGGGGCTTTGGTCCTGTTTCAAAATATTTTCTAAGTCTGGTTGGTTCAACCAGCGGCTTTGGTTGTGAAGAGGCTCTGTTCGAGGAACCAGAAGCTTTGTAAGAGAGACTAGAGGGGCTCTGGTCAAGAATGTTTAAAATATTTTCTAAGTGTTCTTTGAGATCAGAGGCCCGATGGACTAAAGCAGTATGTTTACAGTTTTGCTTCATAAGATGTTTGATTTGAAATTAATGTTTTAGTGATCTTCACCCTGCATTACATAGAAGGGAATCTCACTAGACATTCATGTCTAACCCTCATTTTCGTGTTTCCAAAATTATGTGTGCAGGTAATGATAAGGGAAAGAGTATAGTGTGAATTACTTCCCTATATGCTTAGCCTTATTTGGAAGCATAGATGATAGGATGCAAGAGTTTATGCTTTTGGAATTTTTGAGTTGTTTGTTTTTTATATTATAGACTCTTGTATCGAGGACCTATGTGGGGAAAACATGTATTCTATATATGAAATATGTGTTATATGCAATGTGTGGATTTGGGGGTGTTACACTTCTTCACATTTGCGAGATATGAGACAGAGAATCTCTGAGTTATCTCTAGGTAAGAAGTTCATAAGGTACAGATTACCCTTACGATTGGCTCTTAGTAACTCTTGACCTGATTCTGACAATATTGAACAAGATTCCTTTTTGGAACTTGATGTTATACCCAGAATCACAAAGTTGACTTATGCTAAGAAGGTTATGCTTAAGCCCAGAAACATAAGCAACTCTTGAGACAGAAACCTTACATTGATGAAGATCTCCATAGCCTTTGATTTTTCCTTGCATATTATCCCCGAAAATCACTTGTCCTCCAGTTTTGTCTTTGAATGAAGAGAGAAACTTTTTGTTGTCGTTCATTTGTCTTGAGCATCCGGAGTCAAGGTACCAGATGTCCACATGTGGCTTCTGCAAAATAAATTATAGGTATTTAGGTATCCATTTCATGATGGGTCCTCGATGATTAGACTTTGGAGTCTCGACTTTTGGTTTGGGGGAAGGGTCTGCCTCAGCACCTGCTTTTCCAGACTTGATGTCTGGCTTGCCAGATTTGGCCTTTGGAATATGCTTCTTCTGGGTCTTTTTAGAGTTAGATGACCCAGAAAGAATGCATTTGGAACTAGAAAGGTGTTGCTTTATTTGTCGCAGCAGAGAAAGATATTTGCAAGTATGAACACATTTTTTTTTTTGCAAAACGATTCATTAGATTCATAAAAATTTTCTATTATTACAATCATTCCTAGCATTGTTTGTTTCTTCTTCCAGGTGAGGTCTAGATCTGTATAACCTATTCCTGCTTTGTCCTGTTGAGAATTTATCTTTTCGCACACCTGCTGAGCATCTTGATACTTTTTAATCAATAGCTTTTTTCTTTATAAGCTCTGGTGTAAAAATTATCTTTCCTTTTGAAAATAATTTTTCAAGGCTAAAGAGTTTAATCTATCACGTTCTTTTTCTATTATTTCCTTGTCTTTCTTTTGTATAGCATTTTTCAGCTTTGAGCACTCTGTCTTTAAATTGTTCTATGTGGACAGTTTGGTTTTCAAAATTTTATCTTTCTCCACAGAAAGCTCCTCTTTTTCTACAGACAAAATCTCAGTTTTACATTCAAAGAATATTTTTTCCTTTTCCAAAGCTTTTCTTTTTGCCTTTTTGTCACAGAGTTTTTGTTGTAGTTTTGCAAAATCTTGGGTTAGAATAAAGATGCTTTGCTCCAGTTCAGAATGGGAATAACCAAAAGTAGAGCATACCTGAGAGTTGGAGCCAGATCTAGACTCTTTTGCATTTGATCAACAGCCATGCCGCATAAGTGGGATTGGTCCTCTTCGTCTGATGTAGAGTCAGAGACCCAGTTCTCTTGTTTGCCATGAGACTCCTCTGGGGCAGGTTGTACTTATACTTATTTTTGTAGTACAACTTGTCTTTAACCAGAGAGCCTTTGCACTCCTTTGAGTAGTGGCCCATTCTTCCGCATCCGAAGCATCGAACTGCATGTTTCTTCTTGTCAGACTGTTCTTCCTCCTTCTTGATCAATTGAGAAGGAGGGTTCTTTGGCTCGAATCCTCTTTCTTTCCCTCTATCATTTCTACTTCCTCTCTTATCGAAAAGCATCTTACCAAACTTTCTTTGAAATTCCTTGGTGATAAGAGCCAAGGATTGTGCGAATGCACTTATATCATCATCTTTAAAGCTTGAGGTTTTGTCTTCATCATCGCTCTTCGTAACTAGAGCCTTCTTCCCTCTTCTTTTATCCTCTCTTGACCTTCTTTCTCTAGATGGTTGACTAGATCCATTCTCTTTTGAATCAGAGACAAGAGCTAGAGGTCCACCCAGAGCGACCTTGTTCTTTTGCACCTCTTGTTCTTGTGCCTGCAAGGTGTCATAGACGTCATGCAGCGTCCACTGTTCCAAATCTTGATTAGCTTGAAGAGACATTGATAGATTTCCCCATTCGTTGTTCAACCTTTTCAAGAAGAACATATTTTCCTCTTCTTGAGTTTTAATCACATCGCATTTTTTTGCATTTATTGATTAGAGTGTTGAAGCGATGGTAAGTCTACTCGAGAGACTCATCAAGGAGGGCCTGGAAGCTGTTGTACTCGTTGAGGCATTGAGCACGTCTATTCTTTTTCATCTTGATTCCTCCTTCAAGCTGATTTGCCAACTAATTCCATAAATCCTTGGCGGATTCACAGGCATCAAGGGATTGAAAGATTTCATTGGGAAGAGCCATTATCAAAAGCCTTTTGGCTTTCTGATCTACTTCCACTCTCCTTTTATCTTCATCGTCCCAATCTCTTTGGAGTTTGGGAACACGTCTCGCAGGCACTTCAATGGTGTCTCCAGCAGGTGGAACCCTGGGTATAAGGGTCATGGGCACGTAGGGACCGTTGAGTATAGATTCATATAATTTAAGATTTAGACCTTCATAGAAGTTTATCATCCTAATCTTCCATTAGGTATATTCATCCCTAATAAGAGTAGGAGGTTTTGTGAGGGAAGTAGCACTGTACATTAAGTTCCAAGATTGATTAGACATTTCAAAGTAGTTTTAGAAAGGTAATAAACAGGAAGTTGAAAAATCTGAACTGTTGAGACTAGCAGTCTCGGAGAATACTTAAAGCAAAAGTTTTTATTGAATTTGATATAAGATCGGAATGAAATGCATTTTAAAAAACAAATAACCAACAAAAGAGGATTATCCTTATTGGATATAGATCGACTAATCAATTGATTTGATAAGCAGGCTCTAATATCAATTGTAGGAACCCAGATTCCTCTTAGGTATCAATAAACGCAGTAAAATCAAAGTGAATGGAAGCAGAAATGTGTAGTTGATAATGGTAACAGAATTATTCAAGAAAACAATAATAATGAAGAACTATCTTGAACAAGTCGGATGCTTTATTTAGATTTCGAGTAAAAATGTAAACTCTCAATCTAACAGTACTCTCACAAGAATTCTCTATAATTGAGCATAGTCTAATTTGGCAATCTAACAGGTTATTTTATGCTGAGGAGGATGCCTCCTTTTATACGTCCAGTCTAAATAGAATCTCCTAAATTCTAGGCTTCAAACTCTGACTTGTTGTTCTAGCCTTCATGTTCCTTGGAGAGTGGAACGACTTGAGTATATGTGGAAGATTCTATTAGAAGTCTTGGAGATAAGTTTGAACAATTTGTGCACAAATAATGGGAGTAGGAGACTCAGAGGCTCTACATGTATTGTGCAAAGGCTCTATGCCTTGAATGTAGCTTTGCATCAAGTACTTAAGCTTTTCGACGCTTAAGCCTTGATCTTCCTCTGGGTTGAGCACGGGCTCTGTATGTGAGACGCTTAGCTCTTTGAATAAGAGCTTTGTCTCTTAGTATCTTCTACATAAGAGCTTTTGGTCCAAACTGCTTCAATCGACTAAGTCCTAAATGACTGGAGTAAGAGACTTCTTAATTACACTTATACAAGCGGGGTTCCAACAAGAAGATAGAAAGATTTATTAGTTTTCTGAAGCAAACTTTCAATTCATTCATCTCCAAGATCTTCTTCAACTCTACAACAAGTTGGCCCCATTTGAAGATAAAGTTGCCAAGTTTAAAAAAGGACTCACTACTATCATCCATGGCATACTCAGGGCAACATTATGGGGGTGGTATGCAGATTTTCAATTGGCCTTAACTCTCAAGAGGGATAGAGTGTACCTAATGGAACCAAACATAAGCCTAGGGGATTTAGAGAGCTATCACACAGGTATAGTTGTGTGTGATCTACCTAGGTACATTTGCAAAAACTTAAAAGGAGATTTTTATTCAGAGTGTATGACATGCATAAATACAACTCTGGCACTTTGAAGCAGATTTACAATTCCATGGAGAAAAGGCTTTGCAAAAGACCAAGGATTATCTCCTGTGAAGACCGGCCAAAGGTGAAGAAGTTAGTGATTTAGATGAGAGGGAGATTGAATCATAACTTACATACAGATAGATCATTACGGAGAAATTCATTCCCATCCTTGTGGAGAGAATATTTAAAATTTGAAGCAAAGGGGGAGATTGAAAGAACATGAAGATTGTTTCAAAATTTACCAAGGATGAAAGTCTGAAGAGAAGACTTCAGAATTTTGTATTGCAGAATTTCAGAGTTCTGAATTGAAGAATGCGTACAAAGTCAAAGTCAAAGTCCAAGTCTAGAAGCCTTATGTTCAGAATTATGTATTATAAGACTTCAGAGTTCGGGTATCAAGCTTCTCAGGCGCACAAGTATAAATTCTAAAGAGTTAATCTTTAGAGTTATTCAAGAGAAGACATGAAGAGCTACCAAGTGTCAGATCTGAAGACAAAGTCTGAAGACCTTGAGTTTAGAGTTATTCTAACTCTAAACGAGAGGATAATGTTGATCCTGTAAAGACTATTAGCGATATAGATTATCTTTCCATGATTATAGGATCTAGTTTCATTATTTAATTGTTTTATTAATTCTTTATATAGATAGGTATATTGTTCTTTCTTAGTGATGATTCAAACTTATTATCCATTATAAACAGATTGCTCTACAATTTCAATCTTCATATCAATAAACCAAAATCTTTGGTTGTTCATACTCTTTTGTTTTTGTTTTTATTGTTCATTATCTTGATACACGAGCACTTTTAGTGTTCATGTTCTTCTACAATTTCCAGTGCAGAAGATCTTGTTAATCACATATCGGGCATCTTTTGTATTCTCAAGAACACTCTTAATCATTTGACACTTTAATATACATTCGGCTCTTAAAAATCATTCTTTTGTTCTTGAACTTGTTCTTTAATTTATTGTGACTTGATATGGGATCTACAAAAGGCTTGAAACTCGGCCCTTGTGATGAACTCCACAAAGGGAGTAACCCTATAGCAACGGATGCTGTAGGTTGAGCCTCAATTTTACAGCCGCCTCCACCGATGTCGGTTTGGGCAAAATATATCACATGATCTCAATCAAGTGTAAGAGGCTTTTGACAATTGCTGGATGATTTGGTACAAAATGATTAAGTGGTCAGAATGATTAAGACGCTTTCATGATATAGTGCAAAATGAAATATAATTATTTGATAATTGTTTACAATGAAATTAGGGCGCTTAATGGTTAAGGGGACCTATGATACAAAATCATTCAGAGTTTTTTTGAACCATTAAGAGACAGATTTTTTTTGTCAAACACGATTCACATCTTAACGAATCAGATGTTGCCTATTAATGAAACTATTAAGAGGCAAACAAACAACCCTAAATCTAAACCCATAACAAATGAGAGTCCACATGGTTTAATGTTGTTCGACCCATAGTTTATAGGTATCACCTGTAACAACCCTCATATTCCATATACACATAATTCACATCATCATACTCATAAAATTAAAACAGTATTATTACAAAACATGGACTAACAAAAATGTATCTTTAATACATATATGAACAAACTATTATCATCATTTATACTTTTCCTTTGCCCTTATCTTGCAAAGTACGCTGA
>NC_037529.1:38351374-38352412 GCF_001531365.2 Cynara cardunculus var. scolymus
TATCTCTTTATCCGGACTTGAAGTCCGGTCAATCTTGTCTGGATAACAAGTCCGGTCAACTTTAACACTTGAATTTTAGTTAACATCTTTGTCCGGATTACAAATCCGGACAATACTTCACTTTCATTGTTAACCAGTTTAAAGTAAACCGGACGATACATTGCCCAACCTTTGTCCGGTTTAAAACAATCCGGTCAATACACGGCACAACACTTGACCGGTTTAGACTATTATCCGGTCACCTCTTGAGCGGTTTAGAAGTAAACTGATCACCCCTTGAGCGGTTTAGAAGTAAACCGGTCACCTCTTGAGCGGTTTAAGATAAACCCGGTTGATACTTGAACGGTTTATTTGTCCGGATAACAATCCGRGCATCACTTAAACGRTTTGTATAAATTGATACAGARTTCATAACAACCAGTTCCAAATTCTACCAAATTGTATATAAACACTTTAYACTCAAAGCTWTAATACACTCACCTTTTAGAAATCGAGTAACAAAGCTTTTGAAATTCTCTTCTTCCTGTGCAATCCCTCTGATTCTTCAGAGAATAACTTTCTAAATATAGTATGTCTGTGTATATCTTTTCTTCCTCAAAATTTATATATATATATACCTAAAGAAGAAGAAGGAGAGGTGGTGGGCGGCAACAACCAGCCGACCTCCCCTTTTTTCTTAATTTAAAATAAAATTTTAAATTAACCCTTTTAAATATTACACACATACCTACATAAACATACATATATAAACTTGAAATAACAACCAAAATATTACAATATCCCCTCCTTAAAAGAATTTCGTCCTGGAATTCCATTAAGTAAACAGATAAGGATATTTCATTCGCATTTCCGATTCTGATTCCCAGGTGGCATCTGGTCCTTTATGATAACGCCATTGAACCTTTACTAATCCAATCTCTTTGTTCCGTAATTTCTTCACCTTATAATCAGTAATTTGTTTAGGGGTTTCTTCATAGCATAACTTTTCATCTACCTTAATCTCAGGTAATGGTACTGCCACATCTGGACTTATTAGAC
>NC_037529.1:38352882-38354156 GCF_001531365.2 Cynara cardunculus var. scolymus
TTTATTTGTACCTGGATGTATCGCAAAACGTGACTTATGAGCCTCATCCAAAATACGTTTTCTAAGATCACCATAACATGGTACCCAAATTCTATTCTGGAATTTCCAAAATTCTTTGTCGTCTCTCACCAAATCAGATATTAATCCACCCAATCTTTCCTGTTTAATCTTATCCTCCTTCATTGCCTCATGTCGAAATTCTCGTAACTTATAAAGCTGTAGCTTTGATAGTTCCACTTTTCTCTCGTCGACTTAACGCATCAGCCACTACGTTTGCCTTTCCTGGATGATACAAAATCTCACAATCATAATCACTCACCAATTCCAACCATCTTCTCTGACGCATATTCAGATCTTTCTGATGATATAGATGTTGCAAGCTCTTATGATTTGTGAAGATTTGGCACTTCGTTCCATACAAATAATGTCTCCATATCTTCAAAGCAAACACTCTGCCACTAACTCCATATCGTGAGTAGGATACTGTCTTTCATGATCTTTTAACTGTCTGGAAGCATAAGCTATTACCTTTCCACGTTGCATTAGTACACAACCCAAACCCATTTTTGACGCATCACTATATCCAACAAAATCTTCATTCCATCTAGTAAAGATAGAATTGGTACACTGCATAACTTATCTTTTAACATCTGAAAGGCCCSAGCTTGTGCTTCATCCCACTCATATTTCACATTTTTCTTAGTCAGCTTCGTTAATGAAGTAGCAATACGAGAGAAATCCTGTATAAATTTACGATAATACCCAGCCAATCCAAGAAAACTCCTGACTTYAGTTGGAGTCTTTGGAACTTCCCATTTTTCAATAGCTTCAATCTTGATTGGATCCACTTTAATCCTTTCTTCTGAGATAACATGCCCCAGAAACTGAACTTCTCGTAGCCAAAATTCACATTTTGACATCTTGGCATACAACTTCTCTTGTTTCAACAATTCCATAAGTAATTTCAAATGATGTGCATGTTCTTCTTCCGTCCGAGAATATATCAGAATATCATCAATGAAAACAATCACAAATTTATCAAGATAGGGAYTACACACCCTATTCATCATAYCCATAAATGCTGCAGGCGCATTTGTGAGTCCAAATGGCATAACCAGAAACTCATAATGACCATAACGTGTACGAAATGCTGTTTTCGATACATCTTCATTTCGAATCYTCAATTGATGATAACCAGACCGCAAATCAATCTTTGAAAAATAAGTAGCCCCAACCAATTGATCAAACAAATCATCAATTCTTGGGAGAGGATA
>NC_037529.1:38357421-38359055 GCF_001531365.2 Cynara cardunculus var. scolymus
TATGTGTGTATATCTTTTCTTCCCCAAAATTTATATATATATACCTAAAGAAGAAGAAGGAGAGGTGGTGGGCGGCAACAACCAGCCGACCTCCCCTTTTTTCTTAATTTAAAATAAAATTTTAAATTAACCCTTTTAAATATTACACACATACCTACATAAACATATATATATATATATATATATAAACTTGAAATAACAACCAGAATATTACATCACCAATTTCCCAAAATATGATTTTTAGCACAAATCATCCATCAAGGCTCCATAATATTTTATAAGGACAAATGATTAGTTAGACTAGCAAGAAAATTATCCTATACCTTTACAAATCTCAAAACCCCATGAAAATGGAAAGATCTCATCTTTTTAAAAATTTCATAGAAATAAACCTAGAAACTGTTAATATTTCAACATTGTATAAGAGGTTTTATGAGGGACTGTTGGGTTCAAGTATGTGTGTTATTGTTGTATTCAAGTTCTCCTTTTATTAAGCTTTGTAATAGATAGGTTTAATGCTTTCCTTAGTATAACTAGTCATTAGCCTTGTATTTGTCATTAACATTCTGTAATCATTCTGATTAGTGCTGTAAATTCTCTCAAGAAATCTACAAAAGATTTGGTGATCATCTTCTCTATAATCTTCATCTTGTTCTTAATTCTTGAAGATCTAATTCATATTTGTATGATTTTGGGCTTTTCAATTGGTATCAGAGCAAGCTGCTGCAATTTGTTTAGAGGATTAAACAATTTTATCAAGAATTTTGCACAAAATTTTGAGGATTTAACGAACTGTCATCGTGTTCTTCAATCTGTTCATCGAGTTCTTGGTCCAGAATTGCATTTTTGGCCTAACTCGCTTAGATACTGACTGTTAATTGATAAAATCTACACTATTGAATTCTCAATTTCATTTAGAACAACTTTGATTCACATCGATTTTGATTTTAAACAAGTTTTGAACCATTTTTGATCGAATTTTGAGTTTTCGAAATCTGTTTATGTTCTTCAAAAACTCATATTTTTTCAAGTTTTGATCCAATTTTTTGGTGAAAAAGAGTTAAAATTGTGTTTTTGCTTGAATACTAATCCGGATAACTCTTAATCTGAAACACCCCAAATCCACACATTGCATATAACACATATTTCATATATAGAATACATGTTTTCCCCATATAGGTCCTCGATACAAGAGTCTATAATATAAAATACACAGCTCAAAAATTTCAAAAGTACAAGCTTTTGCATCCTATCATCTATGCTTCCAAAAAACAGCTAAGCATATAGGGAAGTAATTCACACAATACTCTTTCCCTTATCATTTACCTGTACACATAATTTTGGAAACATGAAAATGAGGGTTAGACATGAATGTCTAGTGAGATTCCCTTCTATATAATGCAGGGTGAAGATCACCAAAACATTTATTTCAAATCAAACATCTTATGAAGCAAAACTAAAAACATATTGCTTTGGTCCATCGGGCCTCTGGTCTCAAACAACACTTAGAAAATATCTTAAACATTCTTGACCAGAGACCCTCTGGTCTCTCTTCCAGAGCTTCTGGTTCCTCGACCAGAGCCTCTGGTTTAACTATCCAGACTTAGAAAATATTTCGACATTTAGGACCAGAG
>NC_037529.1:38360255-38362106 GCF_001531365.2 Cynara cardunculus var. scolymus
TTATTCTTAACACATAATCTTGAAGAACACTTTAGCTCACGCACACAGGTTCTTTTCTAAAAGAGTGACAGTGATAAGGATAACCTTATCAAACTCTTCTTTAAATATCCTCACCTAGGCGGTGGAGGATTTTAATAATAAAACTTCAAAGGCGGTGAAAGCTTTTGTCCAATAGGAATAACTTTGGGCGGTGGATTTTGCATTATAAAATTCATGGTTTCTTAACCATGAAGATATAAGCTTTTAAATAATAAAATAATGTCCACCCAATTAATTTATCACAATTATACACCACCTTATGCATGTTTCACACCACATGCATACATGTATGAATCATATATGTCATGACACCTTTTTACACATATGCATATTTCATGTAATCCACATAATAAGCACATATAACTTACCTCAACCCAAGTTATGCGAAACCCGGTTATAACATTCTCTCCGCCTTAAAAAAATTTCGTCCCGGAATTCATTCAAATAACCATGGATATTTCTCTTTCATTTCTGATTCTAATTCCCATGTTGCTTCCGATCCTTTGTGAAATCGCCACTGCACCCTTACTAGATTTATTTCTTTGTTTCTCAACACACGGGTCTTGTGGTCGGTTATAGCTTCTGGAGTTTCTACAAAATTTAGTTTGTCATCCAACTTAATCTCCGGAAGTGGTATCGCCATACTAGGATCAGCAAGACATTTCCTTAGGTTTGACACATGGAAAGTTTTGTGAATCAGACTAAGTTCCTCTGGTAATTCCAACTGATAAGCTACCGGTCCAATTCTTTTGCAGATTTTGAATGGTCCAATATACTTTGGACTAAGCTTACCTTTCTTCCCAAATCTCATAACACCTTTCCATGGGGATACCTTTAACATTACAAAGTCACCTACATTGAATTCAATCGGTTTCCTTCGTTTGTCGGCATAGCTTTTCTGTCGATCCTGGGCAATTTTTATTTTYKCTCGAATCTGATCARTCTTTTCAGATGTTACTTGCACAATCTCGGGACCTGTTAACTGTTTTTCACCTACCTCATTCCAACATAATGGTGTTCGGCATTTTCTTCCATATAGGACTTCATAAGGTGCCGCTTGGATGATGGAGTGATAACTATTATTGTAGGAAAATTCTATCAACAGTAAATGTTCATCCCATGATCCCCGGAAGTCAAAGACTCGGGATCTCAACATGTCTTCGAGAGTTTGAATGGTTCTTTCACTTTGTCCATCTGTTTGTGGATGATAAACCGTACTTAATCTGATCTGTGATCCCAAAGCTCTTTGTAGACTTCCCTAGAATTTTGAAGTAAAGCGACTGTCTCTATCCGATATGATGGACAATGGAACTCAATGTCTAGTCATAATTTCTTTAATATAGATTTGAGCTAATCTTTCCAATGAATAAGTCTCTTTCATTGGTARGAAATRTGYAGACTTTGATAGACGGTCCACTATTACCCATATTGCATCATAAGCTTTTGGAGTTCGGGGTAGCTTCATGATAATGTCCATCGTAATGTGATCCCTTTCCACATCGGTATTTCCAATGATTGTAGGTTCCCATAGGGTCTTTGATGCTCTATTTTAACTTGCAAACAAGTTAAGCATCGTTCTACCTATCTTGCGATGTCTTTCTTGAGACCTTGCCACCAATAAAATGCTTTCACATCCTTATACATCTTGTTGGTACCTAGGTTGATGGAATAACGGGACTTGTGGCTTTCATTTAGGATGGTTTCTCATGTATTCCCATAATATTCCTTCTCCATTCGGTTCCATGATGGAAATTGTCTTACCCATTTTTTCTGATTTCTTATTCTCCTCTTTGACAGCTTCTGCTTGGCATT
>NC_037529.1:38363671-38368417 GCF_001531365.2 Cynara cardunculus var. scolymus
TCAGGTAACATAATTCTAATCATCTTTTCATTACAAATGATGCTAGCCTTATTTTCTGCCAACCAATCCATTCCTACTACCACATCAAATTCCTTCATAGGCATGGGAAACAACCGGATGGGTAGCTCACAACCCTCAATTATGATAGTGCAGTTTTCAAATACGTAATTAACATATACATGACCGTTAGAAGTATCAACTACTAATTTATCGTCAAGTGGCACAGAATTCATACGAGCACATAAGGCAAATGATGGGGATACAAACRAGAAGTTTGCACCCGAGTCAAATAACACTTTAGCATGTAAGGAGTTCACGAAGAATGTACCTGTTACTACATCAGGTGTAGTTTCTGCTTCCTGTTTGGTCATTTGAAAAGATCGTCCCTGCGCCCCACCCGTTGCTCCTCTGCCCATATTTGGTCTTCCTTGACCCATTGATGTATTGCTCCCCATGGTTAACTGTGGAGCTTTCATTTGTGGACAATTTGGTCTGAGGTGATCTGGAGAATTACAATTAAAACACCTTTTAATTGTTGGGCAACCATTCGATAAATGACCTGTTTCACCACATTTATAACATTTCCTTAGCTCAATCCTGCATTCTCCCTGATGACTTTGATGACATTGGGGACAAGTCCTTTCATTGAATCTTCATATGGGCTTGTTCCCAAACTTTATAGCTTTTGGTCTTTTGTATCCAGTTGATGGACCTTCCCATTTCTTTCGAGTTTTTGGTTGCAGGTGCATTATTTTAAATGACAAAGAGGACAGAGGGAAGTTCGCTGCTAAAGTTGATGAAGCGGTCTTTGTTGGCTATTCTAAGACATCTGCTGCGTATAGGGTCTACAACAAGAGAACCAAAATCATCAATGAGAGCGTGAACGTCTCCTTTGATGAAGTCATTGATGTGGCTTCTGAACAATTCAGTTCAGGACCCGGGCTGATAATTAATACTATGCGGAAAGCTGATCAACCAGAATCTTCTAATTCTGATAAAGCTGATTTAGATTCATTATTTGAAAACTTTTATGAAGAATATTTTGAAAATAAATCTAATCAGTCTAATGATTTGTAACATACACTTTCGCAAATACTGTTAGGACTGAAAAATCAGTATTAATTGTATTCGTCTTGAAAGTTTAAATTTAGTCTATAATTGTAAAAGTCAACGTGTTTGACTTTTCTTATAGAAGTTTGAGTTTGACTATGTTTAGATAGGTTAACCATATAAATAGAAGATGGTCTTTGTAATTAAAAGAAGAGAGCATTATTGTAATATTCATACGTATTAAGAGAGTTGACTGATTTGTAGAGTTTGACTTTTCCTCTCAAAGTTCTTAATGTGTTCTTACAAGATATATCAAGATTCTGCCATGGTTATGAAGATATGAAGATTGATCAGTGTTAAATGGACTCCACAATTGGTATCAAAGCAGGATGCAAGAAATCAGAGGTTAAGAAATCAGATTTTTTGAAGATAAGTGAAATTCTTTCTGAATTTTTTTTTTGTGTTCTTCGTGTTCTTGATTTTTTTTAGATTTTGATCCGATTTTTTCATAAAATCTTGTGTTTTCATGTTATAAAAATGATCATAATGCTCGAAATTGATTTGTGAATCTTTGTTATTCACAAATTTTTGTGATTTGATCAATTTAAATCAAGATTTAATCGGTTTTTAGGGTTTTAAAAAAATTTCGTGTTCTTGAATTTTTTTTAAAATCAGTGTGTTCGATCCATTTTTTTTTATTTTTATAGTTTTTGTGTTTTTAATAGATTTTAATCTTCTTTTAAATTTTTGGTGTGATTGATTTTTGTTAAACCATCTAATATCAAGATCTTGGCCCAACCGGTTTAAGGCCCAACAGGCTAAAAAGTTCAATTGTACAAAGAAATCCAACTTGAGCGGTGTGGTGTTTGTTCATCAGAATCTTGACTGGAGAAGAGCTTAATCCGCATAAACCTTGAAAGAAAAGGTTCAATCGGATTCTAATCTTCATCTTGTTCTCATCTTTTGACCGGATTGATTCTTCTATTCAATCAATTTCAAGTCTAAGGCTAAACCGCACACCATTCAAGCGGTGTTCATCTAATCCGCACACCATTTGAGCGGTATTCATCTACACCACACGTCGCTTGAACGGAGAAGAGGTAAACCGCTCACTTCTTGACCGGATTTCTTGAGCGGTTAAGGTACACCGGACGTTTTGCACAAATCAGGTAAGTGTTTAGGTTTTCAATTTTGAGCGGTTTATAACTAAACTGTACACTTGTCCGGTATTCATGTATACCGATCAACCCTTAAGCGGACTTCTTGACCGGTTTAGGACTTAGAATTTTTTCAATCAGTGTTCTGTCCGGATTTCTAATCCGCTCAATTCCTCTTACCCAGATTCTTGATTGTTCATTATTTCTTGATTCAATTTGGTAAATTGTTCAATATCTTGTCAAGAATCGATTCAATTTCAATCTAATTCATCATTGGGATTCTTAATTGTCTGTGATTTTAAACAATATTTCATTTTGGTTAAGTTGTTGTCTCATTTCAAGTGTCCGATTTAAGCCTCATGCTGTCAGGTTAAGTCTCATACATTGTCCGGTTTACATTCATTATGGTGTCATGTTTACATTCATTGTTGTGTTCGGTTTAAGCATCAAGTATTGACAAGTTTATCTTCTTATGCTGTGTCTGGTTAAGGTTCAAGTTTTGACAGATTAAGCTTCAAGTGTGTAAGCAATAGGTTTAGCATTAATGTGTTGACAGGTTTAGTCATATGTTGTGTCCGATTTAGCTAAACGCAGTATGCGTTTAAGCCTCAAGATGTGATAAGTTTTTTTGCTGTTTAGGTTTGTTGTTTTGGTAAGTTTGATTGGTAAGTGGAAGTTGGTTTCAAGTTGTATTGACAAGATTCAAGCTGTTATTGAGGTGTTGTTATTCTGCTTAAGTCTGTTTTGTAATGCACAACAGGTTTAGGTAGCTTACATGATCTATTTTTTAAGCAGTTTCTGTTTTGTTTGATCTTGACAGTCTCTATTCGCTACACAGATAGGCAACAGATTGTTTTGAAACAGATTTGAAGCAGGTTGATAATCAAGATTGGCTACATTGCAGCTCACAGCAACCATTTTTGACAGCAACCATTTAGAAACATCAACTGTTTAACAGCTGTTGGTGTGAACAAGAACACAGCAGCATGATTTGAAACAGCAAGTCTTGACAACAGGTGCGGATCGAAGTGTTGAATGAGCTAAACTTAAGGTTCTTGTGTGTCCAGTGTTGTTTTTGGTTATCAGCTTTATTTTGATTTGATTGATTAATCTGTTTTGGATTGAAACAGAAGTATGCAGGACTGTAGTTTTGTGGTTTGTCCTCAGTTTGATTAATCTGATTTGAAGATTATTGCTATTTTCTTTTGGTTTGAGTTTGAGATCTGTTTGGTACAACAACCTATGAGTTGTATACAGCAGCAGACTTGCTGTTAATAGTAGACTTATCATGGTCCATAGCCAACTTCTGGTTTAACAGGTTTTGTAAACAGCAGCCAGGTGACTGGTTTATTTTGTGAGTAACAGCAAAGCAACTCAGATTGTTTAAGCAGCAGCAACATCTTTTTGTTTAGACAGCAACAAGAACAGCAGCAGCAACAACGAGTGCCTGTGCTGTGCTGTGTTGGTGTAGAGAAGAATTGAAACGGCAACAACAAAACAGCTAAACAGCAGCTCCACCGCAGGTTCGCAGCAGCAGGTCTTGACAGCAGCTGTAGACATTTTCAAGTTACACAGATATTTTTGTTTTGAGCACAGTTACACAGTTACAACTGTTACACAGTTACACAGATAGATTGATCTAAGGTTTACCTTCTTGTGCTGTGTGCAATTCATCAGTGTGCAGTGTACAGTGTGCAAGTGACAGGTTCTTTGTTTCTAGTTTGGTCACAGCAGGGTCTTACACAGTTTTTGGTTTCTGTTTTTAGTTTGAGGTTGAGATTTGAAGCAGAGTGTGCAGGTGACAGGTTTCATCCTGTTTATCACACAAATCTTGGAAAGAAGACATCATTGTGCAGCAAAACAGCAACAACAGCAAACCAGCTCTGTTCATCATTGTTCAAGCTGTGTTGAAGCTACATTTTAAGTTTTGTTGATCTTGAGTCTTGACAGGTTTAACAAGATAGCAGGTTCAAAGTTTTCCAATAGAAGAGCAGAATTATTCTGGAATCACAGAGACTTTGAAACAGCAAGCTCTACAATTGATTGTCTAAACTGTCTAAAACAGCAGCCCAAGTGCAGCAACCGATAAGAGAAGCATACAAGTGAATTTTTGGATAGACTTTCGAGAGCAGATAATTCATTTTTTTAAGTGTAACATCTGTATTGTGATGATTTGGGCTAGACTCAGTTTTTGGACTTGGATAATTTTTTGGACTGTTTTGGTTTCTTAGTTTGTTTGTGTTTAGATTTTCTTTTTGGATCATTGTATATATGTTTTTGTGTGTGTTTTCAGTGTTTGTGTTTTTTCTATTCTTTTTAAGCTTAACTGTTCATCTTTCTTTTGTTGATTTCACTGCATAGATCCTTAACTGATCAATATTTTAAATGGCAGTTGTATTAGAGAACTTCAGAGCGACAATTATTGCTCTAGAAAAGAGAGTTGAAGGTTATAAGGAGGAAGTGTTTCTCAATGTTTTAAAGAAACATTATAAAGAAGAGTGTGAAAGCATAGAGAAGGCATTTGAGTCTAGGTTTGAAG
>NC_037529.1:38368792-38369483 GCF_001531365.2 Cynara cardunculus var. scolymus
TGCATATTTCATTGAGAAAAACTCTTCAAGAAATAATAAAGAGATTGAGGACTTCACTGAGTTAAGGAGATTATTGGAATTAGAAAAGGAAAAGGTTTTACAARCTGAAAATGTTTTAATTGATGAAAGGAAAGAGATGGAGATAGAAAAGAAGAGGATTATGGAAGTTGAAAGAAAGTTTGGAGCTGAACGAGAATCTTTTGAGAATAGGATTAACTCTCTCGAGCTAAACACCAAGATGCTTCTAAAGCAAATCTCGGATTTTGAGCAGCATATCATTCTGGAACGAGCCAAGTGTGATAAAGAAAAGAAAGACATTTTCGAAGACTGTCAGAGCCAACTACAGAAACTGTCTGAAAGCATTGATTTAAAGCAAAAGGCTTTAGACGAAGAGAAAAAGCAGTTTGCTATTGAGAAAAGAAATACTTCAAAGAAGTATACATCAATTGCTAAAGAGCTTACTGAGAAAAGAAAGTGGCTTGACATTGCTTCGGAGAATGACAAAAGCAGCTCAGATGAGGAGAAAAGAGAGTTGATTAATCAGAAGAGAAAGTTCGAAATGCTTCAGAAGGAGTTAGAAGGTAAGTAAACTCCTAGATACTTCAAAGCAATTGTCTGATCTAAAGACTGACCTTGAAACTGAATTGAACATGAGAGCTGAACTGAAAAAGAAATATGATTTAGTTACTGT
>NC_037529.1:38374619-38375922 GCF_001531365.2 Cynara cardunculus var. scolymus
GGGGGGACATATATGCTTCTGATTCAATATCAACTTTCTCCAAATGAGAAATTGATAGATGATGAGCTGTGTGCCCCAAATGTTATTGAAACATTTATCTGTTGAGAGATAAATGAGTAGTTGGTGGGTTGTGACAAGAATTGGCCTGGGCTTTGCCTTTTTCAATATTAGTCTCCAAAGAATCGAGAACTAATAAATTATGTGGTATGCCAGGATTATGTAAGTTTGGAACAAGATATTCATATTCTTTTAATCCTGACACAACTCTCATCAATTCTTTTAGCTCACAACAACTACCCCTCTCTTTTTCATTTTGATCTCAGCACACAAACCTTTTCTGATTTAAACTCACTCAGATATGGTTGTCCTCTTGGGTAGGTCTGTCGGTTTTGACATTCCATAGAGGTATTTCTGATAAGCACTCAGTCCCTCCTAAAATTTTGCGTTATRCAYATTTGATCACAATGGTTGATCAAAAATATTATTTCTTTAAAGCACAATGATCAGATAAAATTGATCAAAAGAATTTGGCTTTAAGCACAATTAATCAAAAGAATGAAGCGACAATGATTCGATTATTTGGTATGCGAGAGAAATGAATGAAGATCTGTAAGAACAAGTTTACAGATTTTGATATTAAAAAAAATGAATGTATATGAATCAGTGTAAAAAAATATCATAAATCAAAATTTGAATACAAACGAGTCTATTATCACCGAAAAAGATTTTCATATAAGAGACGTGATAATAACAGTTTGAAGAATAGCTGAAACAGGTATTGGAGTTATGTACGACGAGAAATTACACAAGTAAAATCTCAGGAAATACCTGTTCAGAAAATGCACTCGTTACAAAAGAAAATCACTTTTCCAAAAACATTTATTGAACTTTCTAGGAAACTCCCCCTAGAAAGTAGATTAAAATAATGAATCTTTTAAGCTCAAAAATGAAAAAGAAAATATTTTAAGCATGGGTTCTAAACTGAGTGTTTAGAAACCACACTTGGTAAAGCACGGGTTCTAAATATGGATTTTAGCCTATTTAGTTGGTGAATTTGACAGCACCAAATCTGTCTGAGATGCTGTTTTGAATGTGCGATAACTTCTTAACCGTAGCTCGGATTGCTACGATTCTAGACATTTTAGAAAGCTTATATGTAGATCTAAACCTGTCCTTTAGACACCTTTTAGAAATAAGGCTTCTAGGTTGGTTATAATTACGTCTAAAAACTGATAAAAAGTTGATTTTGAGCTGTGAATTATAGTGCCTAAAATGAGTTTAAATTAAGTTTGGTTAAGTTTTT
>NC_037529.1:38376038-38384734 GCF_001531365.2 Cynara cardunculus var. scolymus
TTCCAGAGTGACCGTTGGACGATGTTTAGACGTATATGGACGTAGAGCCTAAGTTGGCTCGATTTTTGAGTATCGAAAAGCACAGTGAGTTTATGGGGCTACTTAACTTGCTATTTGCTAGACATGTGTTATCTATTTGCTACTTGCCTCCACACTCATCCATGTTTTGTCTCCTTATCAATTTCAAGAGATTATTGGCTATTGCACTCCGTCCTTCCATACATGCTACTCGGTGGTTACTTTGTGTTTCACCCGGGGAGGCATGCTTAAGCCCATATCAGCTGAGATTACTCGAGTATGGTGCGTATTTGACCGTGTTAGAGTCCATTCATTTTCCCTGCTGTCCGGGATAGCTCGGGTGGGAAGATCATTCCACTAGCTGGGATAGCTCGGGTGGTATGATATCTATGATATATATTGTTGTGCTTGCCACGACCGGGATAGCTCGATGGCAATACATATCAATTATTGACTTTCACACAATTTATTTGTTGCATACTTTGATATTCAGATGTATGATTCTCGAATGATGATTACTTATTACATGATTTACATCATTCATGATCATTGACTTCCATGGATTACATTTGTGAAGCTTTAGTAGTTAGTAGTTCCCGTTTACTCACTAAGCATTATGTGTTTACCCTTTTAGTTGTTCACATTTTTATAGGCCGTGTAGATAAGGCAAAGAACAAGCTCGAGTAGATTGAGATCTTTGCTTTTGGTGCTTCCAGTAGCATGACTCTTTTGGTATTATATAGTTAGTCAAATACAACTATGGATTGTAAATTATTAGTTGTTTTTTGGTTGTAATTAAAGTATCTAGATAACTGGTAGCTAATGTCATCTGTCTTGTATATAGTTTAAGCTTTATGCAAATCTATTAAGTTTATTTTGTCCGTTTTAGGATATTTTGGAAAACAGGTGCTTACGGAAACGTCTTGTAAACCAAGCGGACATTTCGAATTAGAAACTCGTAAATGTTATATCCCGTTTGCTTTCTAAAGGTTTAAAAATATAACTTTTGGTGGTTTGTTTATCATTTATAGAAATGAGGTATTACAAACCTTTTATCATTTATGTAAACCGGGTCTTTCATGATTTGTCCAGTAATATTCAGAGCGAACAACAGTTATCTAGTCCATCTCCCGATGTGCCAGTAACTGAAACAGAAGAAGAAACAAAAGTGGTTGATGAAGAAATAGAGATGGAAAATCCTAACAATCCAGTTCAGCGTGAAGAGGGTGAAAATTCTGAAGTGCAAGAGGTATCGGTCGAACAAGACGAAAATATCCTACCTCAACCAGATATTCAACCTATTCCAGTTTCAAATATTGAACCTTCACCTGAACCTGTTCCGATAAACTCCCCAAGTACTTACACTGATCAAAACTCAGATCAAAGCTCCTACATTCCTCTACCTCATAGCAAGAAGTGGACCAGAAATCACCCAATACATCAAGTTATTGGTGATCCATCAGCACCCATTCGTACACGGTCTGCGACGGCTAATGAGTGTCTATACTCCACGTTCTTGAGTAATATTGAAACGACTAAGGTATCCAAAGCCTTAGCTAATCCGTATTGGATACTCGCAATGCAAGAGGAGCTGAACTAGTTTGAAGCACTCAAAATCTGGAGATTGGTACCTCGTCCCAACAACAAGACGATTATGGTACAAAATGGGTATTCAAAAATAAAAAGGACGAAGATGGTGTTGTGGTCAGATATAAGGTCAGGCTCGTCGCTAAATGATACAATCAACAAGAAGGCGTTGACTATGACGAAACTTTTGCTCCGGTAGTAAGGATAGAAGCAATACGAATGTTTCTGGCGTACACGGCACACAAGAACTTCACAGTGTACCAGATGGACGTCAAGACAGCATTTCTGTACGGTCTTCTCAAAAAAGAAGTCTACGTTGCACAATCGGAGGGTTTTGTTGATCAGTCAAAGCCGGATCATGTTTACATCCTTGACCGAGCTCTTTATGGTCTAAAACAAGCTCCGAGAGCTTGGTATGACATCTTATTAGAATTTCTAGTATAGTCAGGCTTCTCGTAAGATAATATTGACACAACCCTTTTCATTAAAAAGAAAAAGTTTGATATTATTTTGATGCAAATTTATGTAGACGACATAATATTTGGATCTACAAAACCCAAAATACTGCAAAAACTTTTCTGCCTTAATGGTTTCGCGTTTTAAAATGAGCATGATGGGTGAGATGAACTTCTTTTTAGGTCTTCAAGTAAAACAATTATCTTCGACTATCTTTATCTGTCAAACAAAATATATTTTAGATATCCTGAAGAAAATTTAATATGAAAAACTGTTCATCTATCAAAACACTTATGGCTCATGGAACGAAAATACATGTTGATCCGTCTGGAAAAGCTGTAGATCAGAAAACATATCGAGACATGATAGGTTCTTTAATTTAATTGACGTCTTGTAGACCTGATATTATGTTTTCAACACATCTTTGTGCCAGATATCAGTCTAATCCAAAGGATTCCCATTTAAGTGCCGTTAAGCGTATTTTCCGTTATCTCAAAGAGACTGCTAATCTTGGACACTAATATCCCAAGGGTACTAGTTTTGAATTGACAGCTTACTCAGATGCAGACTAAGCAGGCTGTATGTTGGACAGGAAAAGTACATCAGGACATCTATAGTTTTTGGGAGACAAGTTAGTCAGCTGGGCATCAAAGAAACAGAACTGCGTGTCCATATCTATTGTCGAAGTAGAATATGTAGTTGCTGCAAGCTGTTGTTCTCAAGTTTTATGGATGCAGACACAGCTCAGAGACTACGGGTTTTATTTTAACAAAATTCCCATTTATTGTGATTTTAAGAGCGCAATAGCTATTTCTTGTAATCCTGTTCAACACACAAAAACTAAACATATAGATATCCGGTATCATTTCATTAAAGATCATGTAGAAAAAGGAACCATTGAACTGTATTTTGTAAATACAAAATTTCAATTAGCTGACTTATTTACGAAAGCTTTAGATGAAAAACGTTTTAGCTTTCTTGTATCTAAGTTAGGCATGCTAAATTTGAAAATTTTATTTTTTATTAAAAACAGTTCAATTTATTGAATTGTATTTAATTCAAATTCATTTGGTCAAATATCTGTATTTTTAATACAAACCAGTGTTTCAATTTTTCTATCTGACTTTAAATTTCTTGATCGTGGAAATCTATATTTGAGGGGGGTGAGGATTTTCATCTGTATTTTGATTAACTGATCATATTTTGAGTGGGAGTGATTTTATCTGTTTTGAACTAACAGTTTAAATTTTTCTTACAGGTATTTTAAACATTATATAACTTTTGAAAGATGTAGAGTTTAAAAATATAAGTGTTTGGCCGATTTAGATTAATCCAGACAACACTTGTTCGATTTAGACTAATCCGGACAAAAGGCTATATGATAAACTCTTATTCCGATAAGGTTAGATATGTTTTACAAGGGATTGAGCAGGTTTCTAAATCGCTTAGTTGATTTGACTGGATTCCTAAATCGCTTGTCTCTTTTGTGCTTTTCAAGTCCTTAAATCGTTTATTTCTTGAGCGATTTAATTCTTTACTTGAGCGATTTAGTATTGTTGGGACTTCCGCCTCATCGTTCCCTCGAGCCGGTCAAATCCGCGATTCTTAAACCCAACGCTCCTGTAGCAATGCAGGAGCATCCCACATCGGTGAGGCTAGGGGGATTCGTCTTCCTTATAAGGAAGGGGGGATCTTACTCCTACCAGTGACGCGTTTTAAAGCAGTGAGGGGTTGTTGCCGGGAGGGGTAGCCCAAAGCGGACAATATCATGTGGGCGGTTCCCAAGTATCGGTCCAACAAGTAACCTCTTTGTGCGATTTATTTCTAAATCGATTGACTCTTGAGCAGTTTATTCTTAAACCGGATGAGTCTTGACCGGTGTTCTTCTAAATCGCCTATGCATTGAGCGATTTAATGTCCAGATTATCACTTAGATGATTCTTATTCTCTAAATCGGACACCTCTTGTCCGATTTATCCTAATCCGGATAAACCTTGAGCGGTTTAGAATTTGAACGGGTTTTGACTTTGACTATAAATATTCGATTCATTTTTACTTCTCATTTTTTACTTTTACCCTAAAGTCACTATTCATCATCGTCTTCGGCTAGCAAATCGCTCAAGATGTTCGTTTTGAACTCAATCCAATCTGTTTCTTCCCTATTCTATTCATAAGGTTTACATTTGCTACATTTAATCTCGAATATCATTCCTTGACTTCACTTTCCTTGGACAATGACGATTATTTGGACTGTTATCTTCAATAAAGTTTGAATATAAGAAATTTTTTAATCTGAATCGTATAAATCTTTGGACTGTAAATCCATTAAAAATAATATGAATCAACACATATTAAACCGATTCTAATAAATTTGTTTTAGGAGTTAATCTTGTGTTTTTGGTCGATTTATTTTTTAGTTTTAAGTTTGGAACAAAACAATTCAGAGTTATGTTTGTAAGTCTGAGAAATAATCAATATCTTATGACTTCATGTAGGTGATTTGTATCACTATTGTCATTTAAGTATAATGGGATTAAATTGTTGACCAATGTAATCATGATAAATATCGAACAGGTAAGAAAAGGTGTGGAGTGCACACTTGTTTGAGTTTATTTTGATCATCCTAGGAATACAACATGGGCTGTAACACCCCCAAACATCACATTTGCATATACCACATATTTCATTACATGGAAATATAGTTTACATAACCAGGTCCCACTAGTACAAGGATTCTTATATGTACAAAATCTACATATGAAAAATCACAAAACAAAACCTGTACTAACACATGTAATACAACATGTATCTTCAAAATAAGCAGTTTTAAGCAGATCTTCAAAAGTAGATAACAGGTTAGGAAAATAATCACATTTTTCCTTTCCCTTTATTATCCCTAGACCCCGCCATTCCTGCATTGCATAATTTTAAAACGGAAAATGAAGGTTAGACCAGAAGGGTCTAGTGAGAAAATCCCTTCATTGCAAATGCAGGGTGATAAACACCAAAATATAATGTAATATCTTTGCTCAGGAATCATTGCAATACAATCAAATAATGCAGTCCCTTAATGACCAGAATAATAAGATAAACTCAAGAACCTCTGTTCTATTAATAAGATACATTTACTTAAATATCCAATGTTCCCAATATGAAACAAATATCATAATTAAAGCTTCTTTAAATCATCAAACCATTCTTTTGTAAATAATAACGGAAAGTTTTACGACATTATATGCCCTTTGTGACAAATCATTTTCCCTTTCTCAATAACATCTAAATTATTATTTCTAATAGGAATAATATCTCAAATTCATCAGGTCACAAAGAAATGATGATTTGGAGTTATTAAATCTAATTAGTAATAATAATAAGAGTTATACTAATAGTATCCACATATGATAATGCCTCCCTTATTTCAAGTACACCTATCCTTGATATGCCACCCTTATTCCTCCATCAAAACAGGGCTACTTATCACTGAAAGTATCCATTCCCAGTTCCAAGCCAGAACAGACAAAAGTCACCACGTCTGGGGGAACTACCTCTTAAAACAACTTTCTTACCAAAACAGACATACGTCACCACACTTGGTAGAAACATTTCCCAAATATCCCGTTCCAAACCAAAATAGACTTACATCACCACGCTTGATTGGAATATATCTTTTTATTTAAAAAGATATAAAATACCCCTTTTATAAATCCATAATTAAACCCAATAATAGACATTCTTAAATTATATAAATATCTAAAATATTCAATACTTAAAAGAAAATTACCAAATACAAGCCATCCGGACAAGTTATCCGGATATACAATCCGGACAACACTTGTCCCTTCTATCCAATTTACTAATCCGAGCAACATATGGTCGATTTAAGACTAAATCACATAACCTTAATCGATTTAAAACTAAACTGCATGACTCATGTTCGGTTTAAGGAAATCCGAACAACACATAATCCATTTAGACTAAACCGCTCTATACGTGATCGGTTTATAACTAATTCGGACGACCCTTAGGTGATTTAAGGCTAAACCGCACAATGTTTGGTCGTATTCATACTTCTCCGTTCAAAACCTTTGTCCGATTTATATAGTTCAAATTCTCACTAACACCCTAAATTGCACAACACTTAAGCGATTTATAGATAAATCGGATAACTCCTATCCGGTTTAAGAGTAATTTGGACAAGTCTTCTCCGATTTATATGTAATCCAGTCACCCCTTGTCCGAATAAAGACCTCACTCGAATAACTGATTTCTTTCAATTAATATGCAATCATTCAATAAAAACTAGTAACAAATTTTATACAAAAGATGTTAAGAAATCACTCACCTTTAGAACAAAATTCAGATTTTGAAGAAGAAGATTAATGCAATGTCAAAAACTTCTCCGGACAATTCTTTTCTGATTCTCCCAAAATTTCTAAATGAAGCAAGAAAAACTCTACTACATACTCAAAACCCCTTATTTATACTTTCCAAATATGGAAAGTCGGCTACCAGCCTTACCCATATACATGCATACACAAATTACCCATGCATGTATATAATTTCATGCACACATGCACATGTATATTATATATATATACATAACACAAACACATACACACACATATATATATATATATCATATTATGCATATATCCCTATGCATAAAATACACATACTCATATATTAAATTCACGTAAGCATGTATTCACATAATATATACCTTGGGTAATAACCAGAATCCAGTTATCACATTATCCACTCCTTTAAAAGAATTCCATCCCGGAATTTCTTTAATCAAAGAGCCATAGATAATCTGCTCTCATTTCTGATTCCTATTCCCAAGTTGCCTCTGGTCCTTTGTGAAACTTCCACTTTACTTTAACTAGACTAATTTCTTTGTTTCTCAACACCCTGATCTTTCGGTCAATCACGACTTCTGGTGTTTCCACAAAGTTTAGCTTACTATCCAGTTTGACTTCTGGTAACGGTACAGCAATACTTGGATCAGCTAAACATTTTCGCAATTTTGACACATGGAAAGTGTTATGGATCAGACCTAGTTCTTCGGGTAGTTCTAACTGATACGTCACTGGCCCGATTCGGTTACTTATTCTGAACGGCCCAACATTCCTCGGACTAAGCTTACCTTTCTTCCCAAATCTGATGACACCCTTCCATGGCGAAACTTTCAACATCACAAAATCACCCACACAAAATTCAATCAACTTTTGACGATTATCAACATAATTTTTCTGGTGATCTTGTGCTGTTCAGATTCTTTCTCGATTTTGTTCAATCTTTGCAGAAATTTCTTGAACAATCTCAGGACCCGTTAACTATCTCTCACCTACTTCGTTCCAACACAACGACGTTAGACATTTACGTGCATACAATACTTCATATGGTGCTGCTTGGATGCTGGAATGATAGTTGTTGTTATACGCAAACTCTATTAGTGGCAAATGATCTTCCCATGATCCCCCAAAATCAATGATACAACTTCTTAACATATCTTCGAGAGTCTGGATAGTTCTTTCACTTTGCCCATCAGTTTGCGGATGATAGGCTGTACTTAACCGTATTTCAAACCCTAGAGCTTTCTGCAAACTCTCCCAAAACTTTGAGGTGAAGCGGCTATCTCTATCATAAATAATAGACAGTGGAACTCCATGCCTAGTTATAATTTCTTTGATGTAAATATGTGCTAACTTTTCTAAAGAGTATCCTTCTCTTATTGGTAGAAAATACGCAGATTTAGACAGGCGATCAACAATTACCCAGATTGCATCATACCCTTTTGGAGTTCGAGGTAGCTTCATAACAAAATCCATTGTAATGTAATCCTATTTCCATACAGGAATCTCTAAAGATTGAAGACTTCCATACAGTTTCTGATGTTCGATCTTAACCTGTAGACACGTTAAACACTGTTCCACAAATCTAGCTATATCTTTCATCAATCCGGGCTGTTAGGACCTTTAGATTTAGCTTATGATATTAACCAAATACTCTGGATGATCTTTAAGAACAATAACAGTGCAGCAGAAACAGTATAAGAACAAACAGAGTAATTAATCAATCAAGAACACATATGATGAATATGAAGAACACGAGAGAATAGCTTCAAATGATTTTCAATTCAATTGAAAATATTGACAATTACAATACGGAAGCACACTGAATTACAAAGGCCTAAGCTGCTATTTATACTAGTTCCTAACGACTTTTTTGACATGACCTAGACAAGTGAAATGATCGAAGCCATCCAAATAAAGTCGATTACAAACATATTCTCGTGAGAAGCACGTGCAGCTAACTAACCTAAGTAAAACAGTAAGAAATGGTTCTTCACAAAAGAGAAACCCGCAGACCCTCTGTGAGGCATCCTAGAGGCTCTGCTGCATAAGACTTGTAAGCTCTTGATAACAGAGGACCATTTTCCAGAACCTCTGTAGAAGACAACAGAGGTTCTGTCAATCTTGACTTGTACGAATGATCATCTTCTGTTGTTGGTCCTCTATGGTCTTCTGTGGAATGAACCCTTCTGTCAACACTTGCAGTAATACTTTTTCATACTTTTACATTAAATGAAATATGAGAGCTAACAATCTCCCCCTAAGTATGAAAAAGTAAAA
>NC_037529.1:38385228-38388966 GCF_001531365.2 Cynara cardunculus var. scolymus
CCTTTGAGCGATAGAGAATAACTTGACCTCCTCTCCATGTATTTGTTGAGAATTTTATGCAAGAAGATCAGATCAAATACACAGAGGTTGTGGAAGTCAGCATCCGTGAACGTGTAAAGGTTGTCATCATCCCTCTTCACAACGTATTGAGCATAGAGCACCGTCTTCTTCAGCAAGGTTCTTGGAGAAATTGTTTCAATTGATGTAATCACGTGCTCTGAGAAGACTTGCTCACGTGGCCTTGTAAGTTTAGAGAATTGAAACTTAGCGGTGGCAGAAGGCAAACCTGTGAGCTCTAGATCATAGGGGGGATTTGTGTCCACTGCAGAGTATCTCCACAGCAGAATCTCTTCCACAGTAGTAGCAGGCTCTGTGTGAACTTGTTGCATGGGAATCCTGCTCATCGATTCAAAAATCTCAAAGACCCTTCCTACTGTGGTGGACTATGGCACTTTGGCTTCTTCTTCTTCAAGAATTGGCCTCTGGGTGGACCCCTCTGCAAGGATAGGTTTGACAGTTCCTTGCAGAGCGTCGAACGTACCCGTGGACGTTTCCTCCTTCGCCTTAGAGGAAGAGCCTTCTCCAGCTCTGTGCGGGAAGCGGGTTCTGCCAAAGAAGCCTTTAATGCTTGAAGGAGCTCTGGGTTGTCATAATCTTCTTCGTTTATCTGCACTAGCGACTCTGAGCTTGACGACCCCTTCTGTGGCGATACCTCTACAGCCTTGCCCTTGCCTTTCCCCTTAGACTCTGGTGCTTTTTCTTTTGAGAACAGGGTTGCTGTAGAGTCCACTATCTTGAGTGGTTTGCCAGAAGTCTTTTTGGGCTCTTCAGCCTTCTTCTTCGCCTTCTTCTCCCCCTCATGACGATCATGGTCATCACCTCCTTGATCGTCATGGTGTTTGGTGGCTTCTGCCTTGCAAGTTTCGAGGGGAGCCTTCTCCAATCTCTTTAGTATCTTGGTGGCCGCCTTCTTCATTTTCTTGATCACCTCTTCTGCAAGCACAGAGGAGTGACTTATATCAATCTCTGTCAACCACTTTAACTTTGAGACGCTTCTAAATATTTCCTTTTGAAGGGTGTCACCCTCTTTCACGAGCTGTGATGTGTAGTCTCTTATGGCCTGGTTGGAGGCTCGGGCCTCTTTGAGAAGTTGGTCTGTATGTTTGCGCACAATATCTCCTAAGGCTTCAACCATGGCATCTAGCTCTCTGCGAGTTGCTAGATGATTGATGTTGGCCCTTGAGGATTTGGTGTCCACGCCGTTAGTGACTGCAGAAGAAAACATTTACTTGATTTTGTCTTTTAATTTGGAGTAATCTGTGTAACCCACAGAGATGAAATCAGCAGCAAATTGGGTAGCCATCTCTGTCAATTCTGACTTCAGCTTCTGGATGGAGGAGGGGTTGAGCGAGAGAGCATTGAACGCCTCTGCAAGATCATCCTTCTGTAGGACAAAGCTCTGAAGGGTTGAAAGAGTTGTCTTCAAGTCTGTCGTTGTAGAGCTCAACTTCTTCAGAGCCTCTGTGAAGGGAGAAAGGTCTTCTGTCATCGTGCGCGAGATGAACAAGCTTTTCAACTCGTCCATCTTTTGGAATACCGCCGTGGCGAAGGTTTGTAGCTCCCCCTTCGTCACATAGGCATCCTGGGAGCCTAGATCACCAATACATGGTGACCTAGTAGCCTCGGAGCGAGAGGCGCCCTCAGCGACTGATTTTGCGTAGTCTGCTCAGGGACTTCCACCAGATCCACGAACATCTCCCAGAGGAGAGCCTACTGGTGTTTTGTAGATTTTGTGCCTTGTAGGTTCAGAGCCTAACATGGCAGAGGGATCGAGTGTGGACATTGGGTGTTCTATACCCTCTGTCGCGGTGACTCTCACATATGCCTCTGAAGCATATTCTGGTTGGTCACTCATGTGTAGAGAGGCAACGGATGCCTCTCTTGGTTGTGCTGAGTCCTTGGGCGATGGGACTCTTGTAGTAAAACCAACATCCTTTTGAGAGGATGTAGGAGTATGAGGTGGCAGCTCGGCTGTACGATCGACAGAGGACTGAAAAATGTCCTCTCCGAGGTTAGCTTGGGTTGGGCTTGGCGTGTGCGCGCCTTTTTCAATAGGGGATCCCTCTAGAACAGGGCCCCTAGTAGCGTGGGTAGCACTGGGAGAAGGGCTAGGATGTGTACCTTTGGTATCTTTTTCTCCCTCACCTAACTCCATCTCTTCTTCTTCTTCTTCTTCGTCTAAGACGACCTCTGTCTCCAACTCTGTCACGTCTATTGGCGCTTTGAATTCTTATTGAATATGCAAGAGAACGTCTTGGATCTGTTCTGTTGGGGACTCCTCTTGAACGACCTTGCTCAACCTTCTGCGCTTTGGAGTAGCCTCTACGGGGCTCTCTTGCACAGCAGCCTCTGTGACCACAACCTCTGCGGGTTGGGCCTTCTTTGATCTCTTCTTTTTGGGCTTCTGCAGAGGACTACTTGGGCCCTCTTCTTCTACGGGCCTCTTCTTCCCCTTCTTCTTCACAGAAGAGTCGACACCCTTCTGTGTCTTCTTGGTCTTCTTAGGTGGGGGACTTGGGATTCTAGGGCTAGCCTCACTCACCTTATCAGCCTCTGCAGGCTCCTCCATACGTCCCTCTACTCTCATTTTTTCAATTTTCTCACCTAGGGGGATTCCTATGCGTGGAGGGGTTTCAGGGACCGATTCTGGACTCCTGAATCCACGTCTGTAGGCCTTCCTATCTTCGTGACTAAGGAACCTGAGCATGGCTTTTGATAAGGGTCTGGGGCTTCTGTACCCTTACTCATGCTCAGTTGGGTGGAATTCCTTGAATGGGTACAAACATGCGTTGGGCTCCACAGAAGGTAGATTTGCTGCTATTAGATCCCCAAAGACGAGGCCAAAGAACCTCTGTAGAATGAGGTTAGGATGGTTGAGGTCTTCCTTGGCCTTCTTCTGCGCCTTGACCTTGGACTTTTCTCCCCTTTGAGTCGCGCATTTCTTCTTGATCAATCCAACCATGTCCTCGAATATTAGCTGTGCGTAATCCAGAGGTAGGTTGAAGTAAATCCCATAAACGATAGACATCATTGCGTGCGAGGTCTGGTCGTGGCTTCCAACCATCCTTGTCATGCAACAGTTCACGATCGAGAACAGGGTATTCCAAATAGGAGGAAGTCCTTTGCGCTTGAACTGTGTTCGTTTSACGATTTGGGTCGCATAGGAATGGAATTCAAGGAACTGAATCAATTCCTCGTCTGTCGGGGTTGCAACAAATGCATCCAAATTAAGAGTTTCCCGTGTGGGTAAGCGCAGGGCAGTTCACAATTTGTCCACATACAATTCCATTGGCACTAATGATTTATTTGTAGGGTGAGATGCGTAGCCAACGATGCTCAGGCCAGTGCCGTCTACGGTTGTTATATAAGAACTTAGAAGGAATTGGGTTATGTAAGACTCGGGGGTAGGTTTAGTAGCAGAAAGGGCGTAGAACAGGGGATGGTTTCTTAGAATTTCAAGGAGGGGGAAAGTAAATTCAGGGATACCTATTTGTGAAGGAACAAAATAGTAGTTGTTCGGTTTCTTGACAAGTACGACCTTCTCGTAACGGTTTTGGACAAATGACAGTGCGTGAGATGTCAAAGCTTGAGCCTGTGTCACTTCATTGTCGCTTGAAACGTTGACGGACTGAGCTGAAGCTGAGGAGGAAGACATGTTTGCAGGTTTTACTTGAGAGT
>NC_037529.1:38389066-38391320 GCF_001531365.2 Cynara cardunculus var. scolymus
TTTTATGATATCTTCAAACATATATTTTATTCAAAAATAAAAACATCATCGCTTTCTCAAAATCACATAAAGCCATATTATAACATCGACTGAGATAAAAAATAAAATGAAATATTAAAATGACGATGTATCTCGCTGCATTGCACGAGTACGCTTCTAGTATTGTTAAATGTATCTTTATTTATGAATCTTTTTCTTACGTATATTAACATTAATTCTTACTTTTTACATACTTAATACACAATTTGAACTAATTACGACATGAAAACGGATGAATATAATAACATTACCTTCATGGTACTGTTGTCATTCGTTTACCAAACATAGATGGACCACATTAATCACCAATTCATAGTCCTGTACGACAAATAGTACTAATCTTTGGCTTAGCCATACATGTCTCTATCCATGATCACTATTTGTCAATAATTGTTTTATTTCATTGTTTGTTTATGTGTCAAATTGTATACGTTTTACCTATTCAATTTTTTATGTACTTTTAATGTTGCCAGTAAATTAAAAATAATAAATTGAAGAGTATTTCGTCTAACGACATCTAATATGTGAAACTTTAATTTACAATATATAAATATTATATATTTAAAATATATAAATTGTTTATTATTTCATTTTATTTGTATTCACAATATCTTATCGAAACTCTTCTTCAAGATCGTCCTTTTCGCTCATGATCCACGTCCACGTCTACCTAAATTTGTAACATAGAATTCGTTGTCCTGTTGTCCATCACAAGTCTCCTATACACAGGGGGATAAATTAATTAAATAAGAGTTACAAAAAATTCGAGAACCATGAATATTGTAATACATTGACGTTACTGTATCTTGATGAGAAAATATTAGATGACCTAACAACTTTCTCAATGTACTTGGGCAACCTAAATGAACTTGAAAAAATAAATCGTTATATTAATCTTTTTCTATATGAAACTTTTAAAAATACATCAAAATTGTTCTTTAAAAATGAGTTAATTATATTTTCTTAGGTTGTCCAATTTTATTGACAAAACCGATAAGTCCCAGAACCAGGGACGGATGGCAATAGGGGCCTTGGCCCCTGGGTTTTTTTTTTTCTTTCCGGTAGTGTGAAACATTTCCAGTCTGTTAAGGTTTTAAGTATACAATTCTTTTGGGTCCTTCCACTATTGTCGATCTAGTCCATTTATGTTTTTGTCACTACCAGAACTTTATCATAACAACTTATAGCTGGTAACATTTTAATCCTGTAAACTTGTAGCTGGTAACATTTTAATCCTGTAAACTTGTAGTTAGTAACATTTTAATCCTGTAAACTTACAAGTCTATTAAATTTGATGTCTTAAAAACCTCATTTTACTATAATATTTGCGTTATTTAAACCCATACAAGTAGTGTCTTTTAATAAATTTATTTATTTTTAATAAGAAAAATAAATAAATTACATGATAATGATTTTTAATAAGATCAAAGTTTATAATTAATTTCATTTGGTGAGATTGGGTCCATGTGTACAAGAATGGCCTGGCTAGTATTTGGAACTTGCTCATCAATCATCAACTTTCAACCAATCATTAATTTTAATTTATTATTTTGCATAATTTTTTTAAAGATTATTTTCTTGTACCACATGTATTTCCTTCTATTTTGGTGCGTTACTTTAGAGTTTATCTTCTACACTCAAATCCAAAAGATGTATTCGGTAATAATATCATAATCACATTAAATCATATGTATTAAGAATTTAAATAGTATTTTTTTGATGTTAATGTATGTGAGTAAGAAATTAACTGATAAAAATTCATTTAACTTGAGTTATGAGTACAAATATTTTTTTATTTTTCAAGATGATAAAAACTTCACACCTCCTATTTTTCATACTTTTTCAATATGAAATAAATGCCATGAAAAGGTCGTTTCATAGAAAACCTCAATTATGACATCCTTTCTACTACACCCTAATCTATTTATACCTCTTTTTATAAATATTATATGTGAGTGAAAATGAGGTAAAGTTAGCAATTCCTTAAAAATCATTTTGGGAAAACTTAGGGAAAAAAATATGTACTGTCTATAAAAGTTACCATTTCTAATCTTTTTTGGAGGGTTACGATAAGCATACATCATTTGCAAATCGTCGGTAGAGGTGATGCAAGGCAAGCGTGCCAATGACGTTGAGGATACAATGGGGGCAACCCAGACGGCATTGTGTGTATATGGTGTGTGTTTATATATATATATATATATATATATATATA
>NC_037529.1:38392895-38403343 GCF_001531365.2 Cynara cardunculus var. scolymus
CATTTAAAAGAGTTAATGAAATAGATTGAGGTGAAAAAGTTAATGAAATAGATTCATGTGAAAAGTTAAGACAATGTAGCTAGTTTAATGCACTACTTTCATCGTGATACATGATGCATTGTATCAGAAGTTGAACCGCTCTGTTGTTAGAATGGTCATGAAACGAGTGCATATTTGATTTTGTTATTTTTGAAATATACGTATAATAAAACGGGTGTATGATGAGATAGATTAAAGTGAAATATATAACGAAATAGTTTCATGTGAAATATGTTATGAAAAAAATGCGAAAAAAAAAATTAATGAAATACATTCATCATGAAAGTGTTTCATTGTAACGAAATAATTTCATTGAAATGGAAGTTTTATTTTTCAAAGTTATTCTAGATTAATGCACAACTTTCATCGTGATACATGATGAATTGTATTTGAAGTTGAATCGAGCAGTGGTTAGAATGATCATGAAACAGTTGCATATTGGGATTTGTTCTGCATGAAATATATGTATCATGCAACGGATGCATAATGGAATAATTAACGTGAAACAATTTCATGTAAAAATATGTAATGAAAAAAATTCATGTAAAAATATAATGAAATACATTCATAGGTAATGAAATAATTCATAATGTATTTTGTTCGATATGAAGTTAATCTGCTTGTATGCAGTTTCTTACGTGAAAATGTTTCATTACAAAATAGTTAAAGAAACGCATTCATGATAATGAAACGTTTTCATTTTCTAAATAATTTGATTTTAATGTATCACTTTAATTGTGATTCATGTTGATTAGATCCAAAATCACTGTTAGGGTTCTGAAAAATCGAAAACGATATGAATTAATATAACATACCTCCATTATTGCCGACCATTTTTCTTGAATATGCTGATGATCGATGATTTTGGAAACACTATATTCGATTGGGAAGAAGTGATACCTTTGCAGTGATTTGGGAATGTTCGCGATGAAGACGGGATTCTGATGAAAGATTGCGATTAGGAGCNCACTATATTCGATTGGGAAGAAGTGATACCTTTGCAGTGATTTGGGAATGTTCGCGATGAAGACGGGATTCTGATGAAAGATTGCGATTAGGAGCTTAAGAATTGTTAATTATGTTTACCATTATACCCTTATTGAATAAATAAACTGAATTTTTATTTTTATTTTTTATTAATTTCCATAAATAAAACCTACAAATCTTGACCATTGATCAAGAAAATGGATGGTTAAGATTGGTTCACATGGTTTACACAAACGGAGAGGGTTCGCATTTGAACGCTCCTCTCTCTCTCTCTCTCTCTCTATATATATATATATATATATATATAACCCATGCAAATCATTCTTATCCATCGATTTCATTGTTTAATTTTATGAAATTTTTTCATAAAATTGTTTAATCTTATTAAATTGTTTCATATAATACTTTTCTGATGAATTTGTTTCATGTATGATTATGAAACTATTTCATATAATATTTATGAAATTTTAATAAAAATGTTTCGTGTATTTCTCTAAAATTAATATAATGAAAATGATAATATCCATAATTGACACGTTTCACAATAAAAATGATTAATTAGTCTCTCATAATTACAAAAAAAAATGAACAAAATGAAAAATTATGATTGGGGTTGTTTGTACGGTTTGTACAAATAACGTGATTTGCAAAGTAAACCTCATATATATATATATATATATATATATATATATATATATATATATCGTTGATCATCTCTCTCAATTATTTGATGATGATCCTTTTATATATCGAAGTGTATTATTTCTGTTATTCAGTTTCAGCGATCTTCACTGAATCTGTTCAGTGATCAATGAACATGTTTTGTAATTCGTTCAGAGACCAATATACTTCAGGAACACAAAGCTCACACCACAGATCCTTCAGTGATGTCGAAGACAAAAACTGAAGATTAGAGACAAGCAAGTTCGTGATCTGAAGCGGTGTTCAGTGATAACAAGCTCGTCTACAAATGTGTGGAGTCTGCGCAAGATTCAGTGAACACTGATGAGACCTTTCAGCGTCATTCCAGTGTCCAACGATCAAATGAATCTTTGTCAAGCAAGATTGTTTTTGTCTTGTCATGTACACACAAATAATAAATCTATACCTTTCTAAAGTATAGTACATTATGGAGCCACTCCTTTGACTATAAACGTGCTTACCTACTTTATGAAAGATGACTGCTCACATCCAGCCAACAGGATTGTATACTGTAGCAAAGGACAAACTTTCCTTGTAAAAATTGCCACGAGCCTGTAGCTTCTGAATTGCATTTAATGCAATGGGTATAAATAGTTGAATGGTTTTCCTCTCAGTTACCATCTTCCTCACTAGGAACTTATCCAAGAAGTTACATCTCTCTTTACTCTCTATCTAAACAGAAAGACCCACATTAACAAGTGAAAAACATATTTTTTTCTTAACTTATTTCTTTGTAGCAAATCTTTTCTTATTGCTATCTATATTTTGTGTGTATCTTAGATTGTTTAGATAGATTATGTATTCTATCTATTTCGCAAACAATCTGTAAAATTTGTATTGATCTTCTTTATCAATATACAATTTTTTAAAGTGAAAATTATTGTGTTTGTATTCATCCTCGCCTTCTACAAACAGTTAACTATAAACTCTTGTAGATCCGGCTGGGACTAACAAGTGGTATTAGAGCAGTGTTTGCTTTTTGTGTTCTATTGTTGTTTTATTGGTGTTTTATCACCTTTTCTTCTCTAGATAATTTATTCCTTTCAAAATGGCTTTACAAAACACAAGCACCAGCTTTCACGATAATGGCTCTCTTGCCAAATCTCCCCGATTCATAAGTGACAACTTTAGTGCCTGGAAGAACTGAATGTCTCTCTTCTTGCAAAATGTGGATCTTGAAGTTCCATACTATATAGAGAATGGAACTTATGTTCCATCTACTATCTCTCCAGCAGTTCCTACAACTGCTGGACTTTGTGATTCCTGAACGACATATTGCAAAGCTCCCTCATCAATGGAGTGATAGAGACAAGAAGAAGTTGACTTTAGACACTGGTGCGAGGTCTATAATAGACATGGCTCTTCCTGACGAGGTCTATCACTCAGTGATGAAAATTAAAATGTCAAAATCCATGTGGGACACCTTATGTGTTCAATATGAAGGTACTACTGAAGTACAAGAATCGAGAAAGATTAATTTAGTAAGACAATATGAAAGTTTTCTTTATGGAAAAACTGCTTCTTTGTTTGAAGTACATCAACGATTTAATTGTCTTCTTATTGATTTGAGGATAGTTGGAAGAGAATATTCCAACTCAGAGACACTAACAAAATTCTTTAAATATTTGCTAGAAACATGGCATCAGTATACCATGTGTCTCAAGAAGTCCAAGGACATGCCCTCCCTTTCTCTTAGTTCTTTTGATGGATATTGTTTAATCATGAGCAATTCCGTCAACTGAAGAAAAATCTTCTTAAAGACTCCATGGAAACGAATAGCTCTCTGTTAGCTTTGATCTCTGATAGCCCTTCAGCTAACCCTTCTATTTCTTATATTTCTTATGTTTCTATCACTAAGTTAGATACTTCTAACTATGAGGGCTTGTCAAATGCTGATCTTTCATAATTTAATGAGTCGTTGGCCCTTCTTACTACCTCTTTTAGAAGGTTATCCAGAAAAAATTAACTATCACAGATCTCCTTCGCTGACCTTAATTGAAAAGCCAAAGTCAAACCCCATTCACAAGGATTCAGCGAGCTGTTAAACTGTCAACGCAAAGGCCACTGAAGCTGAAAGAGAAGTATAAGAAGATGAAGAATCTTCAGCATAAAGGCAAAGGTCTCGTCGCTAAAGAGCATGACTGGACTGATTCTTCTGAAAAATCATCCTCTGACGAGGAAGACACAACCCACCTCTGTCTAATGGCCAAGGATGTCAATGATAAACAATTAGAGACATCATTCTCCAATGATCCATCATCATCAATCCTTGCTCAGGTATGTAATCTAAACAATCCCACTTATTTCTTCTACCGGTAGCCTATATGCACTACATACGCTGACGGTTGACCTTTACAATGCCCTAAATGGCAAATCCAAAGATGAAAAGCTTAATCTTGATCTTCAAGCACAATTAGAGAAATGTCATTCAAAGATCAAAGAACTGACCAAGGTTGAGAAAAATCTTGAGGATCAGGTTATTGTAAACCAGACCATAAGCATCGAATGCAAGCAGGATATCATTGGGCGTGAGCAAGCTATTGGTGAACTTAAGCCTGAGAAGGCTATCAGTGAAAGGTGGTGCAAAGTCTCTATCAAGGCCTCTGAGATCATCAATGCTCAGATCCCTGCCAAGATAAAGAGTGGTCTAGGATTTTCTTATGATTAGGAACAATGTGTCACTGACAAGTTCATGCTGAAGTTTGGTACTTTTGTCTCTTCCATTTCTAGCACCTCTTCCTCTTAGTACTCTTCCATTGAGACTCCTCTTGAAGGAACTCCTTCGAGTTCAGGACGCAAAGACAAAGGTAAAGCCATTGCCAGTGCTCTTCTTCCCAAGAAGGCCAACAAGTCAAATAGACCCACATCTATTCCTTCAACTTCTAAACCTTCTCTCTCAGGGACCAAGGTCCCTGAACCCTCTCAGATATCTAAGTTAAATCTAAAAGTGAATCTTTCACCCAAGATACCCAAACCCTCAATTGTTCCTCATCAAAGAAATGAGAAAGGAATCCTTGGAGCTTGTCCCTTTTCTGTTCTTGTTGACTCTTCTGGCCCCAAACCTTTTTTCAGCTTCAGGTTGTGTCCTCACTATGGTGAAACTACACATCTTGCCAATAAGTGTCATTCAGCTACCAAATATGGTCCGCCAGCTATGGTAAATAAAGTAGCTAAGGCTGAAAAATCAGCCAAGGCGAAATAGTCACCAAAGTTGTGAAAACGACTAAGGTGAAGAAGTCCACTGAAGCCTCTTCTTCAGGCTCAGTAAAGACACCTGCTGACCCTGAGTCTTCAACGTCAGTGGATGTCGCCTTTGACTCCACTAGACTCATTGAGAAATAGGTACCAAATCAATCTTAATCTGTTTTCTTTTGTAGGAAGTCAAAGGCTTTTGGTATCTTGATAGTGGATGTTCAAGACATATGACTAGAGACAAATCCCTGCTCACTGACTACAAGGACGAAAGAGGCCCTTCCATGACCTTTGGAGGAAACGAAAAAGGATATAGCAAGGGATTTGGTAAATTAACCAACGGTGCAACCACCTTCAGACCTGTTGCATATGTTAAAGGACTGAAGCACAATCTTCTCAGCATTAGTCAGTTGTGTGATAAAAGTTTCACAGTAAAAGCTCTTAAGAACTCATGTTATGTCTATTACAAATATGATAATCTTTCTCAAACAAGTTCTCGTTTAGAGAACGTGTATGTCATCGACATGGATTCACCCTTCACTGAGAATAATTGTTTTCTCTCAAAAGCCTCTTCAGATATCAACTAGATATGGCACAAAAAACTCTCTCATCTCAACTTCCAGATGTTGAATGAGTTGTCTCGAAAGGATCTTGTCATTGGCCTTCCTTAGCACTCCTTTTCAAAGGAATCTCTTTGCTCAGCGTACAACAAAGGAAAGCAGAAAAATGCTAGCTTCAAATCTGAGCAAGTCTCTTCAGTGACTTCTCCTCTTCAGCTATTGCACATGTATTTATTTGGTCCAGTCAACATGCAGTCTATAGCTGGAAAGAGATATACACTCACTATTGTTGACGAGTATTCCAGTTACACTTAGGTCTTCTTTCTGAGATCTAAGAGTGATGCACCTGAAGAAATCATCTAGTTCATCAAACGCATAGAAGTACTAAACAAAATTAGAGCATGGTCTATCAGGAGTGATCATGACACTGAATTTAAAAACAGTTCCATTGATGGCTTCTTTGTGAACAAGGGAATCTCACACAACTTCTCAACTGTGAGAACTCCACAACAGAACATGGTCGTTGAAAGAAGAAATCGAACAATCATTGAAGCTGCTCGATCAATTCTCAACGAATCTCGTCTCCCTACTCAATTATGGGTTGAAGCTGCTAGCACTACTTGTTTACTCAGAACCGATCACTGATCGTCAAGAGATTCAAGAAGATAACTTATGAACTCTTCCATAGCAGAAAGCCTTCTCTCTATTTACATCATATCTTTGATTGTACTTGTTATATCCTACACAATAGAGACCAACTTGGAACTTTCAATCCCAAAGCTGGTGAAGGAATCTTTCTTGGTTATTCTTCAGTATCCAAAGCCTTCAGAGTATTCAACAAAAGACGACAAACAATAGAAGAATCTATTCATGTCATATTTGATGAGTCTCAATCAGCTAAGTCTAAACCCATCTCTGACGATGATGAAGAGTTAAGTAACTAGATGATATATCACTATGGAGAACCTGAAGCTTCCTTCAGCAATCGACCAAATGCTGACACCCCAGAATCTAACAATGATCCATTTATTGTTCAAGATGTGACTATTAACGAAGTTGAATCCTCTTCAAGGATTGTTGTTGTTCCCATTGGTCACTTACTCCCTTCTACTTAAAATACTGACCTTTTAGTCGCTAAATCTCCTTCAGTCACTGAACCTCTATCAGTTATTGAATCACTCTCTGACACTCCTCTAGCAATACAACCTATTGATGATGAATTTGTTGATGATGCCTTATCTTTTACGCCTGAGCTCCCAATCTCAGAAGATCATCTTCAACCTACTCAGTGATGGATGAAAGACCATCCAATACATCAAATTCTTGGTGATCTAAGTGCATGTATTTAGACACGGCGTGGTCTAGGTAATATGTCTCTTTGTCAACTTTCTTTCTCTAGTTGAGCCCAAGAAAATCAATGAGGCTATCACTGACACAAGCTGGGTCATTTCTACGCAAGAAAAACTCATTGAGTTTGATAGGAACCAAGTCTGGTACCTTGTCTCGCGTCCATCAAACAAAACTGTGATAGGCACCAAGTGGGATTATCGCAATAAGATAGATGAACAAGGAATTGTAACTCAAAACAAGGCTCGTCTTGTTGCTCTGGGATACATGCAAGAAGAAGGAATCGATTATGATGAAACCTTTGCACCAGTGGCTAGACTCGGACTCGAAGCTATTCGACTCTTTCTAGCTTTTGTTGCCCATAGAGACTTTAAAGTCTACCAAAGTGATGAAAGAGCGCTTTTTTGAATGGAAAACTTCAGGAGGTAGTTTATGTTGAACAACATCCATGGTTTCTTGACCCAAAAAAATCCTAATCATGTATAAAGATTAGATAAAGATTTTTATGGGTTAAAACAGGCCCTTCGTGAGTAGTATGACACCTTTTCGTAATTTCTCATCTTTGAGAAATTTGTCCATGTAAAGATTGACCAGACCCTATTTCTTAGGAAAGTCAAGGGTCATATCATTCTAGTCTAAATTTATATCGATGATATTATTTTTGGTTCCACTAATCCTTCTTTGTGTTTTCGGTTCGCTGAACACATGAAGATAGAATATCATATGAGCAGATAGGAGAAATGACTTACTTTTAGATCTTCAGATCAAACAATCAGATAAAGGTATCTTTATCAATCAAAGTAAGTATGTCAGGAATATGTTAAAAATATTCGACTTAACCAACAGTTCATCTATCAAGACTCCAATGGCTCCTCCTCTCTCGCTGAACAAGGATCAAAATAGAAAGCCTGGAAACGTTACTGTTTATAAATGAATGATAGGCTCCCTGCTTTATCTCACAGCTAGCTGACCTGATATTATGTAATCTACTTGTTTATTTGCACGATATCAATCTGATAAGGACTCCCATCTGATTGTTGTAAAACTCATATTCAGATATCTTAAGGGAAATCCTAATTTGGGCCTTTGGTATCCCAAGGACTCGGGTTTCAACCTAATTGATTATGCAGATAGTTATGTTACAGGTTGCAAAATTTATAGGGAAAGCACCACCAGAGGCTATCAGCTTCTAGGTGGAAAGTTGGTGAGTTGGACAAGTAAGAAGCAAAACTCAGTGTCCACATCAACTATCGAGGTTGAATATATTGATGCTAGAAGCTGCTGTGCTCAATTCTTGTGAAAGAAACACTAGCTCAGTGACTATGATCTTCACCTCTCAAATATCCCTATCTACTATGATAACACTAGTGCCATTACAATTGCAAACAACCCCGTTCTTCACTCCAAGACCAGACATATTGAGATCAGATATCATTTTATCAGAGATCATGTTATGAATGGTAATATTGAACTTCACTTTGTACCCACTGAGTACCAACTCACTTACCTTTTTACAAAGCATCTTGATGAGACAAGATTTATAAAATTCCCAGATTGATTAACCAATCTTCCAAACAAGATCAAGAACACAAATGGAAAATTATGAATATTGAAAGTAGTAGAATATTGAGAGAGAATCTTCAAAGCGTATTGATCTTCAAAGCTTACTTACAATGATTAGAAATGGAAGTTCATTTAAAGATTACAAAGACAAAGCTATTTATAGTAGAAAATTACAAGGAATTACAATGGAGACTCTTGCTTGAATACAACTTTAAAGAACAAAACTTAAACCCAACATTCTCCCCCTTTGGATTCAAGCACGAGATATTGTAAATTTTGATCTTCTGAAGGGCAAGTTCTTTTTACATCTTCTTATAGCATTCTGATACTATATCTTCTCATCGAGCAGCTCCAGAGAACTAATCAGTAAGAACCTTTCTCTCAGACTTAATTTGTTATGACCTGAAGCTTTGTCATCAAGAGCCTTTCTTCCTTCTAGTTCTTTCCTCATAATATTAATTGTTCCATCGCAGCACTTGTTTAGAGCGCTGAACCTTAAAAACCTCTTAGCTTTCTTAGAATTTTCATAGATCACCCTGAACTCTGTATCTTAAAGAATCATGTACCGAGGGTAGCCATCAATGTCTTCTAAATCTTGATCTGGCCTCTTCAGGTTGAAATTCTTTTGATTACTATCGTACCCCATTTGCATGTCAATCTCTGAAGAGAACTTGATATGACATCTAATGTACCATTCGATAGCTTCAATCCCTCTGACAACTCCTTCCAATCTGACAGTCTGGTTACGAATCTCATCATACATGTGTTCCAAGTCTTTTAAGAATAGGTTAGGAAAGTCAGCTTCACTAAAGTTCCAAACTTGACTGTCTTGTTTTGTCATGTAGAACACTAGATACCAGACACTGACTAGTTTTTTGGCTTCAATATTCTTGATCGAGACGATTCGGTGTTTGGTTCGTACAAAGCTGATGGGTTGTTGTTTGGCTTTGAGGTAATATTTGTAGCTTTTGCGATACTTATGCATTTCCTTGTGAATACCCAAGATTTTATCTGAACTTAAGGATTTCTGATGACGAACGAATATATCAAGATATAAGTCTTCAAGGTATGGTTCTGTGGCTCTTTCTGGTCTAACACTGGTGTATTTACCCTTACAGTAAAAGTTATATACTTCCTTGACAATCTAGCAGTTGCAGCTTGTGGAACATAAGATGTATCATGAACACTTAGTAATTCGGTAGGAATTGGTTCAGATACTTCTTTAAGATTGGATTGAAGTGGAAAGATAGGATCATCTTCATCCATATCAGCTTCAAAATCAAAGAACAAATCATTCGAGTCATCATCATCTTCAAACTTCAGCACCATAATCCTAAACCCCACCGATCTCCCTTGAAAATACTTTATTAAATCCCATGTTTGCTGAAAGATCCAGCAACATCCTTGTTTCTATAATTGAGACCACAAGCTTTTCAACCATTAGCTCGATCTCTGGGTCCGTAGCTATATTCATCTCCAGGCCTGTAGTCTATTCACTATTACCAGCTTGAACAGAACTTTGATCGTTAAGCTCCTCAGAGTTCTCCCCTTCAGATAGCAATACTTCTTTACCCCTCGAGGTCTCAGCCACTCTCTATCTCTTGTTCTCCCCCTCATAGTGATCAGGATCATCCTGATCATCATGTCTTCTTTTAAGAGAGGTGGCCTGAGCTCGATAAGTATTCTCCAGAATCGACACTCTTTTAGACAAAGTGTCAATCGAGCTTCGCAAGTTGGCTATGGAGTGGGTAGAAGAAGAAATTATATAGCCAAGCTTTGAGAGGCTTGAAGCTACAAGGCTCTGAAAATTGATGAACTCTATGGCTCAAATGGCTTGGGAATCCTCTATTGACTACTTAGTATACCAACCAAATCTGTCACACCCCGCTAAAGCGGAAACACGGGGTATGGCAGGTAGAGTCTCATAGCAATAGTGTATAAACAACACAACCATACATTTTCAAAACATAAATATAAATTAAATAAAGTTTACAATCCCAAAATACAAGATTGCATCACTAAACACAAATTAATATTGAAATTTCCAAATGTGACACG
>NC_037529.1:38403443-38409343 GCF_001531365.2 Cynara cardunculus var. scolymus
ACCATTTTGAAGTGGTTCATATATAAATGGATTTTGTGGAGAAAAGGAGATACACACACATACCATATTTAGAAATTTGCTCTGAAGAATCAAGAAGATTGCACGGGAAGAAGAGGATTTCAAAAGCTTTGTTATTCAATTTCTAAAGGTGAGTGTATTAAGAGCTTTGGATATTAATTGCTTACATACAATTTGATAAGCATTTGGAACTGGTTTTCATGTATTTTGTTATATTTTATGAGAAGTTCTTGCTTAAACAGTTCAAGTGTTCTCCGGATTAAAATCCGGACAATTAAACCGCTTGTGCCTTGTCCGGATATCTTCTAAACAGGCCAATAGGTGACCGGATATTCATCTAAACCGGCCAAGAGGTGATCGGTGTAATTCTAAACCGCTCAAGTGTTGTACGGTGTATTGACCGGATTACTTTAAACCGGTTAATGGTTGGACTATGTATTGTCCGGTTTATCTTTAAACCGGTTAGCAATGAAAGTGAAGTATTGTCCGGATTTGTAATCCGGACAAAGATGTTAATTTATTTTAAAGTGTTTTGACCGGACTTGTTATCTGGACAAGATTGACCGGACTTCAAGTCCGAATAAAAAGAAGGAATGTTTTTGAAATGTAATGGCGGTGTAACCGCGAGAGAGATATGTAAAGGCGGTGTAACCGCGAGAGAGACGAAATGGCGGTGTAACCGCAAGAGAGATGTTATGGCGGTGTAACCGCGAGAGAGAGATGTAATGGCGGTGTAACCGCGAGCGAGATGAAATGGCGGTGTAACCGCGAGAGAGATGAAATGGCGGTGTAATCGCGAGAGAGATGTAATGGCGGTGTAACCGCGAGAGAGATGTAATGGCGGTGTAACCGCGAGAGAGATGTAATGGCGGTGTAACCGCGAAAGGGTTGTATAGGCGTTGTAACCGCGAGAAACATAAAATATGTTTATGTTTCAGAACAGGTTTTATTCTAAACTGATTGTTTGGAATGTATAATGTTTTGTATGAGATGTATACACTCACTAGACCTTTTTGGTCTGACGCTCAGTTGTTGGACTAACCTGTTTTGCAGGTCAGCGTACTTTGCAAGATAAAGGCAAGGGAAAAGTTTAAACGTTGATAATAGTTTGTTCGTATATATATTAAAGATACATTTTTGCTAGTCTATGTTTTGTAATAATACTGTTTTCAATATTTATGAGTATTATGATGTTAGTTATGTGTATATGAGATGTGAGAGTTTTTATATAGAATATGTGGGTTGTTACACTGTCGCTATAGGATTTAGAATGCATATTTTAGTGATCACTGAACAGACTCAGTGATGATCGTTGGAACTGAAAGAACAGAAACATAATACTTTGAAAGGTAAAAGGTATTATCATCAAATTAATTTGAGAGAGAGGATCAACAATCTCCCCTTATTTGATGATGACAAAAAAACATAAAGAATAATAAGTAAGGAAAAGTTAAATATAAAGTACATGTCCCTTTTAACTATTTTGGAATCTTTTTCAGTGAACCAGTTTTTACTTTATAAGTTTTCTTAAGTTACAAGTTTAAGAAAAAGTACAAGAAGGGAAACAGAAAATGAAAGCATGTTCACTGACTAGAGATTGTCAATGACTGTAAGAGTATATTGGAACTTATAGACATGTGTCCCTATTACTCTTGTCAGGGATCTTTTTTAGTGAGGCTGATGAAATACTTATATTATTTCAAAGGAAATTACAAGTGTTTCAGTCAGTAGATTTCTAGACTTAGTACATATAAGTTGTACACTGAAAGAAAAAAACATAGATACAAAAGACATACAATGAAAGGAAAAACTACAAGAAAAATTTTCAAAACTAATCTAGTTCACTGAAGTTGACGTAGCCAAGTACTTTCTCTCCAAGCTCCTTTCGATGTAGAAATTCTCTTCTGATCTTGCGGTGTATCGTTTCACCATATAAATCATTGTCCAACCAATAACTAAGATAGGCAAGATGTTCTAAGGGACAAAGATTAAACTCAGATACTCTCTGAAAGTTGTGTTCGCCTTCATAATCAAGGAAAATAAATCCCAACTCAAGCTATAGGTGCACACTGTTGGGTATCTAAGGACGCTAGCAAGGAGAGATTCAGCATTGAGAATTCTGGCTTCTTCGAGTCCTTCAGGACTTCGTCTAAGGAGAATTTTGTTTCATGTTCATTCCTCAGATTTGGTCCGTCATTGTGACTGGAGGGTCTTATTCTTCCACCTTTCTTCGGTGACGGGTTTGTAGGTACAACGACGTATTTTAACATCTTCTTGATCAGCTTGCTGAGGAAGTCATCAATTATCGATCTGTGCCTTGACTGTAAGCGCTTAATAGCTTTGCGGATCTCCATCCATTCACTGTAGCCGTACTGACCTAGGTAGGAAGGATACTCCGTGACAACTTCAAAGTTGTCTCTGGTGATGAGCATTGAGACGAGAAGTCCACCATCTTTCATTCGTTCACTGATCGTGACGTTTGAAATATGATGAGGACTTATCCTCTTGTTCAGATGATATTCGCTCCATTTTATGTCTCAATCGTTCAGCTTCATCGCCTTTTCATGTTCAGCTTCTGCAAAGGAAAACAACTTAGCCTGGGCCTTTACAACATTCACCATCTTCTTAGACTTTTTCTTTGGAAGAACTTGAGCAGCAAGAGACTTGGCCCGCTTTATGATGTTCTCAGTCTGTTAATGTTGGGTTCAAAGCTATGCTTTAATTATTGTATTCAAGTAATTTTCTCCTAATTTTGTAATAGTTTTTCTTTATTGCTTTCTAGTATAAATAGTGTACTTTGCCTTGTAATTAGTGTATAATTGTTATTAATGCTAATCATTTGAAGAATTGAATACAAATCATTTGGGTTAATCTCTCTCTAATTGTTCATCTTTTTCTATCAAGATTTTATCTGATTGGGACAAACAATTGGTATTAGAGGATTCTACAGCGATTTGATTGAAGAATTTGCACATTTTTCAAGAATTTTTGCACAAAATTATGGATTTTATTGGACTGTTCTTGAGTTCTTCATAGTGTTCTTGAGTTCATTGGACTGTTTCATCACATTTCTTCTCAAATCTCATTCATTTTTGTAATTTAGATGTTAAAATTTGGATTACTTTGTGTGAAATGATGATCTGAATTATTTTTATTCATAAATTTTTGTGATTTGGTCAAGATTTTAGGTGATTTGAAGGATTTTTGGATAGTAGGAAAACTTTCTGTTCGTGTTAAAACTCATAAAATTTCGAGTTTTTGATCCAATTTTGCTTGAAACTTTGATAAAATTGTGTTTGTGGTTGAAGATAATCCTGGTATAGTTTTGTCCATATTTGATCATATACGTATAGTGCTTTGTCCGATTTGTGAAACTTATATGTGACTAAGTGTGAATTCGGTTAATTCGTTGCGCGATTTGAGTGTAATCTGTTCATATCTTCATTTGGATTTGTTGATATCCGTGTGATTGATCATCCAGATTTATTTTTGAAAATTGATCAAGTGCTATGTGTAGACTTTATTGATTGACTTTGTTATCCGTATTGACTTGGTGATTGGATTAATCGTTGACCGAATTGAACTTTGACCGGTTTATGCTTTGACCGTATTGTGATTTGATTGTATGAAGTGACCGTATTTGGTTATTTGACTTTTGTTGACTTTGTGTGTTAACCGTACTTGAATCCTGTTTGATTTTGTTAAATTTCTCAAGTGTCTGGAGATTAAATCTGGATAGACTCGTCTGTATTTCATTCTTAGCTTTGACAATCTTTGTTGTCCGAACTTCAAATCCAGATAGAATTGTCCGGATTCCTAATCCGGATATGCTTGAATTTTTGAAATTTTTTCTAAGTGTTGAATGATAAAGAATTTTGTGTGTAATTTTTGAGATATTATTGGATATTAATTATTTAAATCAAATCTTCAACTGCAGAGATCCTATTTTACTTACATCAGATAAAAATATGTTCAATGGAAGCTATGGCAATTGGTACTGACACCTAGCCATCAGTTCTCTTCAGAGATGACTACAACTAATAGAGGGACAGATTCCTGAACTTCATTGAAAGATAGACCAAAGGTGACTTAATCATGGAATCCTTAATGGAAGGGCCAGATGTATTCTGGAGGGAAACTCCTACTCTTCCCGGAACAGACCAGCTCAAAGAATTATAGAAGAGAAATCTAAATACACTGATCCTGAAAAAGACATAGCACATGATGATGTGTTATGCAAATCTTACATGATGCAAGCACTTATCAATGACATTTATACCAGCATTGAAAGCTATAAAGCTTCTAGGAACAGCATGTGGAAGTGAATTGAAAAGATGATGATGGGTTCTAGGGTGGGATTACAAATTGTATTACTGCTTATGAGGAATTCAAGGCAAGAGAATTGGAGAGCCTTGATGATGTGTATGACCGCTTGACTAGACTATTAAATGAGCTTACAAAGAATGACATTACAAAGACCAAAATTGAAGTCAATATCAAATTCCTCAGCAACTACAATAAGAGTGGAAACCTTTCTCAAATAATATCAGATACAACAAATCTTTGTCTGATATCAATATACATGAGGTTTATGAAACTCTAAAGCAAAATGAGGAATATGTGTTGGAAGTGAGAGATATGAAGAAGAAGAAGGAAAAGGAAAAGGAAAAGGAAGTCAATGATCCTTTGGCTTTTGTATCCGAGAAGAAGAACAAGAGCAAGTTTGGGAAGCAGGTGAAAGTAGTCATCCAGACAAGTGAATCTTCAACAACAAGCAGTGATAGTTCTGATTCTGATTCCAACAGAAAGAGATCAAACAAGCCTTGTTGATGCTGACGAAAGCCTTCTAGAAGAAATTTTAGAAGAAACCGCACTCAAAAATTCAGAGATTCTCTTCTGGTTCTAAATATGACTTCAAGGGTAAATTCGGAGAAAAGAAAAAGTACGAAGAAAGGAGATATGAGAAAAAGTTTGAGAAAAAGCCAGAGGAGAAGAAAAAGTTGTGAAAGGAGTGGCCGATGAAAACACAAAATGCTACAACTGTGGCAAGTTGGGGCATTTAGATGTTAATTGTAGAAAGCCGGTATCGAAAACACCGACTACTACAAGAATAAATTCCTCCTCTCCAAACAAAATGATGCACAAAAGGCATTAATGGCTGAGGATGATCACTGGCTTAACGTTACTGATGAGGAAGAGGAGTCAAAAGTTGTAGCTCACATATGTCTGATGACTAGAACCGAAACAGATTCTTCTGATTGTGAAAAGGAGAATGTTGACTCAAACGATGAGGTATTGAAAAAATCTTGCATGGAACAGATGCACAAAATGATCCTCAAACTTCAAGATTTTCAGCTAAAAATTATGTTGGTCCCATAAGGGTCTACAAGAAGAGAAACAGTTTGTAAGGGGGGATGAATACAAACACAGTATTTTCAAATTTAAAATATATATTGATAGAGAAGATCAATACAAATTTTACAAGATTGTTTGCAGAAAGATAAGGTAATAAAAACCTATCTAAACAATATTTAGTTACACACAAAGCTTTAGCAAATACAAGAAAAGAGATTGCAAAAAGAAAGATCCTTTACTTAAGCTGAAAGATGCTTGAGGTAAGAGTAAGGTTAGAGAGAGATACGCGCTCTCTGTATGGAGAAGAAACACTTCTATTTATACCCATTGCATTAAATGATCATTTAATGCAATATGGTAGGTTTAGAGTACGTGTCAAACCTTAAGAGGAAGGCTTGTCCTTTGCTAGAGTGAATAGTACAAAAGCACTATTTCTGAGCAGACATCCTTACCTAAAGTTGGTGGACAAAGAGTCGACTAATCGGCTCCGTACCGTACTAACTTTTGTAAGGGTATGGGTTTGTCCT
>NC_037529.1:38409433-38414862 GCF_001531365.2 Cynara cardunculus var. scolymus
TCGCTGAAGCTAGAGCAGTCTTCACACATATATAGACAGGCTTGTAATCACTGAATACCGCTTCAGATCATGTACTCGCTGGTCTTTAATCTTCAATTTCAATCTTCGACGATTGCTGAAGGTTCTTTGGTGTGAGTGTTGTCTTCTTGAAGTATTGCTGTTTTGATAGATTTATAATGCAAGTTCTTCAGCGATCACTGAACATACTCAGTGAAGATCATTGGAAGTAAAAATACAGAAACAGAAATACAACATGAAAGAAAAAAGGGATTATTATCAAATCACTGGGAGAGAGGATCAACAATCTCCCCCTATTTGATGATAACAAGATAACATAAAGAAGGTTACCTTTTCAAATAATAGTAAGGAAAAAGTTACATATAAAATACATGTCCCTTTTTACTATTTTGGGATCTTTTTCAGTTTGGTCAGTCTCAGCTTGAGAAGTTTTCTTAAGTTATATCCAAGAAAATTACAAGTACGGAAACTGAAACTCAAAGCTTCTTCACTGACTTATAGATTGTCAGTGAATGGAAAAAGTAACATTAGAACTCATAGACTTGTGTCCCTATTACTTCTTTCAGAGATCTTTTTCAGTGAATTACATGGAATAATCATTTTATTAATCATAGGAAATATTACAAGTATTACAGTACATGTCTAGAACTTACAGAATATAAGTATAATCACTGAAAGGAGATATAGTACATGAAATTACAAGGAAAAGTGGATTGTTGTTACAGGGCGAATCTTATTCTAGAACACTTAGATCTATGTAATCAGGTACATTATCACCAAGGTTTCTTCGACGTAGGAATTCCCATCGTATCTTCAGATCTACGACTTTTCTAGGCATGCTATCATCTATCCAGAGCAAGAGATAAACCAAGTGACCCATTGGACATAGATGTAGCTCTGACATTCTCTGAAATCTGACTTCACCTTCATAGTCAAGGAATACAACTCCTAACTCAGGTTTAAAATGCATAGAGTTGGGTGTATAGGGACCCTTATCTGGCAAGTCAAGTTTCAGCATAGAAATGTCTATACTCATATGGCCCTTCAGGACTTCATCTAAGGAGAACCTTGTTAAATGTTCCTTCCTTAGGATCAGAGAGCTTTAGTTTCTTCTTCCCACCTTTCTTCAGAGTTGGCCAGTCAGGGACCTTGACATACCTGGACATCCTTTTGATGAGCTCATTGATGGTGTCCTCAATAAGTGTCTTGTGTCTCGACTTGGATTGCTAAATGGCTTGTCTGATCTCCATCCATTTGATGTATCCATAGCGGCCAAGGTAGGAAAGGTACTCGGTAACGACATCAAGATTGTCCTTGGTGATGAGCATTGAGACCAGTGTTCCACCATCTTTAGATCGTCCGCTGATGCTGATGCTGATGATTGGGCGGGGACTGAGTCTCTTTTTCAGTTTTGCTTCACTCCATTGCTTATCCTTATCCTCTAGCTTCAGCTTCTTCTTGCGTTCAGCTTCTCCTATAGAAAGAAGTTTAGCTTGGGCTTGGACAGGATTCACCGTTCTCTTGGACTTCTTATTGGGAAGGACTTTAGCAGCTGGTGACTTGGCCAGCTTTAAGCTGTCTTTAGTCTACTTCTTTTGAAGCTCTAGCTCTTCTTCAGCCCTTAATGCCTCGAGTCTTTCAGCTTCAGATAGGAAGTCAAACTCACCACCACTAGAGGTACGAAGAAGAATTTTTACTTTAGTCTGGTCGAGCGACTCCTTTAGCAGAGACATCTGCTGTTCTGTTGGAGCAAAAGAGCTGGGTTGATCAGATACCCGCTCCAGTCGACCGCAGGTTGTCGATGGGATATGAAGTTGATATTCTGTAGTGATCACTACCTGAGAGGTAGAGTCTTCAAATAAGGATTGTTGATTAAGAAAAGTACCTTCAAGTTACCTTCTTCAGCGACCACCTTGCCTTTCGACTTGAGGTCTTGGTTCCCTGATGGAGACGATTCACCTTGCCTTTGCTCCCCCTGGGATGCAGAGTCCCCGAAAGCAACACCCTTGGTGACGGTTGATCGCTTCTGGAACTTGATGGTAAAGTCATCTTCATCATCACCATCTAGATCATCTCTGGTGTCTGGAATGACAGGTTCATCATTGTCTTTATCATCATCTTCTTCATCCTCATCAACATCATCATCATCACCAGCAGTGATGGTATGGACATCATCCCTAGGGATGGCTTCGTCAACCTCAGCTAGAGCAACTTTGGTGGACGTGATTACAGGAGCAGCAACTGCATCAGCTTCGAGAGCCTCAGCTTCGACTATAACTGAAGTTGATACTGGGCCAACAGCCTGAGAAGCTATAGAAGTAGCATCAGATGATCCACCAATATTGGACCTCATCTCCCCCTCTCTGGCTAAGACTCGAGAGAATTGGCCAGAGAGTTCGTCCAATCACTGACGCTGGAGAACCATGGATTCCTCCAGCCTTGGCAATGCATTGGCTAGAAATGTCGTTGCCTCACGCGTCTCATGGAGCTGGGCATGATCATCGGTAGAGAAGGAAGGTGCAATCACTAGAGCTGGTTGACGGACAACATCCAGCATTTGTTGAAGAAGACCAGTTTGCTGATCAGCTATCGCCTGAGCATTGTCAACCCTGCTGTGAAGAACAACAATGGCATCGTTGTTGGGGTGAACAGCTTCTTGGAGAGTCTGGAGCTGCTGAAGAAAAGAGTTAGTGATTGTTTTAGATTTTTAAGATAAGTATAAAGATATAGTTTAAGATGTGGTGTGTTTAGAATCACTGAGACCACCTTTTAAAACATTTTATCACTGAAAAAGAGAGAGTATTCTGTAACATCCAATTTCTAATATGCCCAATTAATTGCTTAGTATATTTAATTATTGGGTTAAAGAGAACTTATGATTTAGTGGGAGTTTAGGTTTGGAATTTGAGAATTTTATTTCTTAAGAATATATTAGAGGATTTGGAAATTTTTTTACGTCAAATAGATACGTAAAACTGATTTTCTTGGGAGATATTTTCTGGAATATTGTTGTTGGATGTTATAGATTATCTCTTTATGAGCGTGTAGGCAAAAACCTCATAGAAAACGGAGTTCCGAGCGAAAAGTTATGAATATTTTAAGTGTTGATGGTCAAAATGGGTATCTAGCCGGGCCAACTCGAGTTTTAGCATCATAAATTGGAGTTTTGGTCCATTTTTCATGTCATCTAAGTCCAGAACTCACACACACACTAGAGGTGCGATTTTCACACACATAGGCTTGATTCAACTCAAATCAAAGAAGAACTACAAGATCTTGGGAGGATTTGATCATCAAGTAAGGTATAATCTATTTTTGCACTTGTTCTTGGTTGACATTCTTGTTTTATGGATTGCATGTTGAGATAGAGTTAGGGTTTCATTTGGGTTTGATCAGTGTATAAAATGAGTGCATTTTAGTGTTTTTGGCTTGAAATGGTCATTAGATTCAAGAGATTATCAAGATTTATACAAGTTCATCATATGAACTTTGACTTGATTAAGTCAATGATTTGGGAGATAAAATAAATGATAAAATAAAGGTTGGATTTTGGATGTTTATGTCAAATATGTTATATTAAGTTGAGATTCAGAAGTTGGAATATTTTGGAATCGAAATGGTTTGAGGAAAATGTATGAAAATGAGAATTTTCGACTTTGGAATGCATTGAAAGTGTGCAGACTTCGAAAATCTGTATAAAATCGTAGAAAAATCCAAATAAGGTGAGGCCAATTTTCTTAGTTAGATATTTGAGTCTAGTTTTTTCTTATTTTATAATCAAGACATGATTTCGAGCTTAAAATGGGCAAAACAGTTCTGCATGCAGTAGCTGTACATAGAAATTTAGGTAAAATGTTCAAATAGGATATGTGTATATCCTGGGTTTCTCATATCGGTTTCTTATGAGATTTTGTACATTTACTCTAGGGGATAATTAGGACATGTTTTGATATTTTGGAAGCAATCTAAGTATGGTATATTGGACTTGCTTTGTGAGCTCAATTCGGAGCTTTTCGGTATTACACGGTTGCCCGGTGAGTTATTTAGTTAATTGTTACATATTGATTTGAACATATATATTTTCATATGAATGTTTTGGTCTTGAATGGATTCTAATGATCTTGATTTGTCTCTGATTCCATCTCTTGAGTCGATTCTATATTACTATCTCAGCACATCGGTCTGCTTTCCGGATCCGGACTTGTTTGTTTTGCTCCTTGTGTTGTACGCCATAGTACAGGTACTACTTCGTGTGGCACGCCGGAAGTTTATGGCGAAGTCAAGATCCCGGGTTGGACGGGTGAGACTTTCTGCTGTTGTGAATACTCATTGCTCAGTAAGGAGGAAGAGCAATGAGTAGGGAAACTTGGCACATACCCGGTAGAGGAAGGCGGGCAGTGTGAGGTTTCCCTTAATGTATGATTCTGACTCAGACTTTGGCATGAGCCCGGGAGGTGAAGGACGCGGTGATGCACTGTCTTCGTTATGTATACCGATTTGATCTCTTGGTTCTTAATATTTATCAGTATTCTAACGTTGTTGAATATATTTGGTCGTTGATCCTGTCTCCTTGTTGTATTGAGCATCAACGGTATGGTATATTATGGTGATTTGAATATGGAATCCTATGATTTTGGCATCCGGTACGTAATTGTTCACTCGGTTCCTTGTAAGTCTCGCCTCTGGTCCAACCATTGCCCCTCTAGTCCAACCATTGCCCCTCTAGTCCAACCATTGTCTCTGGCCCTTCATGGCCTCTTGTCCTTCATTGCCTCTGGTCCTTCATGGCCTCTGGTTCTTCATGGCCTCTGGACCAATTCATCACCTCTGGTCCTTCATAGTCTCGCCTCTGGTCCATTTTCATCGCCTCTGGACTTCTTCCAGACTTAGTTGTTTCAGCAACATTTTTAGATTTTCCATCCTTGGCCCTGATGGTTTTGGCAAAACTTTTATAAATAATTACGATCAATTTTTGGTCCTAATAATCAGTAAATTATATTTTATTGAAGATTTTATAAGATTCATAAATTGGGGTTTGCTCAAGCGAGATGTTACATATTCAGTGATGGTTTTAAGTTGAAAAGAGAAGAGTAATCATACCTTAGAGAGTAGATATATTTACTCAAGAGTTCAATGTTAGAGATAGAGCACTGAATCATTTCACTTACTGAGTGATGTTTAATGACTGAAGGTTAATCTTCAGTGTTCAACATTCYCAATTCGCTGATTAAGATATTAAATCTTGTCTCATCAAGAGACTTGGTGAAAAGGTCAACGAGTTGATACTCAGTTGAAACAAAGTGAAGTTCAATATCACCATTCATAACATGATCTCTGATAAAATGATATTGAATCTCAATATGTTTGGTCTTGGAATGAAGAACAAGGTTGTTTGCAATTGCAATGGCAGT
>NC_037529.1:38415940-38417496 GCF_001531365.2 Cynara cardunculus var. scolymus
TGGTTACGATACTTAGGGTCAAGAAACCGTGGAGGTTGTTCAACATAAACTTCCTCTTGAAGTTTTCCGTTAAGGAAAACGCTCTTTACGTCCATCTGAAAGACCTTGAAGTCTCTATGGGCAGCAAAGGCTAGAAAGAGGCGAATTGCTTTGAGTCTAGCCACTGGTGCGAAGGTTTCATCATAGTCGATTCCTTTTTCTTGTCTATAACCCTCAGCAACAAGCCGAGCCTTATTCCGGGTTACCACACCATCTTCATCCAACTTGTTGCGATAGACCCATTTGGTGCCTATCACTGATTTKTCAGATGGACGTGGGACAAGGTACTAGACTTTGTTCCTATCAAACTCAATGAGCTCTTCTTGCATAGCAAGAACCCAACTAGGGTCAGAGACAGCATCATTGATTTTCTTGGGTTCAACTAAATAAAGAAAGTTGACAAGGAGACAGATATTACCTAGACCACGACGTGTCTTGATACCTGCATCTGGATCACCAAGAATTTGATGAACTGGATGGCTTTTAGTCCATCGTTGAGCTGGTAGAGGAACTTCATCTGAATAGACAAGTTCAAGTATGGAAGATGAGACTTCAGCAGCAGTTTTTTCAGCAATAGGAACTATTGACAAATGAGTCTCAGATTCAGCAACTGAAAGAGGTTCAGAAACTGAAGGTCTTTCATTCACTGAGTGATTAGTGTTTGAAGTAGAAGGAGGTGCATAGCTAATAGGCACCGAAGCGATCTCTGAAGAAGATACGTTGGAGTGACTAGCTGCAACTGGAATGATTAGTGGATCATCTTCAGCTTCTGGAGATTCAGTGTTAAGAGGAGCACTGTAAGAAGCTTCACGTTGTCCATAATCAGATATCATCCAGTTCCCTAATTCATCTTCATCAAAAGAGATGGATTTTGAATTAGCTGATTGAGATTCGTCAAAAGTGACATCAATAGATTCCTCTATTGTTTGTCTTCATTTGTTGAATACTTCTGAAGGCTTTGGATATGGAAGAATATCCAAGAAAGATTCCTTCATCAGCTTTGGGATCGAACTTTCCAAGTTGGTCGCGGTTTTTGAGAATGTAACAAGTACAACCAAATATGTGAAGAAAGCTTATAGAGGGCTTTCGTCCAATGAAAAGTTCATAGGGCATCTTCTTGAATATTTTCACAATCAGTGATCGATTTTGAGTGAAACAAGAAGTGTTGACAGCTTCAGCCCAGAATTGTGTTGGAAGACGAGATTCGATGAGCATTGATCGAGCAGCCTCTATGATTGTTCGATTTCTTCTTTCAGCGACCCCATTCTGCTGAGGAGTTCTCACAGAGGAGAAGTTGTGAGAGATTCCCTTGTCCTCAAGAAAGTTATCCATATTACTGTTTTTGAATTTAGTACCATGGTCACTTCGGATAGATCGTACTTTAACATTGTTTAGTACTTCTATCTTTTTTATGAACGAAATGATTTCTTCAGGTGCTTCATCCTTGGATCTTAGAAAGAATACCCAATTATACCTGGCATACTCATCAACAATGACAAGCGTGAACTTCTTTCCAG
>NC_037529.1:38417943-38430042 GCF_001531365.2 Cynara cardunculus var. scolymus
TTTGAAAGTTGTTGTACCATTGGATAATATACCAAATTCTTTAGTATATCATTTTCCATTTCCACTGAAGGTTACGGAAGGTCCTCTTTCTTCCTTGAAGTTAGACAGAAGAGATATATCTCCAGTCATATGTCTTGAACATCCACTGTCCAGATACCATAWGCCTTTGACATCCTGAACAAGGGAACAACATAAGAAATGCTATTGGTACCCAGCTAAATGGGTCCAGCATTGTTAGAGGCATCATCATTTGATACTGACGAATCATTATCAGATGATGGCATCATTAAACCTGAAGAGGTTGAATGGAAAGAGGAACAACCCTTGATATTACCAAGGTAGTTTTAGTGGAGGTATTCACTGATTCTGTCAAAGAGACTTCAGTGGTAGGAATTACAACGTCTGATGTTGAAGATATTTTAGCAGGAGTTGTCTTCACTGAGCCTGAAGAAGAGGCTTCAATGGTTTTCTTCACCTTGACTGCAGAAGCAGCCTTTGTGGATGATTTCACTTTAGTTGATTTCTCAGCTTTGGTTACTTTCTTGCTCAAAACTGGTGAACCAGCTTTGACGGTAGAAGGACACTTACTGGCAACATGTGTTCTTTCACCACAGTGTTTACATTTCCTAAAACTAGGAGTAGCTTTAGGGCCAGGAAGTATCAGACTAGAAGTAGGACCAGCTCCGAGGATTCCCTTCTCACTGGTTCTTGGATGAACCTTTGAGAGAATGGATTCCTTAGGTGAAAAGTTCACCTTGAGCTGTGACTTAGATTTCTGATGCGATTCAGATTTCCTAGTCCCTGAGGAAGAAGAAGAAGTTTTACAAGTTGAAGGAATAGATTTAGATCTATTAGACTTGTTAGGCTTCTTAGAAAGGGATGCTGTGACAGTGGATTTACCCTTGTCTTTGCACCTAGAACTCAAAGGAGTTCGTTCAAGATGACTCTCAGTAAAGAAAGAGGACTGAGAGGAAGAAGTGTTAGGAATAGAAGAGACAAAGGTACCAAATTTAAGCATGGACCTGTCTTTAACACATTCTTCCTGATCATAGGAGAATCCTAGACCAGTCGTATTCTTGGCCAGGATCTGAGCGTTAATGATCTCAGAGGCCTTGAGGGAAGCKTTGCACCACCCTTCAATGGTAGCTTTCTCAGSCTTGAGTTCAGCGATTGCTCGCTCACGCTCAGCAACAGCTTTCTCACGTTCAATAGTGATGGCTTGGTTTACAATAACCTGATCTTTAAGATTTTCCWCAACAGAGGTCAGTTCTTTGATCTTAGAATGACAAATCTTCAATTGCTCTTGAAGATCAACATTAAGCATCTCAGCTTTTGATTTGCCATTGAGAGCATTGTAAAGGTCAACCGTCAGTGTATCTAGTGCAGAAAGACTAGAAGAAGGTTCATTCAGGATACATACCTGAGTAAAAGAAGATGGCTCATATGTGCTTTAGAAGATTCTTTATCAGCATCAATGGCCATCAAGCAGACATAGGCTTTATCCTCTTCGTCTGAATATGATTCATCAGATGATTCAGCCCAGTCATGCTCTTCAGCAATAAGGCCTTTAGCCTTTCGCTGGTTTTAAGTATTTTTCATCTTTGGTCCTGAAGGAGGAGGAAGCTTTAGAAGATGGCGTTGCAGTCTTCTTTGATATGCATTCACCTGCAAAATGTCCGGGTCGGTGACAGTTGTAGCAGACAGCTGAAGCCTTGTCTATTCTTTCAGACTTTGGCTTCTCCCTTAGGGATAGCTGAGGAGATATGCGGAAATTGCTCTTACTGGCGAACCTCCTGAATGACTTAGTCAGGAGTGCCAGGGACTCATCAAAATCTGTTAAATCAGATTATGGAATGTCCTCAGAAGAATCTATCTCCGTGATGACCACGGGAGGTAGAGAAGAAACAAAAGGAGTAGTAGTTTCAACTGGAGAAGTTTCAGAGATCAAAGCTAAAGGAGAGCTTTTCATTTCCCTGGATTCTTTTATAAGATTTCTTTTCAGCTGACGAGATTGCTCATGATTAAGCAGAATCTCGTATAAGGTAGAAAGAGAAAGAGTGGACATGTCATTTGACATCTTGAGACACATGGAAAAGGTGTCCCAAGGCTCAGGAAGGCATTCTAGAAACTTAGTAAAGGTTTCAGAATTAGAATATTCCCAGCCAACAGCCTAAGATCAATAAGAAGGCAATTAAATCTTTGATGTACTTCAGACAGCGTCTAAGACTTTCCACAGAGAATGCTTTCATACTGTCTTACTAGATTGATCTTTCTAGTCTCCTGAACCTGAGTGGTTCCTTCATATTGGACACAAAGTGTATCCCATAGGGATTTAGAAGTTTTGAGTTTCATCACTGAGTGATAGATCTCATCAGGAAGAGACATAGCTATTATGGACCGAGCACGCGTGTCTATAGCTATTTTCTTCTTGTCCTCATCACTCCACTGATGTGGAAGCTTTGGAATCTGCCGTTCAGGAATCACGGCAGTCATAGCTTTTTCTTGAACAACCGAAACAATAGCTAATGGAATATATGGTCCATTTTCTATGTAATGTGGAATTTCAGGATCCACACCTTCCAAAAAGAGAGACATCCGGTTCTTCCAGAGACTAAAGTTGTCACGGACAAACCGGGGAGGTTTGGCAAGAGAGCCATTATCTTGTGTGTGTGTGTGTTTGTAATTTGTAAAGCCATTTGTAAGCAGTAAGGTTATCTAAGAAGAGATAAACTAATACAGAAAAATAGCCAAACACAAGGAAAGAAAGAAAAAACTGCTCTGATACCACTTGTTGGTCCCGTAAGGGTCTACAAGAGGAGAAACAGTTTGTAGAAAGAGGGGATGAATACAAACACAATATTTTCAAATTTAAAATATATATTGATAAAGAAGATCAATATAGATTTTACATCCTTACCTAAAGTTGGTGGACAAAGAGTCGACTAATCGGCTCCGTACCGTACTAACTTTTGTAAGGGTATCGCTGGAACTGAAAATACAGAAACACAAATACAATATGAAAGAGAAAAGGGATTATCATCAAATCACTGAGAGAGAGGATCAACAATYAAATCTGAAAATAGCGTGTTACTAATCTTGAAAAAGAACTTAAAACGCAAAAAGAAAAATACATCAAACTTTTTGATGAAAATGCTGAAAATTTTGATTAGGCTCAATCTTTGTTGTCTTGATCAAAAACGTTTTCCGAAAAATCAGACGTCTTAAAAACTGAATTGTCTAATTCTTATGAAAAATATAAGTCTTTAGAATTGGTGAACGAAGATCTGATTATTCAAATCAGTAAGCTTGCTTTACAAATCAAAATTTTAAATGAAAAATTGAAAGCCCAAGAAAAGAAGTTATATAAGAGAGGGCAAACTGACCAAACGATTTTTCTAAACAAGCGGTCTGAAACAAGATTTTTCAATCCTCGGGAAGGGTTAGGATATGAAAATCCAAATTTCTTGAAAAAGGCTTTATATTTTACTCCAACTCTTTATAAATTTGAATATCTTGACTTTGGACCCGAGTTTCAAATTAAATTAAAAAATCTTCTGATGAAGTCGAAGAGAAAGAAGATCTGAACAGAAAGAGAACGGACAAAATGCAAGTTCCATTTGACTACTCATAATTAAATGGAAGTTTATAAAACACAAGTTCCGTCACTTTCAACTGATTATTTTCACAGTTACTCAAAAACAGAAGTTGAATCTAAACCCGTTGAACCAAAACTTTATACTCCAGATCTGGTTTTGGAAAAACAAGTGGTTTAGTTGGAGAGAATTTTAATTGAAGAAAGAATTTCGTTTAAACAGCAAAAAAGAAGAATTTCTAAGTAAATATGGAAATTTTGAAAACTCCGAAGTCAAAATAAAACAAGTTGAGTCCGAATATTTTTCATGTTCTAAATCTTCGAGTGACGCTTCTGAGTCAGAAGATTTAAAGTTTTCAAATGAAGAAATGAATTTTTCTGATATCTTGAATTCAGATACTTGTTTGGATGAAATGATTGCTCAATTTGATTTCTCCAAAGAACTGCCCAGTCATGAAAATTTTATTTTTAAAAATGAAATGTCTGTGGATTCTGAAAGGGCTTCAGATTGCAAAAAGAGCTTTAATGAAAAACCTGTTTATGAGAAGTTGTATTACAAAAGAAACAAATCAAAAATAAATTCGAAGAAACAGAAGAAGTGTACTGAAACAAAAGGTTCATCGTACATCTAAATTTAATGATTTTATTTCTCATGTTTCAGATAATCCATTGAAGTTTAAGAAGCTCCGAAAAGTGAAAGGTTCAGATAAATCATCAAATCAGCAAAAGAAGAAATGTTTTGCAAGTTCTATATTGAATAAAATTGTAAAGAGACATTCAGTCAGTGAATTGTTTGATATTAAGAAACGCAAAATAGATTGTTTCTTTTGTCGATGGGATGAGTTTATGCCTTCTGCTTCATTTAAAGCTCATCATGTTATGCATTCTCCTTTATCTGTTCTGAAGAAGAAAAATATTTTTAAAGAAAGTTGGTTTGGTAGTTACTATACCACCAACACGGGCTAATCTGAAAGGACCTATTTGTCAGGACTGAAATTCAGTATTAAATTATATTCGTCTTGAAAGTTAATTTTGTCTATAATTGTATTAAAAGTCACCGTGTTTGACTTTTCTTGGATAGTTTGACTTTGACTTTGTCTAGATGTTTGACCCTTTATAAAGGGTATTTCCTTTGTAATTTTGGTATGAGCCTAATTGTAAACATCAGATTACGTAATAATAGTTTGACCATATATTGGGTATTGACTTTCTCTCTCATCTCCTTCATAGTGTTCTTAATGAAAAACATCTCTGCCATGGATTTCTTGATGATAAGTTGAAGATTGATCATACTTGGGACTAATAATTGGTATCAGAGCAGATTTGCAGGAAATTTTGATTGAAGAAATCATCAAGAGTTGCACAATTTTCTGGAATTTCATGATATTGTTCTTAAAGTTCATCTTGTTCTTGAATGTTCATCTTTGCTCTACATAAATTTCTTTCAAATCATTCATTTTTGAATGTTTAATTGTTAAAATTGTGATCATTGTGTACATTTTTAAGTCATGAATCAATGTTATTCATTCAATTTCATGATTTGATCATTGACAGTAAAGATTTGAAGAGTTTTATGAATTTTGAAGTTCTTCGTGTTCTTATGAAAAGTCATCAAAAAGATAGTATTTGATCCATTTTTGTATGAGTTTTTGTAAGTTTTGTGTTTGTTTGTTGGTTTGATCTAAATTTGAATGACATTTTGATTGAATCTTGTTAGGATATCCTTACTTCACTTCATTGAGCGATTTAGACTTGGTGTTAGACAAAGCTTTGAGCGATTAAAACCATAATATTAAGTGATTTAGCTCATCTGGTGTACAATTTACATCATAGTGTGAGCAAGTTAGTGTTTTCCTCGCACACCTCTTGAGCGGATTAAGGAAATGATTTGAGTAATTTAGAGCTACTCCTTGTGCGGACTTGACCGAATTAAGACCATGAGGTGAGCGATTTATACTTAGTGTATTTTCAAGCTTGAGTGGTTTAGATTCATGAGGTGAGCAATTTAGAGTTATTGGTGAGCGACTTAGTTCTTCATTGAGCGACTTAGTTCTTCATCGCACATCTCTTGTGCGGACTTAACCGGATTAAGACTATCTTGAGCGATTTACATCATAGTTGTGAGCGGTTTAAGGCAGTATGTTGGGCGATTTAGCTCACACTTTGAGTGATTAAGTGTTAGTAGTGAGCAACTTAGATCATTAGGTGAGCGATTTAAGTACATAGTGTGAGCGATTTAGAGACACTTCTTGAGCGGATTAAATCATTACCTTGAGTGATATTGGTAGTGCTTTGAGCAATTAAGAGTTTAGTTGTGAGCAACTTAGACATAGTTTGAGCGATTTTTTTTTTGTGAGCGATTTAGCTTATGAGTTGACCGATTTAGATCATGCTGTGAGCAATTTATGCCATGCAGTGAGCGATTTATCCCGTGTAGTGAGCGATTTATCCCATGCAGTGAGCGATTTATCCCATGCAGTGAGTGATTTAAGTTTAGTCTTGAGCATTTTAAACATAGCCTTGAGTGAGTTCATTCTTGAGTGAGTTAAACTTTGTCTTGAGTGTTTTAGATATTGTCTTGAGTGTTTAGACTTAGGCTTGAGCATAGTTTTGAGGTTAGGCACTTCTTGAGCGATTTAGACATTTTTCACTACTTGATTTGTTTGAGCCTTGCTTAATTTTCGCTAAACATTCTTTTTGACCAGATTGATTTTCCAGGAATTGTGTGAAGTGTGAATTTTTAGTGATTGTGTAATATTTTGAGATTGTATTCTTTGATCAATTTCTTGAACTACATAGATTCTTTATTTGATGAATCTTGATTTTCCTAATGGCATATTTTCTTGAGAAGGAGAATAAAGGTTTGAGAGAGAGAATTTCTGAACTAGAAATAAAATATTTTAAGTTTTTTGATGAAAGTTTTGCTGATAAAGAATTTATCAAGGAGTTACAAAGAGAAAATAAAACCTTTAGAGAAAATTTTGAAAAGGTTTTATCTGATCAGACTTGCAAATTTGAGAGAACTTTGAATAAAGTAAGGACATAATGTGAAGAAGAATTAAAGACTTGGGTTGATGCTAATAAGAAGTTATTCAACAAACTTCAAGAATTCCAAAAAGTGAGGAATTGTTCTGAGAAAGTTAATCCAGAGAGTGAGAACTTAACTGCAAAACTCAATAAATTTGAGAGTGATTTATTTGAGCTAAGGAATGAATTTGAAAAGGAGAAGAAAAGAGTTTTTGAAAGAGAGAAAAAGTTTGAAGTTGAACGTATATCTTTTGAGATTAAGATAAACTCTCTCGAGCTGAACGCAAAAATGTTGTTAAAGCAAATCTCAGATTTTGAGCAGCTGATCATCTTGGAACGTGCCAAGAATGATAAAGAGAAGAAAGACATCACAGAAGAGTGTCAGAGCCAAATACAGAAATTATCTGACAACATTGCTCTAAAGTAGAAGGCTTTAGACGAAGAGACGAAGCAATTTGCTCTTGATAAGAGGAATACTATAAAGAAACATACAACTATTGCTAAAGAGCTTTCTAACAAGAAAAAGTGGCTTGACATCGCTTTTGAGAATGAAAAGAGCAGCTCAGATGAAGAGAAAAGAGAGTTAATAAATCAGAAAAGGAAGTTTAAAATGATCCAGAAAGAGTTAGAAGGTAAACTCCTGGATACTACAAAGAAATTGTCTGATCTGAAGACAGACCTTGAAACTGAATTGAAGATGAGAATTGAACTTAAAAATAAGTTTGATTTAGTTATTGTTGAAAGAGACCAGCTTTTACAGAAAGTCAAAGATTTATCTAGTGCTCAAAGTTTAAGTGGTTCTCCTTCTCAGTGTAAAACTAGCTTTTATGATTGTTCCAAATCGAACAGTTATTCAAGCAGCCCTAAATCAACTGTTTCTAAGAACTATTCTCATTCTTCTAATCAGTATTATCAAGGGTATGTTATCGGATCACCCAATTATTCTTCTAAGATCAAAAGCATTTGGGTTAGTAAATCTGAATCTGTTTCATCATGTACTCCTGTTGTTACTAATCATCTTCCTTGTGTTTGTAAGATCTACTACTGATTTGATTCATCTTAGCAAGAGAAGAATCATGTGCTCCACATGCAAATCAACAGATTTTGTAAACAAGAAGACATCCAACAAATGGAGTACAGACAACAGATATCAAAAATATTGTAAAGGTAAGAACATGTATGATCACAATACCTGGTATGGATCATATTTTATTTCTGATCATCCTGTTCAAAGTGCTAAAAAGAAGATATCTAATAGAAATAGATGGTTTGGAAGTTACAACATACCCCAGCCCRATACTAACAAAATAGGACCCAAATTCATTTGGGTACTAAAATCTATTTAATCTGATTTTGCAGGTGTGTCAATTTTGTGCTGATCAGAATATCATATCATTGATGCACTGATGCAGGGGAGTTGTAATCTATTCCAAACAAGGCTTCTGAACAACACAGTTCAGAACCTGTGCTTTATCGAGTGTAGAAACACTCAGTTTAGGACCCGTGCTTAAAATGTTCTCTTATTTTTTTTTTTAATTTTTGAGCTTAATTGAAACATTTCTATAATCTACTTTCTAGGGGGAGTCTCTAGAAGTTCAATAAATGTTTTCGGGAAGTGATTTTTTTTAAAATGAGTACATTTTCTGAACAAGAATTTCCTGAGATTTTACTTGCGTAATTTCTCATCGTACATAACTCCAATACCTGTTTCAGCTATTCTTCAAACTGTTATTATCATGTCTCTTATATAAATCATTTTTGGTGATAATACGCTCCTTTGTATTCAAAAGTTGATTTTTCTGGTTTTTTTCCTTTGATTGATATACTCTTCATTTTTTTAATCAGAATCTGTAAACTCGTTCTTACAGATCTTCGTTCATTTCTCTCGCATATCGAAAAATCTGATCATTGTCGCATCATTCTTTCATTATGAAAGTGTCGTATGTCGAAGGACTTGGACGTAATCTTTTTAGCATAGGTCATTTTTGTGATAAAAATCTGGAAGTTTGTTTTAAAGCTAACCGTTGTAGTGTCTGAACTACCGATGGTAAGGAGCTACTTGCTAGATCCAAAAAATCAAACATCTACACGATTGACCTATTCAATACACAAGTGGATGCAGAAGTCTACTTGATATCCAAGGCCTTCATGCAACAAAACTTGTTGTGGCATCGACGTCTTTCACATCTGAACTTCAAGAATTCGAACAAGTTGGTTTGAGTAAACTGGAGAAAGCTTCACACAAGTCCAAGACAGAGTTCAACACCGAACGTCCTTTTAATTTACTTCATATAGGAAGAAGTATATGCTAGTCATTGTTGACGATTATTCCAAATACACATGGGTTCACTTTCTGAGGTCTAAAGACGTAGTTGATGAGACCATCATTTCTCTCTTGAAGAATGCTCAAGTTAATCTACAGTTCTCAGTTCAGAAAATCCGAACTGGATAACGTAACAGAATTCAAGAACAAGACTCTTGGCTCATTCTTAGAATCTCATGGTATCTCACATACCTTCTTAGCAGCCAAGACACCGCAACAAAATGGTGTCGTTGAGCGTAAAAAGAGAACTCTAGTGGAAGCAGTGCGTACACTCTTAAAGTTTTCGAAGCTTCCTCTATTCTTTTGGGTTGAAGCGGTTGATAGTGCATGTTTTACCCAGAATCGATCACTCATTCACAAAAGTTTTGGTAAAACTCCATACGAGCTTATAAATAAAAGACCTAATATCAAATTCTTCCGAGTGTTTGGTTGCAAGTGTTTTATTCTTAATAACAGAAAGGACAGAGGTAAGTTTGTTGCGAAGGCTGATGAAGCTGTATTTATTGGTTACTCAAGAACATCTGCTGCTTATAGGGGCTACAACAAAATGACTAAATTCGTTAATGAGAGCGTTAACGTATCAGTCGATGAAGTGGTTGAAGTGGCTTCTGAACAAAACGGTTCAGGACCCGGATTGATAATTAATACTTCATGGAACGCAAATCATAATGAGTCTTCTGATTCTAATATTTCTGATCTAGATTCATTGTTCAAAATTTTTTGTGATGATTACGTTGATAACAAACCTAATAAATCTAATATTTTGTCCAGGGATGTTCAATCTGAACAACAATTATCCGGTCCATCTGTTGATGTTCCAATAACTGTAACTGAAGAAATGGCTGAAGAAGTGGATTAAAAAATTGAAATGGAAACTGCATATTGTCCAGTTCAGTGTGAAGAGGGCTCGAATGTCAATCTGCTAGAGGTTTTGGTCATTCAAGAAAAAACATTTTACCTCAGTCAGATATTCAGCCTATTTCTGTTCCAAATGTTGAACCTTTACCTGAACCTGTTGTCGACAATTCCCCCAATACTTACACTGATCAATGTTCTGATCAAAGTTATATATTCCCCTACCTCATAGCATCAAGTGGACCAGAGATCATCCAATAACTCAAATTATTGGTGATCCAAATTCTTGTATTCGTACTCGGTCTTCTTCTGCAAATGAGTGTCTTTACTCCATTTTTTAAGCAATATTGAACCGACTAAGGTTTTCGAAGAATTAGCGGACCCAGATTGGATAATAGCGATGCAAGAGGAGCTGAATCAATTCAAAGCGTTAAAGGTCTGGAGATTGGTTCCTCGTCCCCGTAATAAAGCGATTATAGGTACAAAGTGGTTTTCAAATAAACGAAAGATGAAGACGGAGTTGTTGTCAGAAATAAAGCCCAACTTGTTGCTAAAAGATACAATCACCAAGAAGGTGTCAACTACGACGAAACTTTTTCCCCGGTAGCACAAATTGAAGCTATAAGGATGTTCTTGCCGTACGCTGCACACAAAAACTTCACTGTTTATCAGATGGACGTCAAGACAACATTCCTCTATGTTCTTCTCAAAGAAGAAGTTTATGTTGCTCAACCGGAAGCTTTTATTGATGAGTCAAAGCCTGACCATGTATACATCCTTAACAGAGCCCTATAAGATCTTAAACAACTGCCGAGAGCCTGGTACGATATTCTATCAGAATTTCTAGTAAAATCAGGTTTCTCAAAAGGTAATATCGACACAACTCCCTTCATTAAAAAGGAAAAGTCGGATATTATTTTGATACAAATTTATGTAGATGATGTAATATTTGGATCTACGAATGAGCATGATGGGTGAGGTGAACTTCTTTTTAGGACTTCAAGTCAAACAATTATCTTCAGAAATTTTTATCTGTCAAACAAAATTTATTTTTGATATCCTGAAGAAATTTAATTTTGGAAAATTGTTCATCTATTAAAACAACTATGGCTCCCAGTTCAAAACTACATGTTGATCCTTTCGGAAAAGCTATAGATCAGAAAACATATCGAGGCATGGATATTATGTTCATCTATTAAAACACCTATGGTTCTATAATGTATTTAACATATTGTAGACCGGATATTATGTTTTCAACACATCTTTGTGCCAAGTATCAGGATAATCCAAAGGAGTCCCACCAAAGTGTCGTTAAGCACATTTTCCGTTATCTTAAAAGGACTACCAATATTGGACACTAGTATCCAAAGGGTACTAGTTTTGAACTAACAACATATTCAGATGCAGATTACACAGGGTATATGTTGGACAAGAAGAGTACTTCGGATCATGTACAATTTTCGGAAGACAAACTCGTAAGCTGGGCATCAAAGAAACAAAACTATGTATCCATTTCAACCGCGGAAGCAAAATATGTAGTTGCTGCTAGTTGTTGTTCTCAAGTGTTTTGGATGGAGACACAGCTCAGAGATTACGGTTTTTATATCAATAAAATTCCCATTTATTGTGATTCGAAAAGCGCAATTGCTATATCATGTAATCATGTTCAACACACCAAAACCAAACATATAGATATCTGGTATCACTTTATTAAAGATCATGTTGAAAAAGGAACTATTGAATTATATTTTGTAAATACAGAATTTCAACTAGCTGATTTATTTACAAAAACTTTAGATGGAAAACGCTTTAGCTTTTTAGTATCTAAATTAGGTATGTTGAATTTGAAATTTTGAATTTTTCTTAAAAACTGTTCAATTTATTGAATTGAGTTTAAGTCAAGTACATTTTTAAAAAAATATATGTATTTGTTAATATAAATCAGTATTTCATTTTTTTAATGTGATTGAAAATCTTTTGATCATGGAATCTATATACGAGGGGGAGTGTTGAACTTTGTTCTTAATTTCTGATCCATTTTCTGAGAGGGAGTTAACATATCTGTATGATGCTAACTACTTTATTTTTCTTACATGTACTATTATAATATCTATTTTTTTGAAAATTGTGAGTTTAAATGTAACACCCCAAATCTACACATTGCATATAACACATATTTCATATATAGAATACATGTTTTTCCCACATAGGTCCTCGATACAAGAGTCTATAATATAAAATACACAGCTCAAAAATTCCAAAAGTACAAGCTCTTGCATCCTATCATCTATGCTTCCAAAAA
>NC_037529.1:38434119-38437942 GCF_001531365.2 Cynara cardunculus var. scolymus
TACTTGGTCTAACAAAACCCTTGTCAAGTAGATCCTTTAGTTGAGTCACCAATTCTTTCAATTCTGATGGGGCTAATCTATATGGTGTTTTGGCTACAGGTGTTGCTTCGAGTATCAAATCAATACTAAATTCAATAACTCTATCTGGAGGTAGCCTTAACAAGTCTTCTGGAAAGACTTCAAGATATTCACTAACAATCGGAATTAATTCTTGCTTATTCTTTTCTTTCTTAGCATCAATTATGTAGGCTAGAAATCCTTGGCATTTCTTTTGGATACATTTTATGGCTTTCATCACAGATAATAGACTGATATGATGATTCCGATGATCACCATAACTTACGACTATCCTTTTGTCAGGTAACATAATTCTAATCATCTTTTCATTGCAAACGATGCTAGCCGTATTTCCTGCCAACCAATCCATTCCTACTACCACATTAAATTCCTTCATAGGCATGGGAAACAATCGGATAGATAGCTCACAACCCTCAATCATGATAGTGCAGTTTTTAAACATATAACTAACAAATACTTGACCGTTAGCAGTATCAACTACTAATTTATCGTCAAGTATCACAGAATTCATATGAGCATATGAGGCAATTGATGGGAATACAAACGAGAAGTTTGCATCCGAGTCAAATAACACTTTAGCATGTATGGAGTTTTAAGAAAAATGTACCTGTTACCATGTCTGGAACTGCCTCTACCTCATTTTTAGTCATCTAAAAGATCGTCCTTACGCCCTTTCTAGCCCTCCTCTAGTCATACTTGGTCTCCCTCGACCACTTGTTGTACTATTTCCCAAACTTAGTTGTGGAGTTTTGAGCTGTGGGAATTGGTCTTTAAAGTGATATGGTGACTTGCAATTGAAGCATCTTTTATTTATTGGACAGTATCTCGATGAATGTCCAATCTCACCACAATTGAAGCATTTCATTGGTTCTGGTTTGCATTCTCCTTGATGATATTGTCGACACCTAGGACAGATCTTATCCATCGACCTCTGCATCGGTTTCTTGTTGAACTTAAAGGACTTGGTTTTTTGATATCCTGTTGAAGATCCTTCCCATTTCCTCTTTTCCATTTGTTTTCCTTCATTGCTTCTATTTTTATTTCTTTCTGTGACTTCAGCTGCATCGACTGCCAATGAAAATGTGGTAGGATTCATTGCTATATAACAAATTCTCTAATCGAGGGTTTCAAACCCCAGATATATCTCTCAACTTTTCTTGCTTCTGTGGATATGTAATGCTCAGCAAATCTAGAATACTCTATGAATTTTTCTGTGTATTCTCTAACTGATCCAGAGCTTTGTCCTAACTTCAAGAAATCCTCTTCCATTTGTCTAACCGCTGTTTTGGTACAAAAATGTTCCTTAAATCTGTTCACAAATTCTGCCCATGACAAGGTTTACAAAACATCCACCCTTCCAAGAGACTCTATTTCCCACCAATACAAAGCATTAGATTTTAGAACTGATATAGCAAACCTGACTTTGTCGGCTTCTGGACAACGTATGGTATTGAATACTGTTTCAATTTCTTTTATCCAACACATAGCTTTAACTGGATCTCGCTCACCCGAAAAAGCTGGTGCTTTACATGTCAGAAACATTTTAATATCCCCTCCTCTTGTGTTTGGTGTCGGTATGAAAGAATTTATCTCTACTCGTTCTGTTTCCACCCATGTAGGCATTCTCAATATTGATGTTAAGGTTTCTCTTAACCTTCCCATTTCTTTAGCCAGCATATTTCTGGTTACAAATTCTGGCTGTGGTGCTGGTTCTGGATTTTCATCCCCATAATTGGATTCTGCTTGATTAACATAGCCTTCTGATTGATGATTTCTTTCCCTTGTTTGATTGCTCCCTCTTCCCCTGCCTCTTCCTCGTGCGGTACTAATAGGGGGCTTCGATGGGAGAATTTTCTGCTTCACTAAGATCAAGATGGGCTAGTCTTTGTGATCTTCTAGACCGACTTGTCGTCTGTAGATATCAACGTTAAAACACACATTTTTCATATTCCCAAATATAATAAAGTGTCCAAGTTCAGTTATGTACCTGTAGATTCAAAATTACATTGGCCAGATGTAATTCGAAAATACCTTACACACTGACCTCTTAACTTATTATATTTATTCCAAAGGTTCTAGCTATGTCTGGGACCCTAATATGCAATAGAATAGTTTAAGTCTAGGCATCATCATGCAATTGATCACCTAAATCCCTTAAACTTTGGCTCTGATACCAACTCTGTAACACCCCAAATCCACACATTGCATATAACACATATTTCATATATAGAATACATGTTTTCCCCACATAGGTCCTCGATACAAGAGTCTATAATATAAAATACACAGCTCAAAAATTCCAAAAGTACAAGCTCTTGCATCCTGTCATCTATGCTTCCAAAAACAGCTAAGCATATAGGGAAGTAATTCACACAATACKCTTTCCCTTATCATTACCTGCACACATAATTTTGGAAACACGAAAATTAGCGTTAGACATGAATGTCTAGTGAGATTCCCTTCTATGTAATGCAGGGTGAAGATCACCAAAACATTTATTTCAAATCAAACATCTTATGAARCAAAMHTGARAACATAYWVMTTTGGTCCATCGGGCCTCTGGTCTCAAACAACACTTAGAAAATATTTTAAACATTCTTGACCAGAGCCCCTCTGGTCTTTCTTCCAGAGCTTCTGGTTCCTCGACCAGAGCCTCTGGTTTAACTATCCAGTCTTAGAAAATATTTCGACATTTAGGACCAGAGCCCCTCTGGTCTCTCTTCCAGAGCTTCTGCACTTCATAACCAGAGCCGCTGGTTTCACTAACCAGACTTAGAAAATATTTCAAAACAAGACCAGAGCCCCTCTGGTCTCTCTTCCAGAGCTTCTGCTCTTCATGACCAGAGCCTCTGGTTGAACTAACCAAAACTTCACTAATATATAAATGATCTTTAGATAAACTCTCAATCAATAAGATAACCTTTTTCATAAAATGAGTAATTTATAAAAAGGTCATGTTCGACCAGAGCCTCTGGTTGTACTAACCAGAGCTTCTRGTTCAAAAGACATGCCCAACCAGAGCCCCTCTGGTTCAACGTGTAAGTCAACCAGAGCTCCTCTGGTCTGTTTTTCATAAAAAGATTCTAAGTATAAAATTCTTTTCTTAAACATTTAAAATATGATTTTGACGTGAAAACACTTAACAAAAGATACAACACCTCTAATCYATTTAATACATTTTAATAAAAACTTGCTCATCCTTCAAATCAATAACTAAAATCCTCTGGTCCAATGATGAGAACCAACCAGAGTGCAACCAGAGCCTCTCTGATTCCTCATGAAAACAACCATTCTGTTTCAAAACACTTTTAACCAATAACAATGGCCATAGGCCAAGTTTTCCCCTTCTCAATAACATCAATACCATTATTTCTAATAAGAAAAATATTTTTGAGTTCTCGAATCACAAAGAAGTAAGGACTCAAATCTATTGTAATCTTAAAAGACATAATAGCAAGAGCTATAATATTCACATACAATTGCCACCCTTATATCCAAAGGTACACCTCTCCTTGACATGCCACCCTTATTCCAAAAGACACCTCACCTTGATATGCCACCCTTATTCCAAAAGACACCTCTCCTTGATATGCCACCCTTATTCCAAAAGACACCTCTCCTTGATATGCCACCCTTATTTCTTCTTTAAGATCTATGAACTAGTTCGGATGAAGGACCGCAGTCACAACCATCTTATCGAATCCTCATTCCTAGTTTTATCGATAAAAACCTTTTCAAACTCAAG
>NC_037529.1:38437967-38438258 GCF_001531365.2 Cynara cardunculus var. scolymus
CAATGGCCATAGGCCAAGTTTTCCCCTTCTCAATAACATCAATACCATTATTTCTAATAAGAACAATATTTTGGAGTTCTCGAATCACAAAGAAGTAAGGACTCAAATCTATTGTAGTCTTAAAAAACATAATAGCAAGAGCTATAATATTCACATACAATTGCCACCCTTATATCCAAAGGTACACATCTCCTTGATATGCCACCTTTATTCCAAAAGACATCTCTCCTTGATATGCCACCCTTATTCCAAAAGACACCTCTCCTTGATATGCCACCCTTATTTCTTCTT
>NC_037529.1:38438658-38444696 GCF_001531365.2 Cynara cardunculus var. scolymus
TATATGCATGCACAATATCATGTTCACATATATATTTCATGCATTTCTACTTTGGTATGCATATTTCACATAATCCACATAATAAACATGTATAAATTGCCTCAATCCCAGGTTGTCAAGAATAAGTGTTTGTCCGATTTAGTCTAAATCCGGACAAGACTTTGTCCGATAAGGACTCAATCCGAATGAAGCTTTATCCGGAGAGAGTCCTCTCCGGACAAAGTTATGTCCGATTTAGAGGCTTTATGATAAACTCCCATCTGGATAAGATTAGATATGTTTTTGGCTAAGTCTCATTTGCTGGTAATCCGTTCAAAGAGTCATCCGAATTTGGTGTTGTTCATTCAAAGAGTCATCCGGATTTTGTCTAATCTGGTTGTAGACTCATCTGATTTATGTCTAATCTGTTTGAAGAGTCATCCAAAGATGGTAATTCGTTCATGTATTATACGATTTTCTTGAGTATTGTGTTTTGATTGAGTCAAATCCAGACAACTCCTTGTCCGATTTATCTCAATCCGGACAACTCTTCGTCTGGATTAGAATGTGAAGAGTTTTTCACTACCTATATAAAAGGTCATCCGATTTACTTTTCACTCTTTACAGTTTCACTCGACATTTCAAGCTCTCAAGTTTCTCTCATCATAAATGGATAACTACTTTGGACTCTTCTTCAAGATCTTTGTCATCTTTTCTCTTTGATTCTTATCCGTATACTCCATTGGACTGTGTTTTGAACATTAAAGGTTTGTGGATCATCATTTTGGACTTAATGAACATGATATTTCTTAAAACTTGAATTTGAATCTGGAAATAAGAACCCTAACTCTAAAATCGCCAAAATCTTAAAATCTGGATTGAATCAAAAACTGTCATGAATCTTAATTTATTTGAATCTAAAAACTATTAGGATTTGTATTAGAATCCGGATTAGGATTTTTTTTGGACTGATTTAAGTTTTTGAATCCTTGAAACCTGTTTGTGTTTGTTGACCGGAGTTGTCTTCAGTTGTTCTTGTCCGGTTTAGGGTTTTTGAATGTTCTTGAACGTATTTTTGACCGGATTGTTATCTGGATTGCCTATCCGAACTGTTGGGTTCAAAGCTGTACTTTGATTGTTGTATTCAAGCTTGTTTCTCCTAGTTTTGTATTAGTGTAGCTTTAATGCTTTGTTGTATAAATAGGATAATTAGCCTTGTAGTTAGTGTTGAGCTTATCATTAGTGTAATCATAACAAGATTTGAATACAAAGCTTTTGGGTTAAACTTCTCTCTCTAGATTGTTCATATTGTTCTTAAAGATTATCTGATTTGGTGATTATTTGGGAATTACAATTGGTATCAAAGCTTGTTGCAGCAATTTGATTGAAGGATATACACTTTTTTTGAGAATTTTTCACACAAAATTCTGAATTTTAGCACTGTTTATCGATATTGTTCGTCGTGTTCTTGAGAATATCAGACAAAATATCCATTTTTCTACCCTAATCTCATTCAATTTTGTGTTTTAGGTGTTAAAATTTGGACTACTGTGTTCGCCTTGATGAATTGAACAACCGTTATTCACAAAATTTTGCAATTTGATCAATTTTTGGAGAGTTTTTGAAGGATTTGTGATAAATAAAAAATTGTCTGTTCATACAAAATTCATATTTTCTCGAGTTTTTGATCCGTTTTGGTTTGAAAATTTGTTAAGATTTGTGTTTGTGGTTGAAGATAAACCGGATAGGATAGTGATCGTATTTGTTTGAATCCACATAGTACTTTGTACGATTTGTTATCTGTGATTGACCAAGTGAATTTGTGCGATTTATGCTTAATTCGATTAGAATTGTATGCGATTTAGTCATTATCCTTGTGAGCCTTTGTTCGTATCAGAAATAAATCGATTACTTCATTATTCGATTTAGTTTTAGAATTTGACTAAGTGTTTGTTGATCGATTTAATAATTGATCGGATTGTGACTTTGACTTTCATTGTTGAACGAATTAAAGTTTGACTTTCTTTTTGACCAAATTTGAATTGATCGAACTTGTTTGTTGACTCTTGACTTCGTGTGGTTGATTATATTTGGATATTGTTTGAATTTTGTGAAGTGTTAAGTGTCTGGATATCAAATCCAGATAGACTTGTCCGTATCACTTAGTTTTGACAATCTTAGTTGTCTAGACTTCCAATCCGGATAAACTTGTCCGGATTCCCAATCCGGATAAGGCTGAGTGTGTGAAATTTTTGCTAAGTGTTGTGTGTTTAAGAAGTTTGTGTGTGAATTTTTGAGATATTATTGGATTTTAATTCTTCAAATCAAATATTGAATTACAGAGATCCTATATCATTTAAATCTGAAAAAATGAGCTCAAGAAAAGCAATGGCAATTGGTACTAATACCAAGCCACCTGTACTCTTCAGAGGAGATTATAATTAATGGAGGGACAGATTTCTGAACTTCATTGAAAGACAAAAAGGGGACAAACAAGACAAACATTTCCTTGGAGACTTAATCATGGAATCATTATTGAAAGGGCCAGCAGTTTTCTTTAGAGAAATTCCTCCAATTGTAGAACTGAACAAACCAGCTGAAGTAATCACTAAAAAAAATTAAGATATACTGCTGAAGAAAGAGAGAGAGCACATGCTGATGTATTATGTAAATCTTACATGATGCAAGAACTTACTAATGTCATTTATACATGCATTGACAGCTATAAAGCTTCTGGACACAACATGTGGATGCAAATAGTAAAGATGATGATGTGTTTTATGGTGGGAACTCAATTGAAGATCACAAATTGCATAACTGCGTATGAGGAATTCAATGCTAGAGAAGGAGAGAGCATTGATGATGTGTATGATCGTCTGACCAGACCTTTGAATGAACTCACAAAGAATGAAATTACAAAGTCTAAAATTGAAATTAAAGTCAAGTTCCTTACCAATCTACAACCAGAGTGGAAACCTTACGCAAATCATATCAGATACAATAAATCATTATCTGTTATTGATATACATGAAGTTTATGAAACTCTGAAACAAAATGAGGAAGAAGTTTTAGAAGTGACAGATCTAAAGAAGAAAAAGGAAAAGGAAGTTAGTGATCCTTTGGCCTTTGTGTCCGAGAAAAAGAATAAGAATAAGTCTGGCAAGCAAGTAAAAGAAGTCATGCAGACAAGTGAATCGTCAACTGAAAGAATTGATAACTCTGATTCTGACTCTGAAATGAACGAGATCAAACAAGCCATGGTAATTCTGACGAAAGCCTTTTAGAAGAAATTCCATAAGAAACCGCACTCGAACAATCAGAGATTTTCTTCTGGCTCTAAATATGATTTTAAGGATAAATTTGGACAAAATAAAAGGTATGAAGAAAAGAGGTACGTGAAGAAGTACGAAAAGAAGCCAGAAGAAAAAAAAAAGTTTGTAAAAGGAGTGGCAGATGAGAACACTAAATGCTACAAATATGACAAGTTGGGGCATTTTACTGTCAATTGTAGAAAGACGGTATCAAAAAATACTGTCTACTACAAGAATACATTTCTCCTATCAAAACAAAAGGATGTGAGAAAGGCATTAATGGCTGAAGATGACCACTGGCTCAATCTTACTGATGAGGATGAGGAGCCAGAAGCTGTGGCTCTGTTGGGTTCAATATTAGAGCTTAAAAGTTGTATTCAAGTTTCTCCTTAGAATAGTTTTATTTGTAATATTTTAGTCTTTACTTTCCTAGTATAAATAGGAATTCTCTTGTAATTGTAATTAGTGCTTTTGTCATTAACACAGAAATCAAGATTTGGCTGATGTAATTCTCTCTCTCTCTTCTAATCATTTCTTACATCATTCTTTGTGTTCTTATCAATCTATGAAGATCATATCAAGATTTGTATGAAATCTGGACTTCACAATTGGTATCAAAGCAAGCTGCAGCAGTTTGGATTTGAAGATATCCATTTTACACATTTTGCACGAATTTTTTAATTTTTTTTTATCTGAATCATCACTGTTCTTCACTGTTCTTGATTTTTTTTGACCGGATTGGTTTTTGTGCCAAAACTGTTTAAATCTTTGAGTGTTACTGTTCAAAATTGGTATCGTGAGTTTCGGTTTTGCATTCTAAACAACTTTGATTCACATCATTTTGTGTTTTACACAAGTTTTGAGGCTGAAATTGCCCAAAATCGTTTTTTGGTTTTCTGGAAAAAGTTCATAAAAAACTCATATTTTCATGTTTTGATCCATTTTTTTGGAAAAAGTATGAAATTTTATGTTTTTGATTGAATTTCTATCCGGGTAAGACTTGTGCGGTTTAACAATCCGTGTGGTTTTAGTTGTTTTTGATATAGGTAAAATCGGACATCACTTGGAAGGATTACTTAAACGGTTTAGCTAATCCAGCTAGTAAACCGATCATAACTTGTGCGGATTAGTGATAAACCGGATAACACTTGACAGGACTTGTAAGCGGTTTAAAAGTATCCGGCTGGTAAGGTTTTGGTAACTTGATCRGATATTGGTAAGTGTGCGGTTTAGGAATCCGCTTGGTAAGTGAGCGGTATTTGTCTTGAACGGTGTTTGACTTTTGAACGGTGATTGACTTTTGATCGATTTCATATCTTTTGACTTTGATTGATTGAAGTGATTGAATTCTTTGATCGGTTTAATAAGTTTGACTTTTTGATCGGTGTAATAATTTTGACTTTTTTGGATCGGTTTAGTAAGTTTGACTTGTTGATCGATTCATTTTTCTCTTTATACTTGTACGGTATATGTTCATATGTTGACCGGATTTCTAATCTGAATAACGTGTTAGTTTTGACCGGACTTGTAAACCGGACAACGTGTGCGGATTGCTAATCCGGACAAATTTTTTTTGTGCTTATGAAGTGTTGAATGTGTGCTTATTACAGTTTACCTTTTATAAGATATATTTTTGGTAAACTGATCTTTTAAATTCAAACTTTGAACTGCAGTGGATCCTAATTTTCATACAAACTACAAAGATGAGTTCAAAAGAAGCGATGGCTATTGGTACTGATACCAAGCCACCAGTACTTTTTAGAGGAGATTACAATCAATGGAGAGATAGATTCTTGAATTTTATTGAAAGATTGAAAGAAGGAGAACAGATCATGGAATCTCTATTAAAAGATCCAGCTGAATTCTTTTTAGAGTCAGATTCTGATCCTGTACTAGGCGTTCCTGCATAGAAAGTACCAAAAAGAAAAAATCAATATTCTCCTGAAGAAAAAGAGAGAGCACATGCTGACGTTCTTTGCAAATCGTACATGATGCAAGCACAGACCAATGATATATATACCAGTATTGATAGCTACAAATCATCAGGTCATAGCATGTGGATTCAAATAGAGAAAATGATGATGGGTTCTAAAGTTGGAACTCAACTAAAGATCATTAACTGTATTTCTGCGTATGAGGAATTCAAGGCTAGAGAGGGAGAAAGTCTTGATGATGTGTATAACCGTCTTGTCAGGCTGCTGAATGAGCTAATGAAGAACAGTATCTCCAAAACTACTATCGAGATAAATGTTAAGTTTCTTAACAATCTTCAACCAGAGTGGAAAACATTTGCAAATAATATCAGATTCAACAAACAGTTATCTGATATTGATATACATGAAATATATGAAACTCTGAAACAGAATGAACAAGATGTTTTGGAGATCTGTAAATCTAAGAAGAAGGAAAAGGAAGTTTATGATCCCTTAGCTCTTATAACTGAGAAAAAGGAAAAGAAGTATAAAAGCAGAGCTGGAAAGAAGGTTGTTGAAGTTAGTTCGTCAAGCGAATCTGAGCAAAAAGACAGTAACAACTCAGAATCTGATTCTGAAGTAAAGCAAGCTATGGCAATGCTGACCAAAGCTTTCAAGAAGTATAAGTTCATCAAACGGCCGCACTCGAATAATCAACGATTCTCATCCGGATCAAAGTATGACTACAAGGACAAGTTAGGAGAGAAGAAGAAATACGAAGAGAAAAGATTCGAGAAGAAGTACGAGCGAAAGCCAGAAGAAGGTAAGAAATATA
>NC_037529.1:38444796-38446181 GCF_001531365.2 Cynara cardunculus var. scolymus
ATCTGCCACAGCAAATGAATGCCTCTTCGCCAACTTTCTGAGCATGATAGAACCTAAGAAGATTTCAGAAGCCCTACAAGATCCAAACTGGATAGACGCAATGCAAGAAGAATTACTTCAGTTTGAACGAAACAAAGTATGGTCCCTTGTGCCTCTACCCAAAGGGAAGACGGCCATAGGCACCAAATGGGTCTTCCGGAACAAGAAGGACGAAGATGACATCGTAATAAGAAACAAAGCCAGGCTTGTTGCCAAAGGCTACCGCCAGGAAGAAGGGATTGATTATGATGAAACATTCGCTCCCTTTGCAAGACTTGAAGCCATCAGAATGTTCCTAGCCTACGCCGCTCACAAAGGCTTTAAGGTCTATCAGATGGATGTCAACTCTGCCTTCCTCAATGACAAACTTCAAGAAGAAGTCTACGTGCAGCAGCCTTCTGGGTTCGAAAATCCAAAACATCCCGACTATGTCTACTTTCTGGATAAAGCCCTCTATGGGCTGAAGCAAGCACCCAGGGCCTAGTATGAAACTTTATCTATCTTTCTCATCAACAACGGTTTCGACAATGGTACAATCGATACAACCCTCTTTCTCAAAACGCATAAAGGTGACATCTTACTTGTTCAAATATATGTGGACGACATCATATTTGGCTCGACAAATGCAAAACATTGCAAAAAATTCTAAAAGTTGATGAAAAGTAAATTTGAGATGAGTGTGATGGGAGAACTAAGCTTCTTCCTTGGTCTTCAAATCAAGCAAACTTCAGAAGGAATTTTCATCAATCAGTCCAAATATGTGACTGACCTTCTGAAGAAATACTCTCTCTCAAATTCATCATCGATGAGAACACCTATGGCTACAGGAGCTAAGCTATTTGTTGATCCATCAAGCAAACCTGTGGATGTAACAACCTACAGAGGCATGATTGGATCACTCCTGTATCTAACTGCTAGTAGACCAGATATAATGTTTGCCACATGTCTCTGTGCAAGATATCAATCAAATCCTAAGGAATCGCATCTCTCTGCAGTCAAGAGGATCTTTCGATACCTTAAGGGAACTCCATCATTGGGTCTCTGGTATCCAAAGAACTTTGGCTTTGATCTAATAGCCTACGCAGATGCAGATCATGCAGGTTGCAAGCTTGATAGAAAGAGCACGTCTGGAAGCTGTCAACTCTTGAGGGACAAGCTAGTAAGTAGGACATCAAGAAAACAAAATTGTGTCTCAACATCCACAGCATAAGCAAAGTATGTTGCTGCTGCTAGTTGTTGTTCACAAGTTCTCTGGATGAAGACTCAGCTTAAGAACTATGGTTTCCATTATGACAAAATCCCTATCCTTTGTGACTCCAAGAGTGCCATAACAATCTCTGCAAATC
>NC_037529.1:38448136-38449324 GCF_001531365.2 Cynara cardunculus var. scolymus
ACACTTGACCGGTTTAGGGCTTAATCGCCCAACCCTTGTCTGATTTAAGAATAATCCGGACAATATATCACCCAAGGCCTGTCCGATTTAGTCTTAATCCAATTACCCTTTATCCGAATAAAACCCTTAAGCAAATAACTGATTTCTTTCCAATAATAAACAATATTGAAATAAAACCAGTAACAAATTTTATGCTAAGAGGTTTAGAAATCACTCACGTTATCAAGCCTTTTGAAAACAACCTTCTTGTAATGCAAAAGTAAGAAAATCCGGGCAAGCTTTCCCTTCTAAATCGCTCAATTTATCAGAATAGCCAAGAAGATAAAATGGGGGTCAAACCCTCCTTTTATACCTTTCCTTAACAGAAAAGTCGGCCACATACACACACCCACACACCATGCATTCTCATTATGCACATAATTTTCAACACACTAGCATGATCAAATAAAACAAATTTATCATGCTATCACGTAATCATTTAATCAGAAAATCACGTATTTATTACATCGGGTGATAACCAAGATCCAGTTATCACAAAACCTGTGTAGTGTAGAAAGATAAAGCAACGTATGCTTCTGTTTAAGCTCAAAAAGATAAACCGTGTGGACTACGCAAATTTATCAGACTCAATTAGTGATCAAAAAGACTTGAAGGGGGACATATATCCTTCTGATTCAATATCAACTTTCTCCGAATGAGAAATTGATAGTTGATGAGCTGCGTGCCCCAAGTGTTATTGTAACACTTATCTGTTGAGATATAAATGAGTAGCTGGTGGGGTTGTGACAAGAATTGGCCTGGGCTTTGCCTTTTTAATATTAGTCTTGAAAGAATTGAGAATTAATAGATTATATGGTATGCCCGGATTTTAGAAGTTTGGAATAGGATTCTCGTATTTTTTTTAATCCTGACACAACTCTCATCAATTCTTTTAGCTCACAATAACTACCCCTCTCATTTTCATTTTAGTTTCAGCACACAAACCCTTTTGTATATAAAACTCACTCATATATGGTTGTCCTCATGGGTAGGTTTGTCGGTTCTGACATTCCATTGAGGTATTTCTGATAAGCACTCAGTCCCTCATAAAGTTACATTTTATGCTTAGTTGATCACAATGATTGATCAAAATTATTATTGCAGATAAGCACAATGATCAGATAAAAAGTAATCAAAATATTTGGCTTT
>NC_037529.1:38451939-38453138 GCF_001531365.2 Cynara cardunculus var. scolymus
TTCTTTTACAAAACCTGAGGAATCATATGTTGACACATCATTGTCCCTTCACACAACATGTTTATCGATATAAAGGACCCAATGAAAAAGCAAAGAAACCCAAGCCTGCAAAGGCTAAGGGTAACAAAAAGAGTACCAATCTCCCTACTAACAAACAAGGACCCATTATGAAATGGGWACCTAAATCCCCTTAATTTGTCTTGCAGGACCAGCATGTGCAACCATGGTATATGGATTCAGGTTGCTCCAGACACATGACTGGTGATAAAAGTCAACTATCCTCCTACGAAAAATCTGGAGGCTCTGTGACTTTTGGAGACAACAGCAAGGGAACAATCAAGGGATACGACACTCTCATCAAAGGAAAAGTTTCAATCAGCAAAGTGGCTTATGTCGAAGGATTAAAGCACAATCTATTAAGCATAAGTCAGTTCTACGATCGAGGTCTTGAAGTAAAATTTCGCAAAGGTCTTTGCATAATAGAAACGAAGTCCGATAACCCAATCCTCACAGCAAAAAAAGAAGGAAACCTTTATCTTCTGGATTTTGAATCCCTTATGGGACAAGACACCCTCTGTCTTGTGTCTCATAAGAGCGATGAAAATTGGCTATGGCATCAAAAATTCTCCCACCTCAACTTTGATGCCCTAAGAAAACTAGCCACACAGAATCTGGTCAAAGGAATTTCTGCTCTCAAATTCGAAAAAGACCACCTGTGCTCAGCATGTGAGATGGGAAAACTAAAAAGGGCATCACATAAGACTAAATCAGAGACCTCCTGCACCAAGCCATTGGATATGGTTCACATAGACCTTTGTGGACCAATATCTACTCAAAGCCTTTCTGGAAAGAAACACATGCTGGTCTTGGTCGATGAATACTCCAGATACACTTGGGTTGAATTTGTAAAGAAGAAATCCGAAGTTCCAGACCTACTCATTGGAGTTATGAAAAGGCTACAAGTTCTTCTACAACAAAAGTTGGTGAAGGTTCGTAGTGATAATGGGACTGAATTCAAAAATGTCGTAATTGATGATTATCTCTTCAGTGAAGGCATTACACAAAACTTTTCATCAGTAAGAACTCCACAACAAAATGGAGTAGTCGAACGACGAAATCGAACCCTTGTGGAAGCAGCAAGAACTATGCTTGCTTCATCGGAGCTACCACTCTCATTCTGGGCTGAAGCAATTTCCACA
>NC_037529.1:38454645-38466874 GCF_001531365.2 Cynara cardunculus var. scolymus
AAAAATTCTCAGAGTTGATGAAAAGCAAATTTGAGATGAGTATGATGGGAGAACTCAGTTTCTTCCTTGGTCTTCAAATAAAACAAGTTCCAGACGGAATTTTTATAAACCACTCCAAATATGTGACTGATCTTTTGAAAAAAATACTCTCTATCAAATTCATCATCGATGAGAACTCCCATGGCTACAGGAGTTAAGTTATTTGCTGATCCATCAGGCAAATCTGTAGATGTCACAACCTATAGAGGCATGATTGGATCACTCATGTACCTAACCGCTAGTAGACCTGATATTATGTTTGCCACATGTCTTTGTGCAAGATATCAAGTGAATCCCAAAGAATCGCATCTTTCTACAGTCAAGAGGATCTTTAGATACCTCAAGGGAACTCCTTCATTGAGTCTCTGGTATCCAAAGGACTCTGGCTTCGATCTAATAGCCTACACAGATGCAGATCATGCAGGATGCCAACTTGATAGAAAGAGTACGTTTGGAAGCTGTCAACTCTTGGGGGATAAGCTAGTAAGTTGGACCTCTAGAAAACAAAATTGTGTATCTAGAATATAGGAGATCATGTTTGTACCTGGACGTATAAAAGGAGGTGTCCTTCTTGGGTTCTAAAGACCCAAATTTCCTAATTCTTATACGCTTCTATTATAGAAAATTCTTGTGAAAATTAGTTGACAGTTCATTTGTAATCTCTTATACTAATCAAAGCAATCGATTTGTTCAAACTTGTGTTTCATTCATATATGTTTTTTATCAAACCTGTTAACCATTTCAACAACACAATAGCGGCTTCCACTTATAATCTGTTTTATACTGTGTTAATTGATACTTAAGAGGATTATGGGTTCCTACATCACGCCTCCTCCTCTACCCTTGTCAACATTTCTCTCAACTCTTCTACCTGTAAATATTCATTGTTTTACAAAAATCAGTAATTTGTATGCAATGAAAAGTAAGGACAAAATACATAACAATATAACCAACATATATCCGCTACTGGTCCAATATCGTATGATCTCCCTGTGCTACTGGTAGATCGACCAGTCATAACATATGAGGGATCATGGGAGGTCCCGAAAAACAAAAACACGGTCCTTCTTCCATCCTCCAACTCTCTTCTCCAAAAGAGATACATCATCAGGGGGAGAGTGTCGGGATTTACAGTAGACTGTGATTCATTTTTAAGCGATTGAAATCGCTCATACCGTTTACCAAAAAAAATGGGTGAGCTTATATATGTAGACATTTTAACAACTTAATGGTTGTAAAATGAACATATCCAATGCATGTTTTTAACAATTAAAGCATTCTAATTACCAATGGTAGTCACATTATCAACCAACCTATCTGCTTAGCCTAACGTCTGCCCAACAATGGCAGCCCAGATTAATAGCATTACTTTGTTTATTAAAATATATTTCTTTAAACCTAACAAAAATATCTATAAAACAAAGTAATGGTTTTAGAAAACATACATGAAACCTAGCCGCTTTGGGGTAACTGAATTAAGGACGATTAGAAAGCGGGGTGGACGAACCCAGAGTGAATTTTCGGTTCATGAAATGGGTACGCTCAAACACCTCAGTAGTAGTCTGCTCATGACCCATTACATGTGCCTATATTAGACATTAAGTTAAGTTGTTAGTAAAATATTGAGAACTAATTACATATTCAAAGGTATTGTATACTCACCATCATGTCTCAATGTTGTGTGTTAGACCCCATAATTCCTATTTGTAAAAGTAATGAAAAATGTACAAGTTTGGAAGTCTGGTGACCCGATGGAAGACAAAGATGGGAAGATTCTAAGTGCTGAAGACAAACCAGAGATGCTATGAAGACCTGAAGCACTTAACCTGATAATCATCTACTTATGAAGAAGTTCATCAGGTCAATGAACTAGCATTTCGATAACCCATCTGGTTTACATCAACTAAAGAATCATCAAGTATCATAGTTCAATCAGATCTACTCTGAGCAAGCAGATATGTGAAGAATCTTGATTGAACACACTACCTAAAGACAACTGGAGATGACTCAACGCCAGCTTGAATTCTGTTACACTAGGTAGTAGGAGATAACTCCTATCCTTCTAGATAGATATCTTCTCCTTGTTTATCTCATAGATATCTCATACTAGATTGTCATCTCATAGACTAAATTGCTAGTATAAATAGCATTCATATGTCTTGTAATTTAATTAATCCTTCTCGTTGTCATCATAATAGTGAATACCATTAAAGTTGTTCTTCACTTTCTTCATTGATACGATAGATTTAGGCTCTTAAACATAAATCTTTGTGTAACTTTGAGAGATTTGAGATCAACAATTGGTATCAAAGCAAGTTGATTGATTTTCAATCAAAACGATCAATTTGAATCTAAATATTGAAATCTCTCAATTTTTCTCTCTCTCATTTTCTTTTCGAAAACTCTCAAATGCCAACTGAAATTCAGCATACAGTGTTGGCTCTCTCACCAAACCTCCAACTTTTCAACGAGAAGAGTATCCAAAATGGAGGATAAGAATGGTAAATTTTCTCGAGGGGATGGATAGAAATCTTCTTAGATCTGTCCAAGAAGGTCCTTTCATACCCCAGACTCTTGTCCCATGAGTTCCTAGAACAAGCACCACAGAAGAAGTAGCAACATATTATATGGTGAAAGATGAAAGTAACTAGGATGAAGACGACATTGAAAGACTAGAAGCTGACAGGAAGAAAAAAGACTGCTCATTATAGCCATTCCTAATGAGATTTTTTAATCCCTAGATGCTTGCACCACAACAAAGGAGATATGGGATGAGTTGGCAAGCCTAGGTGATGAATGGACACAACTGTCCATGTCCTTGCAAGCAAACCAAGACTTAGAAAGTTGTCACTCCATGATGTCTATGGAACACTTGCTTCCCAAGAGAAAGATATTCTAAAAAGGAAGGTGTCTGTAGGAGGACCTCTAGCCTTAGTATCTGATGAAAAGGAGGTGATAAGAGGCCCCTACAAAGAGAATCAGAAAAAGAAGAGCAAGAAAGCCTTTATCATAGAATCTGAATCAGAAGAAGGTCAGATTCTGATGATGATCTCAGAGTCTTCGCCAAATCTCTTACTCTGATTACAAAATAGTTCTAGAAGAAGTTCGTCAAGAGACTCTTTGAAAAGGACAATAGAAGAGACTCAAGAAGGGAGAGATTCCATCCCACCTATGAACAGAACACAGTCAAGTTTCATCAGAGAGATGAAAGAAGAGAAGATATATAAGAAAGAGAAGACAGAAGAGAGGAACATAGAGAAGGAGGAGATGGAGGAAAAGATGGTATAAAATGCTACAGATGCGAAAAGTTGGGCCATTTTTCAAAGGATTGCAAAGGACGTCCAATCAAGGATGCAGACTACTACAAAAATAAAAACAAATATAATCCAAGAGAAAGAAACCTGGATGTCTAATTCTTCATCCGATTAAGAAGATAAAGCTCTCATATGCCTTATGGTCAAGTCCACTGCAGAATCTTCTTCTGACTCCGATGACCAGGTATTTAATTCTTCCTTTGATGAAACCAACTCTGCTCCATCAGAGCTAGAGTTAAAGGTTATAAAACTTTCAAAAGATTTTCTAAAATTTAAAGAACAATTGAACTTTGAAAATTTTGAAAGATTGAAAGTAGAAAAAGAAGTCAGTTTCTGCAAAAGAGAAACTAATCTTCTTATTGAGAAAAAAGCTGAATTAGAAAAAAGAAAAGACACGTATTGCATCTTGTAAGAGATTAGAGGAAGAAAATATTTTGGATTTGAACAAGAAAATCTCCAAGGATCTAGAAGGTAAAAGCTTTAAAAGAATCTGAGACAGAGAGACTAAACTCAGTGGCTTTAAAAGATTTATTTCAAAAGGAAAGAAAGACTCTTTATCAGAAGTTTCAAACCAATGAACTTCTGATGAAAAAAAAATATAAGGATGTTCAAAATGTTTATGAGAAACTTAATGGTCAGACTGATTATCAAGGAATGAGATTTAATAACCATGATTCTTTCATTGAAAACACGAAATCTACTCTTGAATCCACTTTTAAACTTGGATTTGTAATTAACCTGACTTTTCTCCTAAATCAAAAGCCTCTTTCAAAAGAGCCAAAGTAAATGGGAAAACCATATTTTCAAGACAAGAATTTCAAAATATGGTTTATGAGTGCAACACTAGTAAAAATCCTGATGTAGGGGATACAGTTTTAACTCCTTCCAAACCAGAAGACGATGGAAACTTTACAGTTAAACTAGAGCCTCTAGTCATCGTTTCCACAAGTACATCAGAAAGTGTTATTGATGGAACATAACATCTAAGTAAGGAACCCAAACAATCTGGAGGATCGATGAACAACTTAATTGCCTTAGAAAATTCATTCAGTGAAATCAGAAGCAATGGATCTCCCAAAGAATTTTTCTGAACCTTCAACCTCAAAACCCGTCCCTGCTAAAAACAAACATGAAGACTTAGATTTTGCGGAATCTTCAAAAGACTTTCTTGATTATGATTCTGAAGAAGAAGAAATAATCTGTGAAAAACCAGAAGTAATTGTGGATAAGAAAATGCAAGTTCCAAAATTCCCAATGAAATCCTAACTTTACAGATATGTGCATAAAAGCTAAGACTTCTTTAGAACTGCAAAAAGAAAAACTTAGTAAATTCAAGCCTGCCAAGGAAACTCAGCAAGGCAAGACTCGTCTCTCAAAATTCATAAAGTTCACTCCTGAACAGAAACAAAAGTGGTCTGCTTCTGAAAACTCTAACATTCATATTTCTTCTCATTCAACTAAAGGGAAGAAGGTCAATGGTCCCCTTAAGCAGGAAGTAAAGTTTGTACCTGCAAATAAAAGTTTTGTGCTAGTTAGGAAGTTTGTAGAAACAACCAATGCTAGGACATAACATTTTCATTATTCGTCTACTTCTAAATTTTCAAACAAAAGGAAAGTTAAAACACTATAAGTCAGATACACACAGTTGTCAGTACTTAACTCTTTTACAAATGCTGAGGGATCATATGTTAGACCACCGATGCATCTTCTCTGAGCATATATATAGATATGAAAATGTTAAAACTCAAAAGAAGAAAATAAAAAAGAAGTCCAAGCCTACAAAGGCTAAGGGAAAAGTAAAACAGCCTAAAACCAAGAAGGCTAATGAAAAAGATGGTGCCAAACCCCAAGCTAACAAGAGAGGACCCATTATGAAATTGGTACCTAGGAAATCTTAATTTGTCTTATAGAACCAGCGTGTGCAACCATGGTACATGGATTTAGGTTGCTATAGGCACATGATTGGTGATAAAAGTCAACTTTCCTCTTTCATCAAAAAATCTGGAGGATCTGTGACTTTTGGAGACAACAGCAGAGGCACAATCAAGGGATACGACACTCTCATCAAAGGAAACATATCTATAGAAAAAATAGCTTATGTTGAAGGAATAAAGCATAATCTTTTGAGCATAAGTCAATTTTGTGACAAGGTCTAGAAGTGCGATTTCACAAAGGTTTCTGCATCATTGAAACGAAACCATGACAAACCATCATCAAGGCCAAAAGAGAAGGTAACCTCTATCTTCTAGACTTCCAATATTCTGTCGGACAAAACACTCTATGCCTCGTTTCTCATAGGCGTGAGGAAAATTGGCTATGGCATAAAAAAAATTCACATTTGCATTTTGAAGTCTTAAAGAAATTAGCCAAATAGAAGTCAGTAAAAGGAATACCTGATCTAAATTTTGAAAAAGACCATCTTTCCTCGGCCTGTGAGATGGGAAAGTTAAAGCAGGCTTCTCATAAATCCAAATCAGAAAGCTTGTGATCTAAACCATTCGATATGCTTCACATCGATCTTTGCGGGCCTATCTCAACACAAAGCCTCTCTGGAAAGAAGTACATCCTCATACTCGTTGATGAATTTTCAAGATACACATGGGTTGAGTTTATCAAGAAGAAATCAAAAGTTCCAGAACTCCTCATCGTAGTGATGAAAAAGCTCCAAGTTCTTCTACAAAGCAAAATCATCAAACTCAGAATCGACAATGGAACAGAGTTCAAGAATGCCAAAATTGATGAATATCTCATCAATAAAGGTATATCTCAAAACTTTTCAGTGGCCAGAACTCCACAACATAATGGAGTCGTTGAAAGACGGAACAAATCCCTCGTAGAATCAGCAAGGACGATGCTTGTTTCATCTGCACTACCAATTTCCTTCTGGGCTGAAGCTATGTCAACTGCCTGCTTCACCCAGAATAGATCAATCATCAACAAGAGGCATTAGAAAACCTCTTATGAACTTAATAATCAAAGGCATCCGAATGTCAAATATTTCCATGTCTTTGGGTGCAAATGTTGTGTACTCAACGATAGAGAACATCTTGGAAAGTTTGACAAGAAAGCTGATGAGGGCATATTCCTGGGGTATTCTTTAACCACAAAGGCCTACAGAGTATTCATCAAGTGGACCAAAATTGTCATAGAAAACATCAATATGTTCTTTGATGATACATTACCTATGACTTCTGGACAATACAGTTCAAAACTCGGTCTAACACAACAAGCTTCTGATTCATCACTCCACAAACCAAGAGAATCAGAACTAGCTTAACTCTTTGAAGACTTGTTTGAAGAAGATATAGTCTCTTGAAAAGTAACCAATGCAAAACTAACTCCCAGAGCTGATGAACAACATGAGATCTCAAACACTAAAGGTATAATTTGTTGATCCCAGATCTCTCAATAACACTAATAACATAGTTATGAATAACCAAATTATAGTGATTTAATGAAGAAAGTTATGAAGTCTCAAGAATAAAATAAGAAAGTTTAAGAACAACTTTGAGCTTCAAAGGTTTTACTTTATAGATTCATAAACGTAAAACATAAAATAAAAGCCTTATTTTTACAATAGACCTAATCATCCATTTATACTAAATGATTATTAAGAAGATAACTATCTAATGCTACTTTCTAGCAAATCATCTAGTTAATAGATATGGTTTATCTTTCTCATGGATAATCATTAACAATAAGATAAACTTGAATTCCAGCTGTTGATTTGTCTTCAGCTGTCATTCATGATATGATGACTTAATCCTTATCTTCAAATCTTCATTGCATGCTTGGATGAAGTGCTGGAAAATCTTCTAAGTGTTGCTTGTCTAGAGGATCGATGAGGATGCTCTTTCCATCGTATTCTTGAACCTGTCCATTGATCCTCTGGTTGAACTTGTCCATCGGTCCAATGGTTGAATTATCCGTCGATCCAATGGTTGAATTCCAGACTTAGTCGATTTTGCCTTGATGTCTTTATTGGTCTTCTGGTTCTTCATCACTTGTTGTTTTTCATTACTTTTGACATTTTGCATTATGGGGTTTAACAATCTCCCCCTAAGTAATGAAATAACAAACACAGTCTAATCTAGACACATATGTGAAGAACAGACACTAGTCTAGTAGAAAAACATCACACTCCAATTTTTATTGGATGATGAAATTTCTTTACAATACTGGAAACAAATTACATCAAGACAAAATAAGCAAAAATCTCATCTCATCACTAACTACCTGAGTATATATCTTTAAAGCGCAAGAGTAGTCTTCGATAAACAATGATAGTTGATATCTCATGTATGAGATGACTCCCCTCTTCCCTTGGCACATGGTTTCTGTCCAGTATTTCTCTAATGTTTTTCTTAAACCATTCAAGTGTATATGTTGAATACTTGAAGGCTTCATTCAATCTGAAGAACTTTTTAACCCCAAACTCATTCTTGTAAACAAGTCCGAGTTCAKGTTGAGTAAGAACTGAAGCAGAACGTATCTCCTGCAAGCCCTGGAAATCTTCATTTGGAGGAGCGTAGGATAACCTCTCAATGCCTAGCCTAAAAGCAATTTCAAAATCGCTTTTGGCTCTGTGCTTCACGAGGGACTCCATTGTCTTGACAATAGCTCTGTTCGCCATTCCAAATCGTATCCCATGATCTTGCCTTTGAGCTGTGTAGGCATGTAACTCAATCAAGTCATATGGATTGAGGTTGATGAGATCGTTCTCGTTGAACATGCTAACTACCATATGGGCTCTTTCCATATTGAACTCGATGTAGCGTATGGCTCTGTTGGCAAATGACTTTATTTTTAAGTCTATGACTCTTCTTATTCCATCATTCGAAAAGACAGCTTGAGGTGGTTGTGTAGTTTGTCTTATGAAACGATAATGTAGAAGGTTCATAGACTCTGGCGATAGGATTGGAGGATTGGTTGACAGGCTTTCTTCGCGTTCTTGGTACATGTATTGATGGATGTTTTCCATCATTATTGGTTTCCTGGGCAGCAATTGAGGTCTTTTCCTCATCGACTCCATGCTTTGAATTATTTCATCCACCAAGCCTTGTGGAGGATGCCTCGAGGAAGAAGGGATGTCCGCATGCACCACAAGATGTTGGTTGAGGGTTTTGTCCTGGTTTGGGGTTGTTGATGGGTAGAGGGTGAGTTTTCTTTGGTTGGTTCAGTTTCAAGTGGTTGAGAGGTTTCTAGTGGGGTTTGGGGTCGTTGAGGCGATGGTTGGGTTTTTGTGGGTTTTGGTTGTGAGGTAAGAGTGAAGGGTCGAGGTGTTTGAGAAGGTGTTAAGGGTAGGTTTGTTGTGGGTGAGGGAGTGAAGGTTTGGTTTGTTTCTGTAGGTGGTGTTTTTGGTTCTTCATCGGTTGATGAACTCAACACGATGGGGTCTGGTATTGTGGCTGAGGGAACTTGGATATTTTGTTCTTCATCAAAAGGCAAGGCCTCTGGTTCCCTTGGTTGGGTTTGTTGGGTTGATGGTGGTTGTTGTGGTGATGATTGTTCCTGTGGTGCAGCGGATCCTGTTTGTTGTGTAGCCGCCGCCTCTGTCGCCCCCTCATGAGGTCCAAGACCTTGATCATCGAGGTCTTGGTCTTCATGCCTTGGTCGTTTGTAGGGGCGGCTGGAAGAGCAGGATACTCTTGATCTATTCTTCTTTTTCCACATTCGAATGTGGGATGCGAGAGTGCACACTCGATCCTTTCTGTGCTGTTCTTCTATTGTGCGAAGAAGAGTGTTTGTTCGTTCTTGCTGGTGTTGTAAACTCTTCCTTAGCGCAGTGGTGGGTTCAACGGATCGAGCAGCAAACTTTGCACTTATCTCATTGACAGAGGAGATAAATGCCTTGGATAGAGCCCGTACGTCGGCTCTTGTATTAAAGTTTGTGCCTGTAGAGAGAAGAGGTGGCACAGAAGTTGTTGCAGATGATGGATGTTGGGGAAGGTTAGCAAGAAGATTGCTCGCCTCTGTAGTGAAGGATGAGAAGGCTGCTTCATAGGAAGGGCCTGCAGAGGGAGGTGGGGTTTGGGTTTGTGGTGGGATTTGGGCAAGTATGGTGGCGGGTAATTGGTTGAGTGTTGTTTGCATGGTGGCCATTTGGGTGGTGAGGGTGGCTAGGGTTTCATCGATGGAAGATGTGGATGAAGGTTGAGGGTGAGGCATTTGGGAGGTGATGGAGGATGGTAGTTGATGAAGATTGCGAATGATGGTTTGGAGTTGGGTGATGATGTAGGTTAAATTTTCATCGGCCTCAGTTGCCTAAGCCGTGAGGGTGGCTATGGATTGGATTAGGATTTGGTTTCGTTGGGTGGCTAAGGATGATATGGTATTGTGTTGTTGGGTTACTGTTTGTTGAAGGATTTGAAGGCAGGATGAGTTGGTTTCGGTTTGGGTATCGATTTGGTTTAGGTGGCGTTGGAGGATGGCAAGGGATTGATGGAGGTCTGGGGTATCGGGTGAGGGTTGGTTCTCCATAATCCCTTGTACGAGGAGTTTAAGGTCATCCAAGGACCGCGTCACTGTATCAACAAAGGCTTGGAACTCAGCCTTTGTGACCAGATCTGCTAATGGAGTAACTCCTGCAGCAACAGATGCTGCAGGTTGGGCCTCTGTTCCTGAGGCGCCCTCTTGGCCTTGTGCGAAGGTAGGCCGTGAGGAACTTCCATCATGTCCTTGATAGCCTTCGAGAGAAGAACTATCTCGTGATGTTGGAACATCCTCTTCCTCTTCTTCAGCTTCAGAGGCTGAGTAAGTGAAACGGACGTGTGTCCCTTTTGGTAGATCAAATACCGAGGGGAGAGGTGCATAAATTGAAGATCGCTCTGAACGATCTATGGGATCAATGTTAGAAGCAACGAATGCTTCTGTGTGTGTGAGGAGTTGTGGCGAGCCCTGAGGCGAAGGAGCTCTTGTTTCTTCATCACCTCTCTATTGAGAGAGGGGTGATGGGATATGAGGTTCCTCGGCTTGTTCATCTCTAGAGGCCCAAAGAATGGCCTCTGGATGGCTGGCTGGGGTTTGGGTGGGACTGGGTCGTCTATTTTCAATACCCCTTTGGCTTTGATCGCCAGGGGTAGTAGATGTGGTTTCCCTTTGGGTAGTGGGGTGGGGAATATTTTAGTGAAGGCCGGGGTAAGCACTAGCATCATCATCATCATCATCATCATCCGATGAAGACGATGCTTGTGCTCCCTCGCTTGGAGGGGGGTCGGCTCTAAGTGCTCCAGGGTAGCTGTCCTCGGTGCTTGGGACAGCATGGTGCGTTCAAAGGCTTGGCGTATCTCACTTGTCGATGGAATGACAGTGAGCATAACCCGGGACAGCGGACGGTTTGTGGTGTATCCTTCCTTCGATAGTGTTGGGCGATGTCCTTGCATCTTGTAGTTTGGGGAGAAAGGCTCCACAGCAGGTAGTCCGTGTTGTACCATCGCGTCCCCAATGAAAAGAGCAAGGAAGCGAGGAAAGAGAACAACAAATAGTGGCTTTCCCGCGGCTTGAAGTTTACACTTTTTGATAACGGCCACATGAATCTCGTTGTAGATGTGGAAGGCGTAGTCGAGATTAAGGTTGAAGAAAAGCCCATACATAATTTTCATTATGTTGAGATTTCCTTGGTCAAGGGGGCCGAGCTTGCAGGTGAGGGATCGGTTTAGGATGGAAAAGAACAAATTCCACATTGGTGGGAGGAATTGTCTTTTGAAATCTGAGATGTTTCGCAGTTCACAATTGTACCCTAGCATCTTCACGAACCTTAAGATGTCGTCGGAGGAAGGTGGTTCGTCATATTGTGCGATCCCTAGTTCCTTTCTTGTGGGAATGCACAGAACCTTAGAAACCTTTGCTCGTGATATTTTTACCAAGCAAACCATGTCATTTAGAGCATCTATGTCTCCCATTATTCCATGACTTGGAGGATCAAACTCGCAAGTCTGCCAGTATTGTTGAACGTACTTTATGGGTACGTTTGGGTTCACAAGAGTTAAGGCAGGAAGAAGGATACAGTTCTTGAAGAACTCAATCATTATTGCAAACCTGTCATCAAAAAGGGTGTTGCGCAGTTCAATCATGTGGTTATTGGGTTCCATGGGCAAGAAGACGGTTGCGCGGCTGTCGGCACCGGTGAATTGAATGCGGTTGTCATTGTTGTTGGATTCGTCAGAAGCGGAGGAGGCCATTTTTGTTGAAGTTGCACGTTTTGAGTTCGTCTTAGTTTTCTTGGAAGTTTTGAAGGCGTAAAGAATGTAAGGATGGGGAAGACGGGTATTTATGGGGAAGACGGGTGGGGTGGGGGAGGTGGAGGGGTGGGGTGGTAGTGGGTTGGAGTGGTAAGGAAAGCGTTTCTTTGATTATTATAATATAATAATCATGAAAATGGGTTTTATTGGATGAACGTGAGCCGTCTGGATAGGACATGCGCTTAATATAGTGGACACGTGTCAGCCTGGGGTAAAGGAGGGAAAATATTGAAACGCCTCATGGGGGACAGCCTGTATGGTGTCAGGCGCGTGGTTTGAGTGACGTCATGAGGTATTTGAAATGAAGAGTCATTCCAAATAATATCTTGGTGAAGACGTTTCCCAAAAAAAAATTTATTTAAAATCTCATTTAATTGTAAGATTAATCCTTATTACGAAGTTTTGGTCTTCTAAAAACCCTTATTGTATAGTTTTTAGTCACAAAAGCTGCAATTTTGTATAATCTTAAAAATTGTTCAATTAAGAAGAGTTTTATTGGAGAATGTATTTTCATGGAACCAGAGGAGCTCTTGTTATGCATTACAAAGTGGGTGGGGAACTAGAGGAGTTCTAGTTGTAATGTCGATGAAGACAAGTAGTAATGTTGGATTTGCATGATGTAGAGACTTTGGTTAA
>NC_037529.1:38466974-38481516 GCF_001531365.2 Cynara cardunculus var. scolymus
TGATGTCTTCATCGGTCTTCTAGTTCTTCATCACTTGTTTTTCGTTACTTTTTACATCATAAGTTATGGGGTTTAACATTTTTACAGTTGGTGCATATCCAGAGATTACTTCTTCGTCGAAGATGTCTTCAAATAATTGAGCTAACTCTGATTCATTGGGTTTTCCAAGTGATGAATCAGATGCTCTCCTTTGAAGTCCGATTTCTGAACTGTTGTGTCCAGAAGTCATTGGTATGGAATCATCAAAGGATACATTGGTGCTTTCTATGACGATTCTTGTCCTTTTCATGTAGACTCTGTAGGCCTTGGCTGTTTGAGAATAGCCCAGAAAGATCTCTTTATCAGCTTTCTTGTCGAACTTGCCAAGATATTCTCTATCGTTGAGTACAAAGCATTTGCACCCAAAGACATGAAAATATTTGACATTTGGTCTTCTTTGGTTGATGAGCTCATATGGTGTGTTATGGTCCCTCTTGTTGATGATTGATCGATTCTGGGTGAAGCATGCAGTGGAAATAGCTTCAGCTTAGAATGTGATGGGTAACTCCGATGAAGCAAGCATGGTACTTGCTGGGGTTATGTTCCTTCGCTCCACCACTCCATTCTGTTGGGGAGTTCTAGCTGCTGAAAAGTTTTGTGTAATGCCTTCACTGATGAGGTATTCATCGATTCTGGCATTTTTGAATTCAGTTCCATTGTCGCTTCTAACCTTTACTAGTTTTCGTTGTAGAAGGACTAGGAGCCTTTTCATCACTTCAATGAGTAGGTCTGGAACATCTGATTTGTGCTTTACAAATTCAACCCAGGTGTATCTGGAGTATTCATCAACCAATACTAACATGTACTTCTTTCCAGAGAGACTTTGAGTTGATATAGGCCCACAGAGTTCTATATGTACCATGTCCAAGGGTTTGGTGTAGGAGTTTTCTGACTTGGTTTTTTAAGTGAGGCCCGTCTTAGTTTTCCCATTTCACAGGCTGAGCAAAGATGATCTTTTTGGAATTTGAGATCCGGAATTCCCTTGACCAACTTCTGTGTGGCTAGTTTTCGTAGTGCATCAAAGTTGAGATGTGAGAAATTTTGATGCCATAGCCAATTTTCATCGCTCTTATGAGACACAAGACAGACGGTGTCTTGTCCCATAGAGGATTCAAAATCTAGAAGATAGAGATTTCCTTCTCTCTTTGCCTTGATGATTGTTTGTCCGGGCTTTGTTTCTATGATACAGAAGCCTTTGTGGAACCTGACTTCAAGACCCTTGTCGCATAATTGCCTTATGCTCAGTAAGTTATGCTTTAAACCTTCAACCTAAGCCACCTTACTGATGGAGAGTTTTCCTTTGATGAGAGTGCCATATCCCTTGATTGTACCCTTGCTGTTGTCTCCAAAAGTCACAGAGCCTCCAGATTTTTCAATGAAGAAAGATAGCTGACTTTTATCACCAGTCATGTGCATGGAGCAACCTGAATCCATGTACCATGGTTGCATATGCTGGTCCTTCAAGAGAAATTAAGGGGTTTTAGGTACCCATTTCTTTATGGGTCCATGTTTGTTAGTAGGGGGTACCACTCTTTTTTCATTTCCCTTAGCCTTTGCAGGCTTAGGTTTATTAGTATTTCCCTTGCCCTTGGGTTTGGGCTTCTTCACGTTTTCATTGGTTTTAACTTTGTATCGATAAATGTGTTGGGAGAATGGGCAGTGATGTGTCAACATGTGATTCCTCAGGTTTTGTTAAAGAGTTAAACATTGACAGTTATGATGCTTTGGATATGTATGTCTAACTTTCTTTTTATTCGATGGAAACGAATAAGTAAATGCAGGAGATGTAAATCTTGTCCTAGCATCGGCTGTTTTTACAAACTTCCTATCTAGTTCAGATTTTTTATTTGAAGAGGTCTTTGGCTTTACTTCTTTTCTCCTAATGAAAGTCTGCTTTTCTTCAGCTAAATGAGAGGAAAAGTGGTGGTTAGTTTTCTCAGAGGCAGGCCACTTATGTTTTTGCTCACGAGTAAACTTGATGAACTTGAAGGATGTACTAGGGCCTTGTGAGTTATCTTTGGCAGATTTTCTATTTCTCAGCTTTCCCTTTCCTTTGTCCGAAGATTTCATCACTGATGGAATAACAGTTTTCATTGACGATTTGAAGTTTTCAGTCTTTTTATCCTTAATGATTTCTGATGATTCACACAAATTATCTCTTCTTCAGATTCGGAATCAAGAAAGTCTCTTGCTGATTTCTTAAAGTTGGCATGAATATCTATGGGAGGAGTGGGTTCAGAGGTTGATGCTTCAGAGTGATCTGTTTGAGATTCCATCGATTCTGACTTGGATGAACTTCCAGTGTTACTTGGATGGTTCATCGACTCATCAGCTGATGGTTCCTCATTAGGATTCTCCTTTTTATCAATAGTACTTGCTGATGAAGTGGCATTGACAATCAGAGACTCTGGTTTGACCATAGGGTTTCCATCGGTCTCTGATTTGGAGGTGTCAATCATTCCATCAGAATTCTTACTTGTATTGTTCTCGTACACCACATTCTCAAAATCCTGTCTTAAAATGACAGTTTTTCCATTGACTTTAACTCTTTTAAAATTTGCTTTTGGTTTTGGGAGAAAGTCGGGTTTCTGAATGCATCCAAGTTTGAAAGTGGATTCAAGGGTGGATTTATTTGATTCGATGAAGGAGTCCAATTCATTAAATCCAATTCCTTGAGTGTCCGTTTGACCATTTAATTTTTCATAAACATCTTGGGCATCTTTATACTTCTTCATCAGAAGTTCATTGGTTTGAAGCTTCTACTGAAGGATTTCCCATTCCTTTTGAAAGAAATCTTTAAGAGCAATTGAATTTAGTCTCTCTGCCTCGGATTCTTTTAAGGCCTTAGTTTTCTTTTCTAAGTCCTTAGTTATTCGTTTGTTTAGTTCCAGAAGTTTATCTTCCTCTGATTTCTTAAGTGTGGTGATGCGAGTCTTTTCCTTAGCAAGTTCGGCTTTTTCTTCGGTTAGAAGGTCAGTCTCTCTTTTGTAGAAACTTGCTTCTTTTTCCGCTTTTATTCTTTCAGATTTTTCAATATTTAATTTCTCTTTTAATTTAAATAAATCCTCTGAAAGTTAACTCTAGCTTAGATGGAGTAGAGTTGGTTTCATTGGAAGTAGACTCACATACCTGATCATCAGAGTTGGAGGCAGATTCTGCATTGGACGTGGCCATCAGACAGATGAGTGCTTKGTCTTCTTCATCGGATGAAGAATCAGACACCCAGTTTTCTTTCTCAGCCATCAGGCTTCGCTCTCTAGGATTATACTTGTATTTGTTCTTGTAATAGTCAGTATCCTTTACCAGTCGTCCTCTGCATTCTTTTGAAAAATGACCGAGTTTTCCGCACCTGAAGCAGCGGAGGTCATTTTTCCTTCCATCCTTGTCCTCTTTCCTCTCGTCTCTTCTTTCTTCTCTTTTCCATCTCTCCTGTCTTCCCTCTGATGAAATTTAGATGGCTTCCTTTCATAGGATGATTGGTACCTTTTCCTCTTGAATTCTTTTCGTTCATAGGGTTTTTTGATGAACTTTTTCTGGAACTGCTTTGTAATCAAAGCTAGAGATTTGGCAAAGGCTTTAATATCATCATCGGATTCAGAAGTTTCGTCTTCAGAGTCTGATTCTACCACCAGTGCTTTCTTTGCTTTCTTCTTGTGTTCTCTGGTGGAGGTCCTTGATTTTTCCTTTTCATCGGCAGCAAGAGCAAAGGTCCAGCGATGGATACCTTCTTCTTCATAATGTCGTTCTCATGTGCTGCAAGCGTTCCATACAGATCATGAAGTGACCAACCGTCTAGGTCTATATTTGCTTGTAGGAACATCGATAGCTGAGTCCATTCATCGCCAAGACTTTTTAGGAATAAAACATTTTTGTTCCTTAGTTCTGGAGATATCATTTCGACGACATTGATTAATCAATGTGTTGAAACGATCGTAAGTCTTCTGTAGTGGTTCATCAGGAAGGGCTTTAAAGTTGTTGTATTCGTTGAGACATTGTGCTCTATGATTCTTCTTTGTTTTTACCCCTCCTTCCAGTTGTCTAGCCAGTTCATCCCATAGTTCCTTCGCTGTGGAACATGCATCAAGGGATTAGAAGATTTCATTGGGTATGGCCATTATTATCAGTCTTTTGGCCTTCTTGTCGGTCTCAACCCGTTCTATGTCGTCTTCATCCCAGTTCTTCTCATCCTTGGGCATGTAGTAGGCAGGGATTTTAGCCGTGGTATTTGATCCTGTGACTCTTGGGACAAGAGTTTGTGGAACGTAAGGACCCTCCATTACAGATCGCAGGAGGTTCATGTCCATTCCTTCCAAGAAGTTTACCATCCTTATCCTCCATTGTGGATACTCTTCACGTTGAAGAGTTGGAGGCTTGGTCAGGGAGCCAACACTATATGCAAAATTCCAGTTGGCCATTGAAGAATTTCAGAAGAGAGAAAATTTACTTTTTTTGGTGAAGATATTTTATGAAAAACGTGAATTGAGAGATTTTGGATGTTCGTTTGATTGGAGAAACAATCAATTGGCTCTGATACTAATTGTTGATCCTAGATCTCTCAATAACACTAATAATCGAGTTAAGAATAACCAAATTATAGTGTTTTAATGAATAAAATGATGAACACTCAAGAACAATGTATGAACATTCAAAGAATAATCTTGAGTGCCAATGATTTCACTTTATTCAATATGAAAAACGTAAAAGCGACTTTTTTAACAATAGGCCTAATCACCTATTTATACTAGAAGGCTAATTAGAAGATAACTATCTAGTGAGACTATTTAGCTAATCTTCTACTAACTATTAAAGTTTATCTAAACTATGGATAAGCTATAAATTAAGATGAACTTGAAATTCAGCTGTCGATTTGTCATCTCCAGCTGTCTTTCATGGGATGATGATTCAACCTTATCTTCATATCCTCATCGTATGCCTCTGGTTGAATTGCTGAAGAAAAATCTAAGTGTTGTTGACAAGAGGGGTGATGAAGATGCTCTTTCCATCGCATATCTGGTTGTTCATCGACCCTCTGGTTCTTCTTTAGACTTGGTCAATTCTGCCTTAATGTCTTCATCGGTCTTCTGGTTCTTCATCACTTATTGTTCTTCATTATTTTTACACTTATAAATTATGGGGTCTAACATCATCCAATCTTTCTGCACTGGCTAAGGCGATTATGTTTATGGGGATGATGTCCCTAATGTTTTTGTGGATTACTTTAAAGGGTTTCTTGGTAAGCGGGATGTTTTAATTGATCCGGTTATGCCGGATGATCATTTTTCTTGGAAACTCTCATTAACTGAAGCTAACCATATGATCCGGCCTATTTCAAATGAGGAGATTAAAATTTATGTGTTCAGTGTTGGTAACAATAAAGCTCCAGGATCAGATGGTTACTCGTCTTGTTTCTTCAAAGCTTATTAGGATATTATCTAACGTGATGTGGAGATTGCTATCCATAATTTCTTCTATCGAGGTAACCTTCCAAAAGAATTGAGCTACACACTCATTTGCCTTATCCCTAAATCTGTTAATGCATCTAAGGTTTCGGATTACCGACCTATAGCTTGCTGCACGGTGCTTTATAAATGCATTAGTAAAGTCATCGTTAACAGAATGAAGGGTCATTTGAATTTTTTTATTGTGGGTGCCCAATCGGCTTTTATTCTGGGTCGGAGTATTACGGATAATATTCTTATGGCTCATGAGCTGGTGTCGGGTTATCAAACTAGGGAAGGGCCTCCGAGGTGCACGTTTAAAATTGACATAAAAAAGGCTTACGATACGGTGGATTGGCAATTTCTTCTTAATATGCTTCAGGGAATGGGGTTCCACCCGGTTTGGGTTAAATGGATAAAGGAGATGGTTTCTACTCCTTATTCACTTGCGTTTGATGGTAATACGTACGGGTTTTTTCATGGGGGAAGGGGGCTATGGCAAGGGGATCCGTTATCCCCTTATCGCTTTACAATCATGATGGAGGGGTTCTCTAAGCTCCTCAAGCAATGCATTCGGAAAGCTGCCAATTTTGGGTATCATAAAGGCTGCGAAGACTTGGATTTGACATACTTATGTTTTTCCGATGACCTTTTTGTGTTCACGAAGGGTGATGTTCAGTCGGTTGAGGTTCTTAAAAAGGCCAAGTCTTGAAAAAAGTGAAATTTTCTTTTGGAATGTTCCTCCTAATATTAAGGAGGCCATTCTTGAGTGACTCCCTTTCAATCTTTGTTCTCTTCCCTTTCGGTACTTAGGAGTTCCATTATCCCATACCCGTTTGAAATCAGGTGATTATGGCCCTTTGGTTGCTAAGATAAAGGGTCGCATTATCAATAGGAAGTGTAAATTCCTTTCTTTTGGAGGGAGAAGACAACTAATTATTTTGGTCCTACAATCTTTACAGCTTCATTGGATGTTTATGTTCCTATTTCCTTCTAGGATTATCCATGATATTGAAGCTCTCTTCTGAAAATTCCTTTGGGCACCAAGGGATGATCCTAGAGGCATGTGCAGGTTATCTTAGGAAGTGGTGTGTCGGCCTCTTGCGAGTGGTGGACTTGGTCTTTGGCGTTTGGCAACTTGGAATAGGGCGTTACTTGCTAAACACATATGGGATATTGTGAGGCACCGTAACTCATTTTGGGTAAGATGGGTGTACCTATTAATAATCTTAGATCTTCACACTTCTAGATGGTTCGGAAGAACTCCAATTGGTCGTGGGTTCTACCAAGCTGTTGGATTTACGACCCCAATTGTGACGATTTCTGATCTCCTAGATTGGTGATGGACGGGATTCAAATGCTTAGGAGGATAATTGGCTCACCTGTGGTCATCTTTCTTCCTTCATCTCCTACAAATTCATTCATTCTTATGGGTTTTCGACTCACACTACGGTTCGGGAGCTAATTTTAAGTCTGGATGGGGAGTGGCTAACTGATTGGTGTCTCAAGTATGATGTTCTTACTACTTCTCCATTGCCGTCCTTGAATGACTTCGTTCGTGATAGAGTTTTATGGGTGGATAATCACAACTCTGGTGTGGATTTCATGGTTAGTATTGCTTGGTCTTCTCTGGAGGGGACCAATCTGGTTGTGCCTTTGTATAAATCGGATGGGTTTTCAGGCCATATTTCTAAGCATGCTTTTTGTCTTTGGCTTGCTTGTCATCGTCGCCTTCCTACCCAAGACCGTATGCTTTGGAAAGATGAACCTCCGGACTTGGAATGCTCGTTCTGTAACACTTGCATGGATAGCCATTCCCACCTATTTTTCCAGTGTTCTTTTTCAAGAGAGGTTTGAGACAGCATTTTACAAGTAGTGGATTGGATGAATATGCCAGACTCATGGGACCAAATCATGGAAGTTATTTCGAACACGAGGAGATCACCAAAACATTTAATGCAGAATCTAGCGCTTGCGGCTTCAGTTTACTACATCTGGCAAGAGCGGAATAGAAGACTCTTTACTGAGAATCGCCGCACGGCTGTACAACTTTTAAAGGAAATTAGGAGCAAAATTTCCATTCGAGCGGCTTGAAAGGACAGACGGGTTGAGTGGAGTGGTGGTTCAAATGAAAGGTGAGGTTTTGGTTGGGGGGGCTTTTCGGCGGTTTAAGCTTCTTTTGTTTATTTTTTGTAGTTTGTTTGTGTCAGTTGGGCTTTGTACTTTCTGGCTCGTTGTGGCTTGGCATAGTGTGGTGACCCAGTCTTTTGCGTTTTAGTTTGGTCGGCTGTGGTTTTATGCCTAATCTCTATACTTTTTTTACTAGTTTTATAAATTTGCCTGGTTTCTTTTCAAAAAAAAATAGTTCGTGATCTGAAGTGGCATTCAGTGATTACAAGCTCGTCTACATATGTTTGAAGACTACTCAAGTTTCAACGAATACTAAAGAGACCTTTCAGTGTCGTTCCAGTATTCAGCGATCAAATGAAACTTACCAAGCACGATTGTTTTTGTCTTGTCCTCCCTCACAGAAAGGACAAACCCCTACTTTTTCTAGAGTATAGTACAGTACGGAGCCACTCCGTTGACTCTATAGTGCTTACCTACTTTATGAAAAGAGGACTGCTCATATACAGCCAAAAGGACTGTTTACTGTACCAAAGGACAAGCTTTCCTCCAAAAGCTTGACATGTGCTTTGTACCTTCTGAATTGCATTTAATGCAATAGGTATAAATAAGTGCTCTCAAACTTCCTCACTACTAACTTACCTAAGAAGTTACTTCTCTCTCTACTCTTTATCTAAGAAAAAGAACCACTTTGAACAAGTGAAGAGAACTTTGATTCTTATCTTTATTTCTTGTAGCAAATCTTTTCTCTTTGCTATTTGTAATTGCATGTACCTTAGATTGTTTAGATAGGTTCTTTACCTTATCTGTTCCGCAAACAATCTGTAAAAGTTGTATTGACCTTCTTTATCAATATATAGTTTTCAAAAGTGAGAGTTTTTGTGTTTGTATTCATCCCCCCTTCAACAAACTGATTACCTGTAACTCTTGTAGATCCGGCTGGGACCAATAGTATTGAGCTTTTAATGTAAATCTCACCTATAAATTGGTGACATGGGCTAAGATTAGAATGTTGTTCATTCTTGTCATTCCTATGAGAGTCGAATAAAGGGGATAGAGTGCTTTGTAATTTCCTGTTTTGATGAATAAGATAAGTTAGATGCTTATCTTTCAATTTTCATCTTGATTCTTGATTTGCTGTTGGTATTGGGACTCACATAATATTCTCTTCCAATTGAAGGAATTGGTTGCACAATTTAAAAGATTTAACTGACAAAGGATTCATTAGACCCAGCACTTCACCTTGGGGTGCTCCGGTCTTATTTGTCAAGAAGAAAGACGGGTCTATGCGAATGTGTATAGACTATCGTGAACTAAATAAGTTGACAATCACAAACAAATATCCTTTACCAAGGATTGTTGATTTGTTCGACCAATTGGTGGGAGCAAGTTATTTCTCCAAGATTGATTTAAGATCAGGGTATCACCAGCTCAAAGTCAGGGAAGAAGATGGTGCTACAACAGCATTCAGAACTAGGTACAGGCATCACGAATTCTTAGTTATGCCATTCGGCCTAACTAATGCACCCGCAGCCTTTATGGATTTAATGAATAATGAATAGGGTATGTAAGGAATATTTTGATAAATTCGTTATTGTATTTATCGATGATATTCTTATATACTCTAAGACCGAAGAAGAACATGCAGAACATCTTCGTCTGATATTAGAATCATTGAAGACAGAAAATATATATGCAAAGTTATCTAAATGTGAGTTTTGGTTAAGAGAAGTCCAATTCCTGGGTCACGTTATTTCAGAAACAGGGTTAAAAGTAGATCCAGCGAAAATAGAAACAGTTGCAAGATGGGAAGCTCCAAAAAATCCTTCTAAAGTTCGAAGCTTTTTAGGATTGGCTAGTTATTACCGTAAGTTCATTCAGGACTTTTCTAAGATAGTCGTGCCATTGACTAAATTGACTCGGAAGAACATTAAATTCCAGTAGGAAGGAGAACCGCAAGCAGCTTTTCAACTGTTAAAAGATCATCTTTGCAGCGCACCGGTATTAACTCTACAAGATGGTTAGGATGTGTTCTGATGCAGAGAGGAAAAATGATTTCTTATGCATCAAGACAGTTGAAAGATCATGAGAAGCAGTATACAACTCATGACATGGAATTAGCTGTAGCGGTGTTTGCTCTGAAAATTTGGAGACATTATCTTCTGGGAACAAAGTGTCATATTTATAGTGATCATTAGAGTTTACACACTTGTTTAGCCAGAAAGAATTAAATATGCGACAGCGTCGATGGATTGAACTAGTTAATGACTATAATTGTGAAATCCTCTACCACCTAGGAAAAGCTAACGTGGTGGCTGACGCTTTGAGTAGGAAAGAGATTAGTGGAACCATTAAAGCTGTGGCAATGAGAATGAATTTGATCCCTGACATTCGTAAGGAGATTCAGAGATGTCAACAAGAAAGCTAAGAAAGAAGAATTTGTTAAAACATAAAAGTTGGGTAAAATGATTTTAACCTTGGAACAGAATGACAAAGGACTAATGTGCTTTCAAGGGCGAATTTGGGTACCATGTTTTGGAGATATCCGGAATACTATATTAAATGAAAGCCATAAGTTCTGATATTCTATTCATCCAGGCACCAATAAAATGTATTGAGATTTGAAACCTTTTTATTGGTGGCCAGGATTGAAAAGAGACATAGCTAGATATGTGGAACAGTGTCTGACATGTTTACAGATTGAACATCAGAAGTCGTACGGAAGTCTTCAATCTCTAGAGATACCTGTATGGAAATGTGATCACATTACAACGGATTTCGTTATGAAATTGCCTTGAACTCAAAAGGGGTATGACGCGATTTGGGTAATTGTTGATCGTCTGTCTAAATCTGTGCATTTTCTATCAATAAGAGAGAAGTACTAACTAGAAAAGCTAGCACAGATTTACATTAAGGAAATTTTGACCAGACATGGTGTTCTATTATCTATTATTTCTGATACAGATAGTCGGTTTACTTCAAAGTTTTGGGAAGGATTGTAGAAAGCTTTGGGGTCTGAAATCCGACTAAGCACAGCTTATCATCCGCAAACTGACGAACAAAGTGAAGGAATGATCCAGACTTTCGAAGATATGTTAAGAAGTTGTATTATTGACTTTGGGGGATCGTGGGAAGATCATTTGCCGTTAATAGAGTTTGCATATAACAGCAGTTACCATTCCAGCATCCATGCAGCACCGTATGAAGTATTGTATGGATGTAAATGCCGAACGCCGTTGTGTTCGAATGAGGTAGGTGAAAGAAAGTTGACGGGTCCTGAAATTGTCCAAAAAGCTTCTGAGAAGATCGAACAGATCCGCAAAAGAATCAAAACAGCACAAGATCGCCAGAAAAGTTATGCTCATAATCGTCGAAAGCCGATTGAATGTGGTCTAGGTGATTTTGTGATGTTGAAAGTTTCGCCATGGAAGAGTGTCGTTAGATTTGGAAAGAAAGGTAAGCTCAGTCTGTGGCATGTGGGGCCATTCAAAATATGTAAGCGAATCAGGCCAGTAGCATATCAGTTAGAGCTGCCAGAAGAACTGAGTCTAATTCACAACACTTTCCATGTGTCGAATCTGCGGAAATGTTTGGCTGATTCAAGTCTAGCTATATCGATGCCAGAGATAAAATTAGATAATAAGTTGAACTTTGTGGAAACACCGGAAGCTGTAATTGACCGAAAGATCAGGGTGTTGAGAAACAAAGAGATAAGTCGGGTTAAAGTTCAGTGGAAGTTTCACAAAGGACCAGAAGAGACATGGAAATTTGAGTCAAAGATGAGATCAGAGTACCCTTAGGTCTTTAATTAAAGGAATTCCGGGACGGAATATTTTTGAGGGGTGGATGATGTGATAACCAGATCTTGGTTGTCACTTGAGGTAATAAATATGTGATTATTTGTTATATGTGATTATGTGCCAGCATGATAAATTTGTACATTTAATCATGTGGGTATATAAAGTATATGCATATATATATATATATATATACTACATTAATAAGCATTTAAGTCAATATCTTAATTACAACCTTCTAAGCACAAGTTACAACCATTTTATGCAAGAATTTAAAAAATCTCTTAATTACAAATTATTATGCACAATGTACAAGTTATTTATGCAAATGTTTCCTACAATACCAAATCCTAAAGGGGTCAAACCTTCTTTCTCCTTATCAGACATCTAAAATCACATATTTGGGCCACTTTCTTTCTTTTTCTATATCCTATCACTGAGTTCTCTACTCCTTACCAATTTTAGATTTCAAATTTCAAATTTCAAATTTCAAATTTCAAATGATGCTTGAAGAGCTTGTGAGAGACTTCCCTCAAAAATGACTGATTCAGGCTCATCCTCTTCTCAAGACACTCTCATCCCTTACTCAAAACAACAATTCCTCATCTCAGACGATTCGTYACTGCATCTCTCTCTATCCATCACTCAGGCCTTAATCTCAGTCTATCACTGATTCTTGCGATTGAATCAATCTCCATCCTTGATAATCCTTTCTGCAAACGGTACAAAAAAACTCAGTTCCCAATTTGATTAAATTTCATGTCCATCTTCTTCTTCATACGAATCTAACAACTTCCATAAATTTTGATAACAATTACAAGAACAAGTTTCCATCTATAATGAGAGGCACCCAGAAAGGTATCAATTTGTTGAATCCAATGGCTTCTTCTGCACAGTGAGAAGAACAAATCCGAGTTTGATTCAGGTTTTTCTATCACAGTTTATTTTATTTCAAGATTCAGTTTTCATGTTTGAATTGAGTTATCTGTTTAGCTCTAGACTCTGTTTGGATTACCTTTTTGTGTTAATAGTTTCAAGACTATGAAATCCAATGCCCCAATTACTTCTGTTTCCTTAAATTTAACAAGTAATTCCACTTTGGTTCTTCACTAAATTTAGCAAGTAATTCCATTATATTGTGATCCCCTCTCCTTCATCTTTTTCTCAACCATTTCAAACAATTTGACTCTATTCATACTTGTCTCCTATATCTTCCAGTCTTATTGTTATAAAATGAAATAAGAACGAAAGCCCTGAAATCCAAATCCAAACCCCGATTATCTTCATGTCTTAGTTGTTTGATACTTCAAATATCTCTTATTTAGGGTATTTCATTTGTACAAAAGAAAGTAGATACATGACGATGATGTGAAGTGAATGACAAGGGTAACCTCTGCTCTATATTTTATATCTAAGGTTTACGAGTATTTTGCATTTTCTACTTCTTCTCTTAAAATTCTATGATTCCACTACCATTATCCACTTTCTAATGTACTTCCCTTTTGTTTTTCTTTATGAAGATAAAATGATCGACAAAAGTTTCAGATTGGAAAAAGTCACTTTGGTTCTTCAATGAAAGAACTTCTACAGAAAGAACGAGTGAATTTTCAAGGAAAAGAAGGGAGGAAAACAGACAAAATGTGGGTCAAATTTTAGTATTTCTTTTTTTTTGGCTTTGTTTAAAGCAATTAGTTATAATGTAGACCAGGAACACCATATTCAGTTTGTGATGCATCAACGGATTGACAAGAGGTTGGAAATGTTGTATGGTTGACATTCTTTAGTAGACATGCTTAGAATGTAGTGGTTAAGTAGTATATATTCAGCAAAAATTTGAAAACCATGTTTGGCAAGCATCAATGAACGACCCTCTTCCTTTTGAATAATGCTTTTCTATTATTTTAGCATTGTACAATGTTAATTTAAAGGTTCTACTCGTATAAGCATTAAAAAATAATTGTACGAGATCAAAACATTTGGGTGTTAAATTGGTGGCTTTTGTATGCTTGGATCCATGGCCATTTCTGCCATATTACTTACATATTCAGTTTTGGTTTTGTATTCAACAGATGCTACTTTGCCAGGATAAATCTTTTTGTTCTTATATTGATCAATGGATAATGATGAATAGGGTGCAGTGGATTTTTCCTACTAGGTACTGTTTTGGAGTTATTTTTTATCATCATAAATCAAAGGTTGGTAACCTTCTTTGGTTGTTGCATCTGGTTTCACTTACGGGCCTGGTTGGTTCAATTGGAGTTTCATGGACACTTCTTCAATCTTTTGTTGTTGGTTTCTTTGTCAATTTAGAGGGTGAGTTATTATCCTTGGAATAGCAAATGGGGTAGATTGTATAATGGAGGGATAAGCCAAGTGGAAGTGAGATTTTTTTGTGGAAGGCATATGCAAATAGTAGTTATCATGCTTTTTAGCTTTGCGGCTTCATTTCTTCACCTCTATCCCCCCTCTCTCCACCATGACCCTCTCTCCATCGTTAGGTTACCCTCTAGTACCGGTTCTCCCTTTCTGTCACCAATCAAGTTAGTGTATCTCATCTCTCGCTTTCTTCGTCTCTCAATTTTGGTCCAACTACAAGCTAGGTTTTTTTGGTACCAGCTCTTATTTGCAGCTAAGACATCACTCACAAAAGAGGTTAAGTAATTTGATTATACTTTGTTTGAATTACTGTTAATCCTAATCTTTAGTTTATGTGGGTTGAGGAAGGATCAGACGGAGAGGGAATTGGATGAGAATAGCCAAGTTAAGTGTGACATTTTTTACCATAACTTGACAGGTTGCGAGCATAATGTCATGTTATAGAATTTTTTTGTTATTTCAGGTGAGCTTCATTCTTACCATCTTCAGGATAATAGGAGGACTTGGACGATAATAAGGTATCTTGTATGATGTGTTTGTTGTAAAGTTACTTTCTTGTAATTTTATCTTGATCTACTTATGAGTGATTTTTAACCAAAATTTCCTTGTCATTTATTGTTTATTTTCACTATTATGATTGTTAGGATCGATTAACTCAGTTTTGGATATTAATCAAATACTCTGGATGATCTTTAAACATTAACAGTGCAGCGGAAACAATAAGAACAAACGGAGTAAACAATCAATGAAGAACACAGTTGATGA
>NC_037529.1:38481864-38504334 GCF_001531365.2 Cynara cardunculus var. scolymus
TATTTACTTTTTCCATACTTTTACATTAAATGAAATGAGAGCTAACAATGATGCATCTCTATAATATGGTCTTAGGGATGCAAAAATTATTTCGTGGTTAAAGAACGGATGCAAAAATTATGGACTTAGGGTCGTATACCAAACGCCTACCGAGTAAGTAATCCACCAAGAGTCACCATTCTAACTTTCCTTTACCGGGTAACAATCCTTGCCATCAAAATAGATTGATGGTAAACGTTTATGACTAGGTAACAGTCATCACCTTCACTTACTGGATTTTCGGTTCTTATTGAACTGATAAGTACTTACCAAGGTAAGTTTTAAGAAAACGCTCCCTTAGTCAAATTAATGGTGCTATTATAACTCACTTTATGGGTAAAGCTTCAAAATTTGCTATTTTATTAGATCTTAAAGCATTGCTTATGTCTTGACAGAAATGGCATTTACGAAGTTAGTTATTTTTGCAGATTCATAGAGGCCTAAGGATTGTGACTGGAAAANATCTTAAAGCATTGCTTATGTCTTGACAGAAATGGCATTTACGAAGTTAGTTATTTTTGCAGATTCATAGAGGCCTAAGGATTGTGACTGGAAAATGGGTGAAAAGGCCAAGGGAGCATTGACCTGCTGACTACAATTCTAACTATCTCTCGGTGAGTTAGCCAATCCTTTATAAAGGTATCATATTATCTAACAATGTCAACTAATCGTATTGGTTCGGGAGTAAACAAACTGAAGTTATATTCCATCACTATTTATTCTACATTGACACAACTCAATATATTTCAAAGATTGTAGTACAGTAACTCATACCGGACGAGGAATTATTAGCATAGGAAATGCATGACTCAATACTAATGGAAGTCAAATCTTCATATGCATATTTAAGATATGTTTGTTTTTGGTTATTCAATACTCCATCTGTTCCAAAATAGGTGTTCATATTTCTTTTTTAGTTTGTCCCAAAAATAGGTGTTTACATTTGTTGATGTTTAATGGTAAATCTTCTGTAGGGTTTCTGGTTATTGTTTTTGGTTACTGTTATCTTGATCTTTACATGTGCTTTGGGGACTATTTGCAGTCTGCCTGTTGTGCTAATCCTGTTTTCACTAGGGGTGTATGTGTTTTTGATCTCCCACTTCATTTGGTCTGAATTTGGAGCTACAATTTGGTGGTTGATCAATGATCCTACCTTATTGTTTGTCTCTGTTCCATGCTATTTTGTGAAGATAGTGCATTGGTTGTTGATCACTGATCCAAACTAATGTATTCATTTATATGGAACTTTCTTTCTATTTGGGGATTGCACTCAGATGTTTTTACTATGTGAATATTATAAGGTGGATTTTTCTTTCTAATGATTTATTTTCATGGTTTCATCAAATCACTATATTTGGGAGTTATAAGGATGATTGGAGTGGCATATCAGGTATACCAGTGTCTGAACCAGAATTGGAGTTTTCATGCATAATAGTGGCTTTTTTTCAAAGTGATATGGCGTGGATTTCTGTTTTGAGAAAATTCTGGTTAACATTTGGTTTGGGTGGTAATGTGAATAACTTAGAATGGAGAAATTCCAATGATATGGTTCCTGCAAAGAAAACAACTTTTATGTTGTTTTGGAAGGTAGTTGGCAAATTGGAGCTTGGTGTAGATTTTTATGTGAACAACTGATGCAGCCAACCAGCTATCCTATGCTGCATCATCAAGGAAAATCTCTTATTGCAAAAAGCCTTTATATAAAAATGGATTTTTCTTAGCAATGGCCATTGATAAAAGATGATGTTTGGAATCCTAATACTTGGATTCCAATTAACAGTAATAGATTTTGGAGAAGAAGTCGATCCCAATGCTATATGATTTTGGAACAGCTGTGCCCACCATCGAAAAGATCCAAGTTGGTCGCTTTCTTCAATGGTATGGCTGGATTTTCATTCAATCTGGTGGCTTGTTCGATTCCATGGTTGGTGATGGCTGTCAGATTGAAACCCTAGATACAGTTGTGAGTTTGCTTGAAATTATTGGGATTGGTTATGGAGAAACTGAAATTGAACAGGATTAGATGATTGTGAAGCGAAATCGATCGGGAATCCATGTTGGTTGCTAGAAAAATCGTCGATTTAATGATGTGTTCTTCACGGTGAAGTGTTCTTCAGGATGGGATAGAAAAGAGAAGGCAATATGGGCTACTGATAATGTCAAGATCTTCTTGGGCTTTGCTGATAAAGGAGATTATGAGATTTGTTGGGGTTTATAATATGGATTTAAATATGGGCCAACAAAAAAGGTTTATTTTGATTAAGAAGTCTTGGGCCCATAATCTGATATGGTAGACTTCTAATAACTCTGTTGATTGGGCTTATTATTATGAGGACTGGGCCATGATGATGATTTTCTCTAACTTGGGCCGATTTGTAAGCTTCCCAGCCAATGGACATCCTATTATTTTCAACTTGGGTTTTCTTGTGAACGATCTGGACTTTAAGATGATGTCATGATGAGAAGGGCTTATGATGTGTATTGGATTGATACCATGAGATGGAAGGGTTTTTGGCATTTTAAGTGTTGGTTTTTATTTACAAATTTTGGATTTTTAAATAGGCCTTTGTTAGTTATCTTCCCTAAACACTTTTTAGGGTGTTGTTCTTTGATCTTGTAAAAATGTGTATTCCCATTTCCTCCATGTAATTTTCTTTTACATTAATAAATTTTTCTGGGGGTTCCGTCCCCTTTTCCAAAAAAAATGTTATGTCAATTTATTGTAATACATTTACATAGGACGTATAATCATTTGATGATATAAATATGAGTCCTATAAAGCAATTTGTTATCACATTTAGACATTTTTTATATTCTATAAAGCAGATTTTGTGGTAATACAAAAACCAAAAGCATATGGTGNTGTAGATGTTGAGAATTTTGTGCATGTAGATAACATCAAACACACAGAGGTTGTGGAGGTCAGCGTCTGTGAATGTATAAAGGTTGCCATCTTCCCTCCTTACTATATACTGAGCATAGATCACCATCTTCTTTAGCATAGTCCTTAGAGAAATTGTCTCTATGGAAGTGATCATGTGCTCTGAGAAGACTTACTCACGAGGCCTTGTGAGCTTAGAGAACTGGAACTTGGCGGCGGTAGAAGGGATCCCTATAAGCTCTGGATCATAGGGAGGCTCTGTGTCTGCTGCAGAGTACCTYCACACTTGARTTTCTTCCATAGTAGTAACGGGCTCTGTTCGGACTTTTGGCATTGGAATCTTGCTCATTGATTAGAATATTTCATAAACCCTTCCTACCGTGGCGGACTCTGGCACTTTGGCTTCCTCTTCTTCCAGAATTGGCCTCTGGGTTGACCCCTCTGCAAGGATGGGTTTRACGGTTCCTTGCAGAGCGTCAAACATACCCGTGGACGTCTCTTGGACTTGTGGGAATTGTGATGAAGAGCCTTCTCCTGCTCTGTGAGGGATGGGGCCTCTGCCCTTCCTTGCTTGAGCCTCTGCCAGAGATGTCTTTAAAGCTTGAAGGAGCGTTGGGTCGTCTATGTATTCCTCTTCATTTATTGCCTGTGGAGTCTCTGTACTAGACGATGACCCCTTTTGTGGTGACTCTACAGCTTTGCCTTTACCTTTGCCTTTAGGCTCTTATGCCTTTTCCTTGCCTTTAGAGAACAAGGCAGCTGTAGAGTCCACAATCTTGACGCCTCTGGCAGGAATCTTCTTTGGCTCTGGTGCTTTCTTCTCAGCCTTCTTCTCCCCCTCATGACGATCACGATCATCACCTTCTTGATCGTCATGGTTCTTTTTGGCTTCTGCCTTGCATGTGTCCAGGGGAGCCTTATCCAACCTCTTCAATATTTTGGTGGCCGCCTTCATCTTTTAATTGCCTCATTTGCAAGTTCAGAGGCGTGATTAATGTCGATCTCTGTCGACCATTTCAGTTTGGAGACGCTTCTATAGATTTCGCTTCTGAAGAGGTCACCCTCTTTCACGAGCTGTGATGTGCAGTCTCTGATCGCTGTGTTGGAGGCACGGGCCTCTTTGAGAAGCTGGTATGTATGCTTGCACACGAGATTACCCAGAGCTTCAACCATAGCATCAATCTCTCTGCGGGTAGCTAGGTAATTGATGTTGGCCCTTGAGGACTTGGTATCAATACCGTATGTCACCGCAGAGGAAAACATTTGCTTGATTTTGTCTTTGAGAGAGGAGTAATCCGTGTATCCTGCAGAGATAAAGTCGGTAGAGAATTGGGCGGCCATCTCTGTCAGTTCTGACTTCAGCTTCTGGATGGAGGAGGGGTTGAGAGAGAGTGCACTAAAGGCCTCTGCAAGGTCTTCTTTCTGAAGGACAGAGCTCTGAAGGGTTGAAAGTGTAGACTTGAGTTCTGCTGTTGTTGAGCTCAACTCCTTCAGAGCCTCTGTTATTGGAGAAAGGTCTTCTGTCACCGAGCAGGAGATAAACAAGCTTTTCAACTCGTCTCTCTTTTTGAATACTTATGTGGCAAAGGTTTGAAGCTCCCTCTTTGTCACATACGTATCCAGGGTACCTAAATCACCAACACATGGTCATTTAGTAGCCTCGGAGCGTGAGACGCCCTCAGTGACTGGTATAGCGTAGTTTGCTAGGGGACTTCCACTAGATCCTCGAACTTCTCCCAGAGGAGAGCCTCCTGGTGTTCTGTAGATTTTGTGCCCTGTAGGTTCAGAGCCTAGCATGGCAGAGTGATTTAGTGGAGACATTGGGCGTTCTAGACCCTCTGTCGCGGTGTGCCTCTCATGTGTCTCTGAAGCACATTATGGGTGGTCACTCTTGTGTGAAGAGGCAACGAATGCCTCTGTGGGATGTGTCGAGTCCTTGGGAGAAGGGACTCTTGTAGTAAAACCTTCATCTTTTTGAGAGGATGAAGGAGTAATATGTGGTTGCCCGGCTGTGCGTTCCACAGAGGACGAAAGAATGTCCTCTGCGTGGGTAGGCTGGGTTGGGCTCGGCATGTGCGTGCCTTGTTCAATAGGGGATCCCTCTAGAACAGGGCCCCTAGAAGCGTGGGATGCACTNTGAGTCCTATAAAGCAATTTGTTATCACATTTAGACATTTTTTATATTCTATAAAGCAGATTTTGTGGTAATACAAAAACCAAAAGCATATGGTGTTGGGTTCACGGGTTGGCTGCATCATTTTAGGTATGCTCAAATGAAATATTTTTTAGTTATATTTGTTCCATCCTTATAGAAGGACAGCAAGAATGGATTTAAATAGAAAGACAATAAGATTATGCATCGTTTTTTTTGCAGAAATATTTATAGATGAATACATAATGAAAACTAAACAACAACTCGCATATACGGATGAACATTATTTACAAATGATTGTTTTTTTTTTGTTTAGTTAAAAGTTTCAAGTTTTGTAATGAGTTCTGAGTATATGAATTTAGAAACCCAATACGTGGTGCAATTATTTTTCCATTCGATCTTGCTAATACACCATATTAACCTTCAACTTTATATATTAGTTGACTTGCAAGATAACCACACGAATTCATTATTCAAAGCTAAACTAATGTTTCAGAATTGTGATTCACCCGCGTTGCATCGCGCGGGTACACCACTAGTGTGTATATATATATATATATATGTGTCTGTGTCTGTGTGTGTGTGAATATATGGATTATATGTACAAAATTAATATGCACACTTGAAAATGGGTAGTATGCATGGGTTTATATGCATGAAAAAGGTATGTAGGAATATATGCATATTATATGAATTAAGTAATGATGCATGCACGTAGAGATTCTCATGCACATGTGTGGTTGTGTTAGCCGACTTTCCAAAGAAGGAAAGTATAAAAGGAAGGTGAAGGCCTCCATTCACCCTCTTGCCATTTTCGAAAGTTAGTGAGCGATTTAAAGAAAACAGTGCTGATCGGATTCCTTGCCTTCATTGAAATTGAAGTTGAGTTCAATCTTATTTCTAAAGATTTTAAAAGGTGAGTAGTTAAAATGCTTTCAAAACACTCTGAATTGTATGTTTTATTGAAGTTTTTAAGTTTACTTAAAGTGCTGTCCGGATAAGACTTAAACCGGTCATGTCGTGACCGAATTATTTTAAATCGGTCAAAGGAGGATGCAGTGTTGTCCGGATTTGTTAACCGGATAAAACTGTTGGATATAATTCTAAGTGCTAAATCGGACAAGCCTTGGGGGATTTTGTTGTCCGGATTCAGTAAATCGGCCAAGACTTGATCAGAGATAAAGTCCTGTCAAGTCTATGTAGACCAGATTTGCATATCAACTTGTGCTTGGTTTATATATATTTGTTTTTATATATATAAATGTAGAATTTTGAAAAGAAATAATTATGGAACAGATAATAATTCCATTGATTGTGGTCTATTCTATATGGAATTGTTTTATGATGTGATAATCGGATCCTGGTTGTCACCTGAGGTAATAAATATGTGATTATATATTATATATGATTATGTGACAGTATGATAAATTTGTACATTTGATCATGTGGGTATGTGAATTATGTGTATAATGTGAAAATACGCATAATATAGATGCATGGATGAGATTATGTGTATATGTGAATACACATGTATGTATGATATAAATATATATATATATATATATGGGTGTAATATGCATACATGTATGAGTATATGTGCATGAGAGTATATATTTATATAAATGTGCACACATGCATGATATAAGAATGCATGGGGTGGTGTTTGACCGCTTTTTCTGGTGGGGAAGGGCATAAAAGAAGGGTTGAAACCCTCAAAACCTTTTTCTGGCTATTTTTTTTTAGAAAGTGAATGTGCGATTTAAGAGGAAGTGTTGACCGCATTATAATCTAAAGTTTTCAAAGACTGATTCAAAAGACTTTCAAGGCGAGTGGTTAAAATGTTTTGAATTATTCCGTTTGCATCTTGAAATTATGTTTTAAAAGGTTTTATACATGTTTTAATTTAATCCGAATATGTATTAAGCAAGTTATATATTAAACCGGATGAAGGGTGAGCGATTTAAGGTTTAATCGAACAAGGCTTGGGCGGTTTAAGGCTAAACCCCTTAAGGCATGAACGATGTAGCCTTAAACCGGATAAGAGTCAAGCGGATTAGATAGTAAACCGGACATGTCTTAACCGGTTTAAATGATTGAGCAATTTATGAATTTTAAACCGGAGAAGTATGAATACGATAAAAAGGTGGCCGGTTTACTCTAAATCGGGCAACAAGGCATAGTGTTGTCCGGATTCATAATCCGGACAAAAGTGTTGGAATTAATTCTAAGTTTTAAATCGGACAAGCTTTGAGAAGTGTTCTCCGGATTTGTTATCCGGACAAGGTTGACCGGATTATGGGTTGACTAGTCAAATGATGATTTTTATAAATTTGAACTGATAATTCCATTGACTACGGTCTATTCTATATGAAATTGTTTTATGAAATATTTTGATGAGGAAATAAGGGTGGCATATCAAGGAGAGGTGTACCATGGGATAAGGGTGGCATATCAAGAAGAGGTGCACCATGGGATAAGGGTGGCATATCAAGGAGAAGTGTACATTTGGATATAAAGGTGACATTTGTATATGTGAGTTATGTAATATAACTTTTACTATTATATCCCTTAATATTATCGTGGTCTGGAATCTTTATTTCTTTGTGATTTAAAGGTTTATGATCAAGATTCTTATTGGAAATCATAGTTTGAATGTTATTGAAGAAGGGATAACAGGTTTGGCTTGAAAAGTGAAAGGTATTGATATTACGTTTTACTTATTCATATATTGTGTTATATATGTAAAGTTGTTTTACCTAAATATTTTGGTGATTTTCACTCTGCAATATCATAAATAGGGTAACTCACTAGACCTTTTGGTCTAACCCTCGTTTTGTGATTTTAATTATGTATTGCAGGAAGTGCCGATGGTAAGGGGAAGGGAAAAATGTAATATTTTTCCTATGTGATTATCTGCAAGAAGATTTTCTGGATATATGTATAGTTTTGATAGATGATCTGGTTTAGTACAAGAATTGTATTTGGAAATTTTGAATCCTACATAATTTACTAGTAAATTCTTGTACTACGGGACCAATGTAGTGTATAAACATGTATTTAATTATATATAAATCATATGTTACATGCAATCTGTGGAATGGGGTGTTACAGAAAGTGGTATCAGAGCCTGAGTTTAAGAGATTTAGGTATTCCACCGCATGATACCTAGACTTAAACTGTTTTATTGCACATTAAGGGTCCCAGACATAGTTAGCACCATTGGAAATAAATACGATGAGTTGAAAGAACAGTGTGTAAGGTAAATTGCTTCTCAAGAGCAAATTGCTTCTTCTCTTCATCTAAAGCCTTCTGCTTTAGAGCAATGTTGTCAAACAATTTCTGAGTTTGGCTCTGACACTCTTCTTTGATGTCTTTCTTCTCTTTATCATTCTTCGCACGTTCCAAGATTATCAGCTGCTCAAAATCTGATATTTGCTTTAAAAGCAATTTAGAGTTCAGGTCGAGAGAGTTTATCTTATCTTCATAAGATATTCGTTCAGCACCGAATCTTTTCTCTGTATCGGAAAATCTTTTCTTCTCTTTCTCAATTCATTCCTTTCAACATTCAAAATCTTCTCAGTTTTCAAAACTTTTTCCTTCTCAAACTCCAGTAACTTCCTTACCTCACACAAATCACTCTCGGATTTATCAAGTTTTCCAGTTAAGTCCTCAATATCTGTATTATCTTTCTCAGTTTGCGGATCTTGAAGTTTATTGAACAATTCCTTATTAGCATTACTCCAAGTCTTCAATTCTTCTTCACATTCTTTCCTCACTGTGTCCAAAATTCTCTCAAATTCACTAGCCTTAACTGATAAATCTTTTTCAGAATTTTCTCTCAAGGTTTTATTTTCTCTTTGCAGATCCTTGATAAAATCCTTATCAGCAAAATTCTCATCAAACATATTAAAGTATTTATCATTGTAGTCCTTTACACTCCTTTCCAACTCAGAAATTCTATCTCTCAATTCTTTGTTCTCTCTCTCCAATGAAACTGCTGATAAGCATGGTTTATTGCATGCTTAAAGTACCCATTTCCTTTGTTTAACAGGTAGATTTTCCTAATTTATCCCAACCTTGAGTCATTTTTACTTCCTTATTTTCCATTTATTATGTTTGGAGCTAAATGTGGTGATGGATTTGTTTTACAACAACTTGGGGGTAGATGACAATTTTTGACTCACAAATACTGCACTATGATGCTGCAGCATTCCAGCAGCATTGACCTGATCCGGTTTGACTTTTTGGAGAAGTGCTTAATAGTTCAACCATTGTCAAGAAAGAAGTCTTAGCTGAAGGAACCGTCGTTTTGGACCCCAAACAGCAGGTGAAAAGAGTTTGAGAAGACTTTTTGGGATGACCTTTTGTGATGGAGATGATGCCTCTTTTCCTAGTCCCTTCATGTGTACCTTCACCCCTTTTCATGTTTTTGTCTTTAGTTGAAATTGTGGGTATAAAAGAGAGCCTTGGGTGCCTCTTTTGAGATCATCCTTGAACCATCTGATCTTTATCTTTGGTTCCGAAAACTCTCTCAAGTTTCTTAGTTTTATATTTATGCAAACTTTTAAGTTTTTATTTAAATATTGTTCTTCGTCTTGAGGTGTTGTAGCATTATCAGTCTTTTATTTATTTACTTTTATCGTCATTTACTTTCCGTCTTTACTTTCTGTCATTTATATCCAGTCAATTACATTAAGTTATTTACATTCAACTCTTTATTTTATGTCATTTATTTATGTCATTTACTTTTGGTAATAAGTAGCCAATTTCATTAGCTCGGGTGTAGCGTAAAGGGTGAAATGTTAAACCGAATGAAAGTGGACGTTGTTTCGCAATAACAATGTTCCACTATTTCATTCAAGTTTTATAAAACCAAGCACACTTCTTGATGAGTTGATCACTTTGAAAGTGTTAAAGTGCCATGGACTTAGAGATAAGCAATTGATAAGCATGTCAGCTTGAATGATATAAGAGGTAGACTTGAGAAAGTTACTGACAAGGAGACTTGTCATTTATATTTTTAAACTTAACTCCCGACGGGTTGGTCACTCTCTAAAAGCGTCAAAGCGTGATAGAATCAGAGATGAACTATCCTGAACACGCCAACTTGAATGATATGGGAATCGGCTCGAAAGAGKGATTTTTAACAAAGAGATTTGTTTAGCCATATATCTTGAAGACACCTTTTTGCTACTATCCCTGGTCTGAACACTACATAGAGATATGGGTGCTAAGCTATAATATAGTGCAAAGGTGAAGTCCGAGAGGAATACCTCAAGATAGATGGTGGAACTAGTTCTTCTATAGCTTTGTCTAATGGATTTTGTGTTTACGTTTCACCCCAAGTCTTACACCCGTTCTACCTTTATTATTATGTTATATTATATGTGTTAACTCAGAATCAACCTGAAGTCTTCATTTTCGTCATCTGAAATCTTTTCTTTTATTGGACTCTTATTAAACTTTTGCTACAATCTTCGTGAACAATAATCCGGTACTTGTACCACTTTATTACTTGGAAAGACAACATTGAGTCGTATTGTATACTTGCTTTGTGGCCCAATTTTATTAGTCTAAAGGTGTTAGTAATAGCCCGACCAAGTTTTTGGCGCCGCTACTGGGGATTGGCAAGCTAAAAGTTTTCTTTTGAGTAAAGTAAAAGATTTGATTTTTCTAGTACCCGTTTTGATCATCTTGAAAGTGGTGTATGCCAAGAACACATCGTGGGGAATTTTTCGAAATTGATCCAGATATTGAGAGAACGTTTCGCCATAGAAGGAAGGCTGAAATAGCATTTCAGGCTCTACTCCCTCCCAACATGGAGTTACCTGCTCCCATCATTCCGGAAATACCACATTTGGAAAACGAAACGCCAGTTTTTGAGCAAATACCATCGTTCCCGAATTTTCAACAAGGACACCCACATAATGATAATGACAATAATTTGGACACAGAATCAGACCATAATGAGCAACAAAGGGCACAGACTCCAAACATCATTAATCTGGAAAATTCCAAAAATGGAAGGATCATGAATTATGCTATCCCGGATTTTGAGCAATTAAATTCTGGGATAGTTAGACCACATATGACCGCTCTCCATTTCGAACTACAACCGATAATGTTTCAGATGTTGCAAACTAATGGCCAATTTGCTGGACTGCCCTCAGAAGACCCACATTCTCACTTAAAGTCTTTTGTGGAAATCACAGATGCCTTCCTGATCCCAGGAGTGTCTAATGACACTCTCAGGCTTACTTTATTTCCGTTTTCATTGAGGGATCGGGCAAAAGCATGGTTTAATTCTTTAACACCGGGATCAGTGTCGTCTTCTTGGAGTAACATGGCGGACAAATTTTTGCAAAAATATTTTCCACCAACAAGGAACGCTAAGTCCAGAAATGAAATCTGTCTTTTTAAACAACTGGATGATGAAGTTGTTCCTGACGCGTGGGAAAGTTTTAAAGAGCTGTTGAGGAAATGCCCACACCATGACATTCAGTACTGCATTCAACTTGAGACATTTTACAATATCAGATCGATTCGTTTTTTGAAAGAACATGGGAAAACAAATGCTCGACGCGACTGCAGGCGGAGCCTTTATAGCCATTACCTATAATGAGGGATATGAGATCGTAGAAAAGATATAAGCAAACAATGGGGATTGGGCTGACCCACGTGCCCTGCCACAGAAAAAGACTGCTGGAATACATGAGGTGGATGCATATACTACATTAACAACTCAGCTTACCTCCATGACCAATTTATTGAAAATTTTAACTTCTGGTCAGGGAGTACAGCAAGCTGCTAACACATCTGTTCCAATAATCCTATATGTGCAATGTGTGTGCTGCGGTGGGGATCATTCATATGAACATTGTACTCATAATTCTGAATCAGTAAATTATGTTCAAAACAGATCTAATCCCTACTCTAACTCATATAATGCCAGTTGGAGACAGCACCCGAACTTTTCTTGGAACAGTCCCAGTCTTAATCCATGAGTCCATAAACAACAAGAAACTTCTAATTTCCAACCACAGCATCATGCAAATAGTTCTAACTCTTAGAACCACCAACAATGTTTTTAGAATTCTCAACCACATTTTCAGACCAAACCTCCTCCACAGGCAGAATCATCATCTTCTTTGGAAGCAATGATCAAGGGGCTTTTAGCACATGCTCAAGCCCAAAATCAATCTTTGGTAAATCAACAAAGTGGTGCCATCAGGAATTTAGAGACTCAAGTTAGTCAACTTGCACTTAACCAGAGTAGTCGAGCCCTTGGGACCTTGCCCAGTAATACAGAAGTCTCTAGAGATCTAGGAAAGGAGCATGTGAAAGTAGTAACTCTTAGGAGTGGAAAAGAGTTGACGGAAAAGGTGCATAAAGAAAGTACGCCAAGACTGTCAGAAACTAGTGATCCGGTATCGGTCCCTCTCGAAGAAGGACCGGTCCCACCTCTAGAAAAGCAAACATCTGAGTCCACCACTCTTGTTCCCCCTAGATCAGACTTCCATTTACTTTTTCCAGAGGACTCTAAAAAATTCAGAAGGGACTGAGGTTGTAAAGACCCCAAAGCTTGACACTAAGATTCCACCAGAACCACCAAAGAGCACCATAAAGACTTAGGGCATTCAAGACCCATCTTGCTCAACACCTCCAAGTAAGAATGTGATAAAACCAATCCCTCCTTATGTTCCTTACCCCCAAGGGTTGAGGAATCAGAAAGAGGAATTGCATTTTAAGAAATTCTTGGATGTGTTTAAAGAATTGCACATCAACATAGCCCTTGTTGAGGAAATTGAGCAAATGTCTAGTTATGCTAAGTTTCTGAAGGATATCTTAAGAAAAAAGAAGAAGTTGACTGAGTATGAGACTGTAGCACTTACCAAAGGATGTAGTGCGCTTTTGACCAATAGCATACCCCATAAGCTTAAAGGTCCAGGGAGTTTTACCATTCCTTGTTCAATAGGAAGGAATGAGATAGGGATAGCCGTATGTGACTTAGGAGCTAGTATTAACCTCATGCCTTTGTCTGTCTTTAACACCTTAGGCATAGGAGAAGCTAGACCCACCACAGTTACACTCCAGCTAGCAAATGAGCCTATTGCATACCTTAAGGGAAAGATAGAAGATGTGTTGGTATAGGTTGATAAGTTCATATTTTAGGCAGATTTTATCATATTAGATTTTGAGGCTGATAAGGACATTTCGATTATTTTAGGAAGACCTTTCTTAGCCACCGGAAGAACTTTGATAGATGTCCAAAAAGGAGAGTTGACCATGAGGCTTCAGGACCAAAAGGTCACATTTAATGTCTTCAACTCCTTAAAGTACCCTGATTATCTGGAAAAATGTTCAGGCATAGCTGAAATAGAAGAAGATGTTGTTGAGGAAGGAATTCAGGGAAAACCTTAAGTTGGAAGATGAGAGTGTAGAGGAATTAGAAGAAGAGATTGTTGAGGAAGTAGAGGCAATAGGAAATGATTTTGTGCCAGAAGAGGTGTCAGCTTTTGAACTTTTGGATCAAGAGAAGAAACTAGTGGATATGTTGAAAATGCACAAAAAGGCTTTAGGATGGACCATTGCTGACCTTAAAGAGATTAGTCCCTCAATTTGTCAACATAAGATCATCTTAGAGGACAAAAATTTCACATCCATAGAACCTCAAAGAAGGCTGAATCATGTCGTGAAAGAGATAGTAAAAAAGGAGATTTTGAAATGGTTAGGTGCAGGAATTTTATTCCCGATAGCCAGTAGGGTTAGCCCGGTCCAGTGTGTTCCAAAGAAAGGAGGGTTCACAGTCATCACAAATGAGAAAAATGTACTTATCACTACCAGAGTTGTCTCCAGTTGGAGAATATGCATGGACTATAGGAGGCTAAACAAGGCTACTCACAAGGACCATTTTCCACTACCTTTCATTGATCAAATGTTGGACAGATTAGCCGGCAAAGAGTACTACTGTTTCTTAGATGGCTATTCAAGTTACAATCAGATAGCTATTTCTCCCGAGGACCAGGAAAAAACCACCTTCACATGTCCTTATGGCACCTTTGCTTTCAGAAGAATGCCATTTGGACTGTGCAATGCTCCTGCCACCTTTCAGAGGTGTATGATATCCATATTTTTTGATATGCTTGAAAAATCCATTGAAATCTTTATGATTGATTTTTCTGTATATGGTTCATCTTTTGACAACTGTTTGGACAATTTAAAAAAGAGTCTTGAGAGGTGTGAGGAAACTGATTTGGTCCTCAACTGGGAGAAATGTCACTTCATGGTTAAGGAAGTAATTGTTCTGGGGCACTTAATCTCTAAAAAAGGAGTGGAGATAGATAAAGCAAAACTCGAAGTTATTGAAAAGCTACCAAAACCTACCACTGTTAAAGGAATCAGGAGTTTTTTGGGTCATGCAGGATTTTACAGAAGGTTCATAAAGGATTTTTCAAAAATTTCAAAACTTTTATGTTTACTCTTACAACATGACCAAAAATTTGATTTTAATGATGAATGCAGAAATGCATTCAAAACTTTGAAGAAAGCCCTGATTACTTCACCAGTGGTAGTTGCTCCGGACTGGAACAAACCTTTTGAGATCATGTGTGATGTGAGCAATTGGGTGGTTGGTGTTGTTTTAGGTCAGAGAAGAGAGAAAGTGTTTCATTCAATTTATTATGCAAGTAAAATTTTGAAAGAGGCACAGATAAACTACACCACCACGGAAAAAGAATTATTGGCCGTAGTGTTTGCATTTGAGAGATTTAGATCATACTTGATGGGCACCAAAGTAATTGTGCATACCGATCATGCAGCCATTAAATATTTGATTTCAAAGAATGATGCAAAACCTAGGTTGATAAGGTGGGTGTTGTTATTACAGGAATTTGACTTGGAAATATGTGATAGGAAGGGTGTGGAAAATCAGGTAGCAGACTATTTATCTAGGTTAGAGAGACCTGAGATAGGGGAGGTGACGTCATAGAAACCTTCCCAGATGAGAGAATTTTGATGATGCGACAACAAAAGGCACCTTAGTTTGCTGATATAGCAAATTTATTAGCTTGTGGCATCAAACCGTCTGAATACACAAGCCACATGCTTAAGAAATTTTTTATGATGTCAAATCTTATTTTTGGGATGACCCCTTTTTGTTTAAACTTGGTGCAGATCAGCTTTTCAGAAGGTGTATTCCTGAATCTGAGGTAGCAAAAGTGTTGTATCATTGTCACCAAGCTCCTTATAGTGGACATTTTGGAGGACAGAGAACTGCTGCCAAGGTCCTATAGTCTGGTTTCTATTGGCCTACTCTCTTCAAGGATTCTCATATCTTTGCACAAAGGTGCAATGAATGTCAAAGAAGTGGGTCCATTTCTAAAAGAAATGAAATGCCACTACATGGGATCCTAGAAGTTGAGTTATTTGATGTTTGGGGAATAGACTTTATGGGTCCTTTCCCTCCATTAAACAATTGCCAATACATACTGGTTGATGTAGATTATGTGTCAAAATGGGTAGAAGTTGTGGCATGTGTTTCAAATGATGCCAAGACTGTGGTTAAGTTCCTTCAAAAGCAATTTTTTACACGGTTTGGTACCCGCAGAGCCTTAATAAGTGATGAGGGTACCCACTTTATAAATAATTTGTTAAGTGGAGTTCTTGCAAAATATAATGTTAACCACAAAATAGCTACAGCTTATCACCTACAAACTAATGGTTTAGCATAGCTGTCCAACAGAGAAATAAAAAGTATTTTGGAAAAAGTTGTCAAGCCTAACAGGAAGGATTGGGCATTTAAACTAGATGATGCTTTATGGGCATACAGAACCGCTTTCAAAACACCAATTGGTATGTCCCCAAACAAGCTAGTCTATGGCAAGGCTTGTCATCTTCCGTTAGAGCTTGAACATAAAGCATATTGGGCCATAAAAGAATTAAATTTTTCTTTAAAAGATGTTGGTTTGAAAAGGAAGCTACAACTCTGTGAACTAGATGAACATAGGCTGTTGTCCTATGAAAATGCCAAGCTCTATAAAGAGAAAACTAAAAGTTGGCATGACAAGAGAATACAACACAGAGAGTTGAGAGAAGGCTAGCATGTGCTTTTGTTTAATTCTAGACTGAAGATATTCCCTGGAAAACTTAAGTCTAGATGGTCTGGGCCTTTTCTTGTTTTTAAAGTGTACCCTTATGGAGCAGTGGACTTAGTAAACCCGGAAGATAACTCTATTTTCAAGGTAAATGGTCAAAGGGTAAAAGTGTACCATGATCCGGCAGCAGTCTCAGAACATCATGCTGAGAGCTGTGCTACCCCTTGCTAAAAATCTCAAAATCTCCCTTGGACTTCTTAAAAGTCCACCTTTGTTTGAAAATAAGTTTTAATTTCATATGATGTTTGTGTTTTAAAGTTTTTAAGGTTTAATGTGATTTTTGTAATATTCGGGTTATTTAATTGGATTTAATAATTTAAAATTTTATGTTTATATGAATATTTTATAATGTTGTGTGTGTGAGTGTGGAATTGTGATGGAAAGGCGGATAGCAAGTGCATATGAAAGGAAAAGGGTTGTTGTTATTCTGGAGAGCAAAAACCAATTGAGAATAAAGATTGAAGGAGAAATTTGCATACTTGAATTCGATCAGTATTATAAGGTGAGTATTTTATGCTTTGATGTATCAATTGTGGTATAACAATTGTAATTGTTTGAAACGGTTTATTATGTTTCATATGTTATTCGGATTTCATATAAACCGCTCAAGTGTTAACCGGATATTTTTCTTAAACCACCCAAGTGTTGACCGATTTATTCTTAAACCTCCCAAGTGTTGTCCGGATATCTTCTTCAACCACCCAAGTGTTGACCGGTTTATTCTTATACCGCCCAAGTGTTGTCCGGATAATTTCTTAAACTGCCCAAGTGTTGTTCGGACATTTTCTTAAACCGCTCAAATGTTAACAGGATTAAGAGCTAAACCGCTCAAACCATGTCCGATTTATCTTTTTCTACTCTAAGTAATTGTCTGGATTTCATATCCAGACAAGGTTGACCAGACTTCAAATCCAGCTAATGTGTTGAAGCTTTTGAGATGAAATAGTGGTGTAACTGCGAGAGAGATGGAATGGCGGTGTAACCGCGAGAGAGATGAAATGGCGGTGTAACCGCGAGAGAGATGAAATGGCGGTGCAACCACGAGAGAGGTGTAACTGCGAGAGAGATGAAATGGCGGTGTAAATGCGAGAGAGATGAAATGGCGGTGTAACTGCGAGAGAGATGAAATAGCGGTGTATCCGCGAGAGAGATGAAATGACGGTGTAACCGCGAGAGAGATGAAATGGCGGTGTATCCACGAGAGAGATGAAATGGCGGTATAACCACGAGAGAGATAAAAAGATATGTGATAGATATAGATAAAATGTTTGTGATATATAGGTTTGTTTCTAAACAGCTAGTTTAGAAAATATGTTGTTGGTATGAGTTATATACACTCATACCACCTTTTGAGTCTAACGCTCAGTTGTTGGACTAACCTGTTTTGCAGGTCATCATACCTCGCAGGATAGAGGCAAGGGAAAAGTTTAGAATTGATGACTTTTTGTTACTCATAAATGTATTAAAGAAAGTTTTTTTTGTTAGTCCATATTTTGTAAACATTATTACATTTTGTGTTATGAGTATGATGATGTGGATTATATGTCTGGTGGAAATTGTGGGTTGTTACAGTTGGAATCAGAGCCTTAGTTTAAGGGATCTGGGCATTTGTGAAATACTTAGACTTAAACTAGAGGTGTGGAAGTTATAATAATAGGTTTCACTGGGACTATGAACATGAGGAATATGTTATAGTTGAACCTATTATGAGAAAGATAGATTATATATGATTGATATAATCTGAGTTATGGATAGACTTGAGAATAAATGTGTTATTATGTTTTGAATATGAGAATAATCATGTGTGTTTAAATGTGACAAAAAGAGTTATACATTGAGAAATGGCCGATAATCCCAATCAATCAGAAAGGACCTCTACTGGTTATAGAAGAGGTCGGGGAAGAAGAAACGTAACACAAGGAGAGGACCCGGAGAATGTGATGATGATAGAAACGCGAAGTTGTAGCAAGGGTCGAGGAAGAGGTAGAGGTACTATACAAGAACAGGAACTGTCGGCCCAAGAAAGTTCAATGTCTGGCCATGGTAGAGGAAGGACAAGGGGTGGACACAATGTTTCTGATCCCGAATATATTACCTAGGAAATGTTGGCAGCAGAGTTGGGAAAGTTCCAAGAAAGTTTAGTAAATTTGTTGGGGCGTATAGCCTAAAATAATCCAGAAATGGTAAGAAATTCCGATTATCAGGAGGAAGCCGAAGCTAGTACACCGGTAACTGGTACATCTGTACCCCTTACTTCGTCCTCAGTATAAAAAGGAGGAGATATCAAAATGTTTCTTGCTTGTAAACCTCCCAAGTTTTCTGGTGAGCGTGATCCTGTTAAAGCTATGTGTTGGCTTAAAGAAATTGAACTAAGTCTGCAGGTCAGTAACAGTGCTGAGGAAGATAAAGTCATGTTTGCTGTATCTCGTCTGAGATCAAGTGCTTTATACTGGTGGGAAGTTCTGTCAAGTTCAGATCCAAACATTTTAAAAACTATGTTGTGGGAAGAATTTATGATCAAGTTTAAAGTGCAGTATTGTCCTGAAGTGGCAGTGCGAAAGTTAGAAGATGATTTCCTTCGTCTTGAACAAGGAAACATGTCAGTCCGCCAGTAGACGGATGTCTTTATGGAACAATTCTGGTTCACTGAAGCTTACATCATATCGGAAAATAGTAAAGTAAGAGAGTACATCTGGGGTTTAGAATCGAATCTTCGGAAATATGTGATATCTAGGAATCTGACAATATTTCAAGCGGCAGTTGATGCTGCTGAAATTCTGGAGCAAGACATTAACCGACAACCACAAGAGAAAGTTGGAGAGAAAAGAAAGGAGGAAGCTACAGTATCTGATTTCCGTAGACCGAGGTTTATGGAAAATTTGAAAAGACCAGTTTCAAGGTTTGCTAATACGGCGTGTACCCGATGTCATAAGATACATTAGGGAAATTGCAATACAGAATCTCGAGTATGCTTTAAATGTCAGGTTTCAGGACATATAGCTCGCGACTGTCGGATGACGCGGATGTGTTTTACTTGTAATTCATCTCAACATGTAAATGCCGATTGTCCGCAAGCAAAGAGTCGAGGGTCTGGTTTTGCTGGAGGTCGGGGATCTGGATATTCTGGAGGTCGAGGATCTAGGTATGTGCCAACGAGTCGTGGGCAAATAGATAATCGTGTTAATCCAAGTGGATGGGGATGGATAAGACAGGCAGAGTCTAATGTAAGAGGAAGAGCCTTTTAGATGACGAGAGGCGAGGCAGAAGAGCACCCTGAAGTGGTAACAGGTACATTCCTCGTTAATTCAGTATGTGCCAAAGTTTTATTTGATTCAGGTGCAAATCGTTCTTTTGTGTGACCATCATTTGTTAACTGCGCACATTTAAAATCTAAAGCGTTGAGTGAGGATCTAATTATGGAAACAGCAAACGATAGTGAAGTTTTGGTTAAGGAAAGTATAGATGAATTCTTTATAAGTAAAGAAGGGTGTAAAGTGCCTATACAATTGTTTCCTTTTCCTTTAAAGGAATTTGTTATAATTATAGGCATTTATTGGTTAGCTAAAAATCAAGCTAACATAGTTTGTGATGAGAAGATGATTCATATAGACTTACCAGAAAAAGGAAGGGTTGTGATTTACGGGGATCGACGGGATCGTTATTCTAGCCTTATCTCAGTTTTAAAGGCTCAAAAGTATGTGCAGAAATGATGTATTAGTTTTCTTGCGTATGTTATAGACATGAGGAAAGAAAAAGAAAAGATGAAAGATATTCCAGTTGTGAGGGAATTTCCTGAGGTATTTCCGAAAGATTTGATAAGTCTACCTCCGGATCGAACGATAGAATTTCAAATAAAACTACTTCCTGGAGCAGCACCCATAGCACGTGCACCATATAGATTAGCTCCTTCTTAGTTAAAGGAGTTAATGACCCAGTTGAAAGAATTATTGGATAAAGGATTCATTCAACCAAGTACTTCCCTGTGGGGTGCGCCAGTGCTTTTTGTGAAAAAGAAGGATGGATCAATAAGGATGTGCATTGACTACCGGGAGTTGAATAAACTGACAATCAAGAATAAGTATCCTCTTCCAAGAATTGATGATTTATTTGATCAATTGGTTGGGGCTACTTATTTTTCAAATATTGATTTACGGTCCGGTTATCACCAGTTGAAGATTCGGAATGAAGATGTGTCGAAAACAGCATTCCGTACACGTTATGGTCATTATGAATTTCTGGTTATGCCGTTTGGACTCACAAATGCACCTGTAGCATTTATGGACATGATGAATAGGGTGTGTCGTCCCTATCTTTGATAAATTTGTGATTGTCTTCATTGATGATATTCTGATATATTCTCGGTCAGAAGAAGAGCATGCTCATCATTTGAGATTACTTCTGGAATTGTTGAAACAAGAGAGATTGTATGCCAAAATGTCAAAGTGTGAATTTTGGCTACGAGAAGTTCAATTTTTGGGGCATGTTATCTCAAAAGAAGGCATCAAAGTGGATGCTTTGAAGATTGAAGCCATTGAAAAATGGGAAGCCCCAAATACTCCAACTGAAGTCAGAAGTTTTCTTGGATTGGCTGGGTATTATCACAAATTTATACAGGATTTCTCTCGTATAGCTACTCCATTAACGAAGCTGACCAAGAAGAATGTGAAATATGAGTGGGATGAAGCACAAGCTCAGGCCTTTCAGATGTTAAAGGACAAATTAGGTAGTGCACCAATTCTATCCTTGCCAGATGGAATGGAAGATTTTGTAGTATATAGTGACGCGTCAAAGATAGGTTTGGTTTGTGTATTAATGCAACGTGGAAAGGTAATAGCTTATGCTTCTAGACAGTTAAAAGATCATGAAAGGCAGTATCCTACTCACGATATGGAATTGGCRGCAGTAGTGTTTGCTTTGAAGATATGGAGGCATTATTTGTTTGGAACGAAATGCCAAATCTTCACATATCATAAGAGCTTGCAACATCTGTTCCATCAGAAGGACCTGAATAAGCGTCAGAGAAGATGGTTAGAATTGGTAAGTGATTATGATTGTGAAATTTTGTATCATCCAGGAAAGGCAAATGTAGTGGCCGATGCGTTAAGGCGACAAGAGAAAAATGGAACTATCAAAGCTATAGCTTTACAAGTTGAATTGCTACCCAGTATTCAGGAAGAATTGCGAGAATTTCAACATGAGGCAATGAAGGAGGATAAGATCAAACAGGAAAGATTGGGTGGATTAATATCTAATTTGGTGAAAGATGACAGAGAATTCTGGAAATTCAAGAATAGAATTTGGGTACCATGCTATGGTGATCTCGGAAAACGTATTTTGGGTGAGGCTCATAAATCACGTTTCATAATTCATCCAGGTACAAATAAAATGTATCAGGATTTGAAGCATCACTATTGGTGGCTAGGTATGAAGAAGGATATCGCTAAGCATGTTGAGCAATGCTTAACATGTCTTCAAGTAAAGATTGAACACGAACACCCATATGGTATATTGCAATCTTTAGAAATTCCAGTGTGGAAGTGGGATCATATCACTATGGATCATAACAAAATTATCGAGAACATCAAAAGGTTATGACGCTATATGGGTGATATTAGATCGGTTATCCAAATCTGCACACTTCTTACCTATGAAAGAGTCATATTCGATGGAGAGATTGGCAAAATTATACATTAATGAGGTAGTAACACGACATGGTGTTCCTCTATCAATTGTTTCTGATAGAGATAGTCAATTCACTTCTATGTTTTGGAAGAGCTTCGAAAAAGAAATGGGTTCGCAAATTAAGCAAAGTACAGCTTATCACCCTCAGACTGTTGGGCAGAGTGAACGAACTATCCAAACTTTAGAAGATATGCTTAGAGCATGTGTAATTGATTTTGGAGGATCATGGGATAGTCATTTGGCTCTGGTGGATTTTGCGTACAACAATAGTTACTATTTGAGTATGTATGTCCACAATATCTGATCAATTTTTCATTTCTTCATCACAACAATGGCAGATTCATAGATTTAACAATAAGAACAATATGAACACATATATGAATATTGAGAGGAAAAGTCAATCCTCTCAATTCTGGTCAAACCTTCTATTATGCACGTATGTATTACAATGAAGCTCCTCTTACTTCTAATTACAAAGATTAACACTATTTATATGGTCAAACTACAAAGACAAGTCAAAGTCAAACCTCTAAAGAAAAGTCAAACACGCTGACTTTTACAAT
>NC_037529.1:38504434-38505697 GCF_001531365.2 Cynara cardunculus var. scolymus
GGAATAGTACGTTTTGGAAAGATAGGGAAGTTAAGTCCAAGATATGTTGGACCATTTCCTATTATTAGGAGAATTGGGGAAGTGGTTTATAAGTTAAAACTTCCTTTAGAATTAAATGGAATACATGACACGTTTCATGTTGTCAAATTTGAGGAAGTGTCTAATAAGTCCAGATGTGGCAATACCATTACCTGAAATTAAGGAAGATGAAAAGTTATGTTTTGAAGAAACCCCTGAGCAGATTACTGATTATAAGGTAAAGAAGGTACGAAACAAAGAAATTGGGTTGGTAAAGGTTCAGTGGCGTTATCATAAAGGATTAGATGCCACCTGGGAACCAGAGTCGGAAATGCGGATGAAATATCCCTACCTGTTTGCTTAAGTGAATTCCGGGATGGAATACTTTTAAGGAGGGAATATTGTAACAACCTGGTTATTATTTTAGTGATATATATATATGTATGATATGTATGTGTGAGGGTATTATTTTAAAAGGAGAAAAGGAAGGTCGGCTAGTAAGCCGCCATCATCATTTTTCTTTGCTCAATCTTTGAGTTTGTATAAATAGTTTTGTGAAGGAAAAAGATACACACAAATACATACTATTTTTAGAAAGTTTACTCTCTGAAGAATTGGAGGATTTCACAGGAAGAAGAAGATTTCAAAGGTTTTGATTATCAACTTCTAAAAGATGAGTGTATAAAGAGCTTTGGATATGAATTGCTTACATACAGTTTGATAAGCATTTAGAACTGGTTTTCATGAATTTTGTTACATTTTATGAGAAGTTCTTGTTTAAACCGTTCAAGAGTTGTCCGGATTGTAATCTGGACAATTAAACCGCTTGTGCCTTGACCGGATATTCATCTAAACCGGCCAAGAGGTGACCGGATATTCATCTAAACCGGCCAAGAGGTGACCGGATATTCATCTAAACCGGCCAAGAGGTGACCGAATATTCATCTAAACCGGCCAAGAGGTGATCGGTTTACTTCTAAACCGCTCAAGTGTTCTACGGTGTATTGATCGGATATCTATAAACCGGTCAATGGTTGGGTCATGTATTGTCCGGTTTATCTTTAAACCGGTTATCAAAGAAAGTGAAGTATTGTCCGGATTTCTAATCCGGACAAAGGAGTTGGTTTATGTTTAAAGTATATTGACCGGATAACTAATCTGGACAAGTCTAACCGGACTTCAAATCCGGATGAAAGGAGAAATGTTTTTGGAAGATGTTTATAAAATATAATGGCAGTGTAACTG
>NC_037529.1:38506099-38510668 GCF_001531365.2 Cynara cardunculus var. scolymus
TGTTGGACTAACCTGTTTTGCATATCAGCGTATGTTGAAAGACAAAGGCAAGGGAAAAGTCTGAATGATGATAATAGTTTACTTGTTTATGTATTAAGGATACATTTTGATAGTCTATGTTTTGTAATGATACTATTTTAGTATTATGAGTATGATGATGTGAATTTTATGTATATGGAATATGAGGGTTGTTACAGAATGTCCATAGGTTCTTTTGTTGAGGATGCTAATGGAGATTCGGAATCGGGTTCGTTCTGTCGTTCGGAAAATATCTTTGATGATGGTATTCTTTCTTTTTCACTGGGGCGGTCCGACTTCTCACATTTTCGGCTGGCAAAGGAAGATGAAGCGGATCAGTCGAGTCTTGGTTGCTGGAATGGCTCCCCGGATGGAAATAAAAGTAGGGATTCCAATCCGTCCATCATTGGTTTGCATGGGGATCTAAATGATGAGGTGGGTGGGTTTAATGCATGTGTGGATGACATTTGTGAGGGCATTGGGTCGATTAAAGAAGTGGATAACAAAATTGGGCCGATAGGGACTAATTTTAGATCCCCGGGGCTTCAAGATGGGCCTGTAATTGAAGTTTCAAATCTGGAGGGTATTGGAAAAGGTAATGTTAATTGTTCTCAGGATGGCCCTTTTGGATCTGTGTCTTCTAGGGATCTCGGGAATGAGAAATTTGATCTCAATGCTTCTCCGATGTGTAATGTCTTTACCGATGAGGTGGATGGACAGAGAGAGGAAGAGAATGTTCCGGTTGGAAATATAGGGGAACCCGATTCCTCCTTGGATGATTATGAGTATGAATTAGAAGATAGCCATGCGTGGTCGATTGTCTCGAGGAAAAAGGATTTGCGTCTGAAACGTCGAAGAAAGAACGAAGCTAGATCTAAAAAGGTCTCAGAGGCCGAGAAGCCCAATACAGAGGTGGTCGGACTAGACAGGGTGGTTGAGGAGGTTCCGATTGTTGATATTGATTATGAGGTTCCCAATTTTGAAATTGAGGAAACTATTCGGGTTGGTTGTCTGGTTGGCTTTGAGATGAAAGGGAAAGAAGAATTGGTTAGAGACTCATTGCAAGTTGATAGAGACGTAGTTCGATCATGTTAAAAATTCTATTGATTAACGTTAATGGTCTTGGGGGAGGCATCAAAAGGAAATGGGTGAAGGAGCTCAAGCAGGATAACAGAGTGAACTTTCTCTGTATCCAGGATTCTAGAATCTCTTCTTTTCCTAAAGAGTTTTTATGCTCATCGGTGTGGGGGTAGGAATGTAGAGATGGCTTCGATTGATCCGTATGGTAGGTCTGGCGATCTTGTCTTTCTTTGGGACTCAACTCTTTTCATCAAGTTAAATTATTTTATGGACAGAAATTATTTGATTGTTATTGGTTCTTGGCGCCCCAGCAGGGTCACGTTAGGTATTTGTAACGTTTACGCTCCTCAAGATGCTAGCGATAAAGCTCGGTTGTGGTGTGCTCTTACGGATCTTGTGGAGTCTATCGATGTCGATGCTTGGATTTGCTGTGGTGGTTTTAATGTTGTTAGATGTCAGGAGGAAAGGGTTGGGTCCGAGTTTGATGTTGGGAGTGCCTTGGTCTTCAATAGTTTTATTTCTGAGAACGGGTTCTTGGACCTCAAAATGGGTGGTCGGAAGTTCACGAGAAAAAGTGCGGACGACTTTAAATGGAGTAAACTTGATCGATTCTTGGTATCTCAGAGTTTTCTCGCCTTGTGGCCTAAGGCTTGTGTGACTACGCTGCCATTTTTATACTCGGATCACTGCCCTATTCTTCTAGATGGCTGTGACGTACACTTTGGGCCGATCCCATTTAAACTTTTTAATTCTTGGCTTAGTGATCCTGATTTTGTGCAGATGGTGAAGGAGGGCTGGATTAAAAATCACAACGGTTACCCAAAATTGGAGGATTTCAAAATTGGCCTCAACCAGAGCCGAGAAGGCTTCTCTCACTGCTAAGATCAATGATTTAGATTCGATTGCGGCTGCTGGTAACCTGAGTGTTGTTGACGTGCAGACTAAGTAGATACAATGAAGCGTATTCTAGAGATTGATGAAGTGGTCATTAGTGATCTCAGACAAAAGGCCAAAGCCAGGTGGACTCTCGAAGGAGATGAGAATTCTCGTTTCTTTCATGGTCTTCTTAGATGCAGACTTAGCAAGTTAAATATTCATGGTATCAGTGTAAATGGTAGATGGATTCGAGACCCTTTAGAGCTTAAAAAAGCAGCTTTTGATTTCTTCAAAGAGAAATTTTCGGAAGATAAGGTGTGTAGGCCGTCTTTTAAGAGCAACCATTTCAAAAGACTCTCGTTAAGTCAAAAGGAGATGCTCGAGCTGCCCTTCACTATTGAGGAAGTTAAAAACGCTGTTTGGGGATGCGGTAATGAGAAAGCGCCGGGGCCTGATGGTTACCCCTTTGCTTTCTTTAAAAAGTTTTGGGATGTCATTGGTGAGGATGTTTTCAAAGCGGTCAAATCCTTCGAGGCCAACGCAGAAATTGGAAGGGGATGCAATGCTTCTTTCATTACTCTTGTTCCAAAAGGTAAAGTACCTTTTGTCTTTCAAAGATTACAGGCCGATTAATCTTATTGGTTGTGTTTGTAAAATTGTCTCCAAGTTGCTGGCGGATAGACTAAAAGGGGTGTTGGATACGATAAGGAGCAGTCGGCTTTTATTAAGGGCCGATGCATTTTGGATGGCCCGCTAATCGTTAATGAGACTATCTCTTGGGCTAAGAAGGCAAAGCGTAAAGTGTTAATTTTTAAAGCTGATTTTGAGAAGGCCTTTGATAACTTGAACTTGGACTTTTTAGACGAGGTTATGTGGCAAATGGGATTCAGTAATGCCTGGAGAAAGTGGACTCGAGGAATTCTCTCTAATGCAAGTGTCTCTATTCTTGTGAATGGAAGCCCAACGGAGGAGTTTTTCATGGAAAAAGGTGTGCGGCAAGGTGACCCTCTTGCCTCTTTTCTATTTATTATAGCTATGGAGGCTCTTAGGGTGGTTATGTATGAAGCTCGTATTAAAGGGGTTTTTAACGGGTTGTCCCTTCCCAGAGGTGGCCCTAGAATAGAGATTCTCTAATATGCTGACGATGCTCTATTTATGGGCGATTGGTCGTTAACGAATGGTCTAAATTTGATCCGTTTGCTAAGATGTTTTTATCTTTCATCGGGGTTGAAAATCAACTTGCAGAAAAGTTGTTTGTACGGCATTGGCTCGGGAACCGGTGAAGCTGAGCTGCTCGCTCAAAGAATGAATTGTAAGCTTTCTTCTATTCCGTTCCAATACTTGGGTCTTCCGGTAGGTGCACAGATGGGAAGGAGAAGTAGTTGGAATAAGTTAGTCGATAAATTCCAAGAGAAACTCTCCGCTTGGAAGGCCAAGTCTTTATCGTTTGGTGGTAGGAAGATTCTGTGTAAATTGGTTCTTGGTAGTTTGGGAGTTTATCTTTTCTCTCTGTTTAAAGTCCCGAAAAATGTGCTTAACACCCTTGAAAGCCTTAGGAACCAATTCATTTGGGGCCGGACTGGACAGAGTAAGAAAATTATCTGGGTTAAGTGAAAAGTTACTTGTAACAAAATGGATAAAGGTGGTATTGGCATCGGTAGCTTGAAGGCGCTTAATTGGAGTCTTCTTGCTAAGTGGTGGTTGAGGTTTCTAAACGAAGAGGGTAGTCTCTGGAGAGATAGTATTAAGGGGTTTCATGGTGATAGAGGGGGTATTTTTAGTGACGGTTGTAAGAAGCCGGGTGTATGGGGAGCTATTGCTAAATGGGATATTCTCATCCGTAAAGTTGGGTTGAATGTTAACAACTTATGGTCGGTTGATACTAATGGCGTTCGAAGATGGATTCTATCCGAGGACGGGGTATTCTTGGTCAAGACGTGTCGGGGAAAGATCGAGGAAGGTGTTTTACAATCCGATGGAAGGATAACGAAGTGGAACAAATTAGTGCCCGGTAAAGTGAATATGCTTATCTGGCGTCTTTCAAAATCTAGACTCCCCACTAGATATAATCTTTTTCTTAAGAGGTGTCCGGTGAGTTCGGTTCACTATCCTTGTTGCCTAAGTCAGCCAGAAACGAAAGTTCATCTCTTGTTTGGATGCTCGTCTACAAAGGTGATCGGTGCTTATGTAAAGAATTGGTGGCCGGGCTTTCCTTGTCAAACTTCCAATTTGGCGGAATCTTTTTCTGCAGCGCAATTTCCTTTCAAAGGGAAGAGGGTTAAGGAGGTGTTGGAAGTAATTCTCATGGCGTTCATTTAGGTGATTTGGACGAATCGAAATGCGTTGGTCTTCAACAAACTCATAAAAACCCGATTGTGATTTCCAAGGAAATTGTGCTCTTTTCGTTTAATTGGATTAGACTTAGATCGAAGTCTTGTAATACTCTTGATTGGAATGTTTGGTGTATCAACCCTTTAACGACTTTGTTGTAAGTGCTAGCATCTTGCTAGCCTTGGTGGTTTCTTAATAAATTTGCTCTTTCTAAAAAATTATTATTATTATTCTGATGATTATTATGATGATTATTATTTTCAT
>NC_037529.1:38513849-38516036 GCF_001531365.2 Cynara cardunculus var. scolymus
TTAGGAAATTCAATTTCATCCCATTTTATAGCTCTTCTAGTTGTAATTTTAGAACTATCTAAATTACTTTCAATCAATATCCATGGGATCGAGAATTCAATAAAGAAATGCATAGAGGATATAACCTCCAATGGTACATAAGTACGACTTTTATCTTCCATTAATTTGGAAGAAACTTCAGACCAGTCTGTATAAAGATCTTTATATAATTCCGGTAAAATTGCAATGTTAGGACCATATGAGATCCACCATTGAAGAAACCAATGAGGTATGGTCTGCTTATAAACTTGATCACATACCTTTATGAACCATGAATGAGTTTTCTGGGGATTTTCATATAAGAAAACCTTATGAAAAGATTCAATATAATCCCAGAAAGTATATTTAATCATAATTTTYGATTCAGGATGAAAATATTCTTTCTCCTTTAGAGTAGAAATACCCCATTCTTCAGCAGTTATTAACCGCTTAATAATAATTTTGCTAAAGTTATAAACTTTAGTATTAGACCCAGTAAAATGAGATATTTCACATGTCTGGGTTGCTATTAGCAATTGCTCATAATAAGATCTGGATTTGTACGAAGTAGCTGCATATGATGCATTATCCAGATATCTCTCCATTATTGGCCAAGGATTATCTTGATCCTGTGAGTCAATATATCTCAAAACATCATTGTTCTCTAGGAGTATTATAACCTCCTCTGAATTGTTATAAACATATTCAGAATCATCATTTGATTCATTTTCTTGAATAGCTTGAGCATAAGAAGCAGGGATATTACCCTTTTTTGCCTTCAAGAATTCTTGAAATTCCTTATAAAGATCATCATTTGGTTGAGGAATATTTGAAGCAGCTATAAGCTGTCTATTGCCTTGCTGGATTATAAATCCACGACCTCKACCACGACCTCTTCCTCTACTATTAGTAGGGGAAAGAATTCTTCCCGTATTATGGGGTATCATTCTGCAAATATTCACGAGTAAGGAAATCAGGAAGACTATTATCTGTCCCTTTTCTATACACAATATTAAAATCAAATGGCGCTAAATGAGCTTGCCATCTAGCAAACATTTGCTTAGAAACATCATGCTTAAAATCTTTATTAAACATATATTTATTAAAATCTTTATTAAACATATATTTTGCAGATTGACAATCAGTAATAATTGTAAACTGTTGGTTATATAAATCATCTTGAAATTTCAAAACACATTTAACAATTGCAAGAATTTCTTTCGCAGTTGTAGAATAATTTTTCTGAGCATTATTCCATTTTCCTGAACAAAACCTAATAATATACATTTTTCCTGATTCAGGATTGGTTTGTCTTAAAATACCACCATAACCCAAATCAGAAGCATCAGTTTCAATGAATTTATCCCAATTAGGATTTGCTAGAAATAAACAAGGTAAAGATTTTATTTTTTCTTTAATTGTTTGAACTGCTTTAGTATGATATTCATTCCAAGGTTTAGGATTATTTTTCAACCTTTCATATAAAATTGTAGTTTCTTTATATAAATCTTTATAAAAAGGTGCAACATAATTAACACTTCCCAAAAATCTTTGCAATTGATTTTTATCAATAATTTCATCAGGAAATTTATTTGAAAAATCTATACTTCTTTGAATAGGAATAATATTCCCTTGTCCAATATTATGTCCAAGAAATCTTATCTTAGTTTGGAATAATAACATTTTTGGTTTTGAAATAACTAAACCATTTTTTATAATAATTTTCTCAAACAAATATAAATGTTTGAAATGAGTTTCAATATCTCTTGAAAAGATTAGAATATCATCTATGTAAACAATAATAAAATTACTAAAAGAATAAAAAATATCATTCATAATTTTTTGAAATTCAGAAGGCGCATTTTTAAGCCCAAAAGGCATAACATTCCATTCATATTGACCAAATGGAACATTAAATGCAGTTTTATATCTATCAGATTCATTTATCTGAATTTGCCAATATCCTGATTTTAAATCAAATTTAGAAAAAATATTTGCTTCATGTAAACGATCTAATAAATCCTTTTTATTAGGGATAGGATATCTAATCCATTTAAGAACTTTATTCAGAGGTTTATAATTGATTACCAATCTAGGAACACCTCTTTCCTTTTCAGCATGTTTATTAACATAAAAAGCTGTACAAGACCATGGTGATTTAGAAGGTCT
>NC_037529.1:38516382-38517915 GCF_001531365.2 Cynara cardunculus var. scolymus
ATAAATTCTAATTTAATTTTATTATTTTTATAATTTCCAATAATACATATTTCATTAATATGTTCTATAGGATAAATAGTTTTTAGGAAAGGATTTCCTAAAATTAATTGATTAGCAGGCATATGTTTTGCATCTAACATTATAAATTTTTGAGGAATACATATACCATTTTGACAGATTTTTGCAGTTATTTCACATTTAACTCCTAATTTCTGTTGAGATAATGTCCTTAATACAGTAGTTGTCTTCTCTGATACCATACAGGGGTGCTCACACACTCCTTCTGATTAAACCACATATTAATCGAGTCATGAGGTTTTCAAATCCAACAATAATCTGTAAACAAAATGATAACAGTCCGAGTCAATGACTTAACGGCCTTARAACGCCTTCAAATGGCTAAAACGGCCTGATGCACGACTTGTAGACATTAATCACAATGTTTGCAGATCATGAAGGTTATCTCAGACTTTGATTAACTCATGATTTAACCAGCATAGTAGCCAGGACTACATATACTTGTCTTCTTCATCCAAAAATTGCTTAACACAGAGATTTAGCCTGTCATTTAGGCTAAATACCTGTTAATATAAACTAAAAATAAAACAAAGTAAAGAAAGAATACTTACAAATAAAGAAGAGAAGATCGTATGCTGAAAGCTTTTTTATTAAACACTGAAAATATTACAAAGAAGGGTTTTTTACAAGGAGAGGATGGCTTGAGAACTCTGAGAACTCTTCAGGGAACTCTTGCCTACAAATAAACTACTAAGGCTCTTATATAGCCTCGGACTTCAAACAACTATAAATTCTATCTAATATCAGATAAGAGAGAGGTGAATTATTGCACCTCAATAATTACAAAAATACAAAAGACTTTATAAAAGTCTGCATAATTGATTAATGGGGACCACCACTTTAGAAAAGGTGGCACAAAAGTCTTCAATTGGGACCCACTATCACATGATTATGTCGATCTTGATCCAGAGCATTCTCCAGTCTTCTGAGGCTTCATTATGGAAGTCTTGATTACTGAGAATAGATCATCAATGGATAGATCTTCTTCATTAGGATCTTGAGATTCGCCAGCTAAATATCTAAACTTATTTTCTCCTTCAACTGACATGCTTGAAGTAGAAGAATTGGGTCTAGATGATTTTTTCTCCATATATTGATGCAAATCTTTTTGAACTAAGTTCAAATATTCTTCAAGAATTTCATCATGAGATAACTCCTTGCCAGTTTTCTTTATTTTATCCATAATCTGTGTCATTGGACTTAGAGAAGAGACTGCCATCAATTTTCCTTGAGCTTCTTTGAATTTCTTTTGTTCTTGATATAACATAATCTTCTGATGAATATTATTCACGGTATCTTGAGAATTCAAAACACCTTCTTTATCTTTCTTCATCATTTTTGACCAAAATTTTGTAAGATATAATCTTACTAACTCAGGAAATTTCCCTATTATTATTATTATTATAATTATGATGATTATTATTATCATTTTTATCATTATTATTATTATTAAGA
>NC_037529.1:38518860-38523003 GCF_001531365.2 Cynara cardunculus var. scolymus
ATTATAATGATTATTATGATTATTATTATCATTATCATCATTATTATTATGATTAATCTAATGATTAAATTATCATTATTATTATTATTAATATGATTATTCTGATGATTATTATGATTAATATGATTATTATTATGATTATTACTATTATAAAGATGGATGATTATTATGATGATTATCATGTTTGTGCCGGAGGCTACTTTTCCAGCATGGGTTGTTTGCTACATCCCTGCCACCATGTCGTTTCTAAACATCCGCCCATCTCTGAAATCATTTTCCCTTTATTGTCCCTTACCTCCTGTTTGAAAACACATGTACATTGGCCTGCCAGCCCATGGTAACTTTGGTCGGGCTCTTCGTGGTTTTGTTGTATGTGATCTTTGGTACTAAAAGGATCAACAGGTTTCAATTCAGTATAATGCAAAATCGTGACTTGAGGATGAAAGCCACGAACGAGATGCTTAATTACATGAGGGTGATCAAGTTCCAAGCTTGGGAAGAACACTTCAACAAAAGGATTCAGGAATTTTGCGAGTCTGAATATGGATGGCTTACCAAATTCATGATCTCCATCGGTGGAAACATGATCGTCTTGTGGAGTACCCCTTTCATCTCTTCTTTCATCTATTATTGGTGAAATGCACAAAATCTCCGGAAAGGTACCCGTAATCCTTAGGATAATCATTGATAGATGGCATCATAAAATTTAATAAATAATGTTACAAACTCTGTTGTTGATGTTATATTAGGTGAGGGTGTGAGAAAGCACTGCGTATGTTGCACAAACGGCATGGATTCAAAATGGGACGATCCAAGACAACATTTTGTTCGGCATGGGTAAGTGCTTACCTGGGTAAGAGTCTCCATCCTTACCGGGTAAGACTCACCATCAATGCTTACCAATAGGATTCGACATTATAATTTATTTTGATACGTAAGATTTTAGTACATCAAAACATATTGAATGCAACAAGTTACTGGGTAAGTGCTTACCTGGGTAAGAGTCGCCATCCTTACTTACCGGGTAAGACTCTCCATCCTTTTCATTGCTCTTACCCGGTAAGATTCTTGGCCCTTCTCATGTTCATCCGATAAGGAAATTTATCCGGTAAGCACTTACCAAGTAAATGTTTAGTAAACGGCCCCTTAGATTCTTTCTTATTTTTCAGTTTCTATTCTTACATGATAGAGTTCAAAGCTCATACGTTGTTACATATAAAATATAGTTGGATGATAGATTAAACCAACAAATTTGAGTAGAAGATATTTCTTGTTATTGTTGTTGTTGTTGTAGTACTATCAGCAAGTCATGTTAGTGTTTAGCCAAAAAGGTAGTGATACCTTTCATAAATATACTTAAGTGTTGTCTAAAGCTGTTTTTTTAAGTGTCTTCTGAGTCTTACAATGTTTTACTTCTTTCCAGTTTGTGTTTGAAGACCTACTTGAGAGGGCTAAGGAGAAAGAAGAGAAGGAAGCTAAAAAGCGTCAGCGTCTTTCCAAAGATTTCACCGAGTTATTGTATGACATCAAGGTACATGAAGCCTGTATCATTGGCAAACCTTAATGATATACTGCATGTCCAAAAGAGCTTATGTAGATCATCTTACCTTCACTTTTTGGTGCTTGAACTCAGGAAATTACTGCATCTTCCACATGGGAGGAGTGCCAGCAAAACTTTGAGGAAAACTCCGAAGACAGGATGGTATTGATGAGTTGGTATTTTCTTGTTTCTACTCATCTGTTTTTACATGAAAAAGAAGAGGGTGAGTTTGATGATCAACTCTGGTATGAGATGTTGTAGTCTTTTAGAAACTTTGACATGATAACTAATGAAATCATGTTCATGACCTTTCTATAAACAACCTCTTTTGTTTGGTTGCTTTTTGGTAATATTGGTATGATTTCGTTACTTTTCTCATATTCGGATCGGGAAATTTTTTGAGTCACTTCAACATTTATGCAAGAGAGCTTCTGCTAGCTTATTTATTAGGGGCCGTTTTCCTAAACACTTACCCGGTAAGCACTTATCGGTAAAATTCAACACTATCGCTTACTTACCGGGTAAGATTTTATTCACTAAAACGCATCATATGCAACAATTTATCCCGGTAAGCGCTAACCATGGTAAGAGTCGTCATTCTTACTTACCAGGTAAGACTCTCGATTCTTGCCTTCGCTCTTACCGGGTAAGATTTTTAGTCCTTGCCATATTCATCCGGTAAAGTAAAGTGACTTGGTAAGTGCTTACTTGGGTAAGCGTTTGGTAAACGGCACCTTAGTTAAATACCTCTTTACATATGTTTTTGTCGTTTATGATCCACTATAGTTGTTATTGTTGTTTTGTTTTTATCATAAGCAATCTTTTCAGGGTGGTTTAGTTGATTGATTTTGAGCTCCTAAAATTTGGTGCAGTGCTTATTTGTCGACAACCTATGTATCCATAAGCACTCAAAGTTCAAATTTTCATTATAAGCTTTTGTATGTTAATTTCATTTCTTTTCCGCAAGAACATTATTTACCCATAAACACTCAAAATTCCTCATCCATCTTGAAACTTTCAAGTGATGCTTGTAATTTTTTTTCCAGCATAATTTGTGTCAGCTCAACTAAATCTCTTTTTTTTTTTTGGCTTTTTGTATATTCGACATCTAAGGCTATAATTAGCAAATTTAGCTCCAAAAGTTTCTAGCTTTCAAGATTCATGTTTTTAGTGTAGTACTAATTAAATTTTTTTATCTTTTCTAAATGTGTTCTTGTATGAAAGGATTCTAAGAGAGGAGAATTTTACAATGTTGTAGTTTTATCAACATGATGGAGCACCTATTAGAGTCTGAGCATATGGATCTTTTGAGTTTCTTGGACTGATGATAGGGATGAAATGCATGTCAATCGAGGGAGCCCATCCATGAACTTGGGCATTGCCAAATTTATTGGTTTTCAACAAGTACCATGTAGTTTATTACGTTGTTTGTAATGGGGATATTTCCAACTTTTTTGTTACTTATTTGGTACCAATGCTGGTATGAGTGAAGAGTTCATCAAGAGTTGTTGTGGTTAGTGCTGCAAATAGAGTTGTAAATATGCATCATAATTAGTGTTTTATTTATAAACATTTTATTGAATTCCTATTATCGGTTTCCTCTTCAAGTTGTTACATATAACTTTTTTAAAATTGCATATGAATTCCATAAGTTAAATGATGAGTAAGTGATAAACATATTCAAATTTCAAATACAAGACATGTAATGTTGATTCGTACATGTACTATTTAATCATGCGATTTTCTTTTTAAGTCATAGGTTGATCATAATTGAAAACAACACAAAACTATAACACTACAGGGATAGGAGAAGAATTCAATGAAGAACAAAACATGATTGTGGGTCCAAACATGGACTTGAAAAAGCCAAGTATGAAGGGTAAGACGATGTCATTCATCGTTTTTTCAACAACTCGCAATCTAAATTCAAAAAAGATATCTTTATTTCTATCACCCTATTTAATTTCATTTTTGTTGTATAAGATTATGGTTCAGTGTGTACATAAACATTAATACATAATATATATTTGGAAAAATGTTTTTCATATCCGTAAGTTTTTCCTACCAATTCTAACACTTTACGTGAAATGGAACCGACTATGTTATATTTTGCAAAAATATGTTTATACTTTACATGTTTATTTATATTTATTTGAGTCTTACATCCCGTCACATTGCGAGGGTATTCTATGTGAGATGTAATCGACTGTGTTTTATTTTGCAAAAACGTGTTTATACTTTACATATATATTTTTATGTATTTGAATCTTACATTCCGCTGCATTGCGCGGGTATACAACTAGTTTTAGTAATATAATTAATATTTTAAATCTTCAGAATAAAAAAATTGTTGGTATTAAATGTAATTTTTTTTTTGATTTGGAAATTTTGTTTAATTTTAAAGGAATTGGAGATGCACTTAATTAAGTAAAGGGTGGACTCAAACAAATCAATTGGTCACTTGGGTCCAGTATCAAGTTTTATTATTATTATTTTATGATTATTATTATGATTACTATGATTAATCTGATAATTATAATGATTATTATGATTATTATTATCATTATTATTATTATGATAATTATTATTATCATGATGATTAT
>NC_037529.1:38523283-38529125 GCF_001531365.2 Cynara cardunculus var. scolymus
AAACTTACATAAAATACTGGATTGAAACAGTTTAAACATAAATCATAACGGAAGTCTAAAAATTTCTTCTGATCATACAACAATTGCTTAAACCCATAACTGACTACTCTTCGTCAAGACAAGTCACGACTAAACTTCATTTCCAGCCTATCTTCTTCACGCACAGTCAGGCTCTACGCCTTCTCTTTACCCTTGCTACTATCTCCATACGAGTAGTGACCTGGTTGCATTTATTTTGAAAACATGAGTTTGATGAGCCTAAACCCTAGTGAGTAAACGGTTTTCGCTCAGTTCATAAAACACAGAAGTAAGAGGGAAAGGACTATATCACACAACTTTGCCTGGGGAACTTCACACAGCATTGTTCGCTCTTACGGCTTGCCTGGCAGACTTCACATAGCATGTCCGCTCTTAGGGCTTAACAAGCTTCACACAACGTGCTTGTTATTGGATTAAATCCTTAGTTCAGTCCCCCTCACTTCCACACAACATTTTATCACAAAACACTTCCACGCAGAAAACCGTAAACATAAAACACAACAAGCTTGCAATATAACAGAAACAGATATGCAACCCTTAAAAAAAACATCACGTAAACTCACAGTGATTGACAACTTCAATCGTTCGTCTGATGTACGTCACGCACACACAGCTCTTGAGTCTCGACTTTGTGCTATTGCCTTCTAGCTCTTGACCTCAAGTCTATTTTGCTAGTAAGGAAACAAATCACTAGTTTATCGCCTCTATATATACACCTCGTAACCTCCTTATCAATTAATTACCATTTAATCGGTCGGTTACAAAACAATTAATCCCACTTTTAAAACCAATTTATTCCTCTATGGCAGTTACGTTTTTAGGCCATAAATAGTTCTAAAATATAAAAAAATAAAATTAAGTAAGACTCTAAAAAAACTCAAATAATATTTTAAGTTATTACAAACTCCCCCTTAACAAAATTTCGTCCTTGAAATTTGCTTTACGTAAATAAATGAGGGTATTTTATTCTCATCTCACTCTCTGTCTCCCATGTTGCCTCTGGTCCCTTATGATGTTTCCATTGGACTTTGACCAGAGGGATTTCTTTATTCCTCAACCTCTTCACCTTTCTATCCAAGATAGCTTCTGGCCTTTCTACATAGCTCAGAGTCTGATCCACCTCCATATCTTTTAGAGCTACCTTAAAGCTCTCGTCCGCCAAACACTTTCTCAGAGTTAACACATGAAATGTGCTATGGATGCCTTGAAGCTCTTCAGGAAATTCCAGCTTATATGCAACCTCACCCACATGTGCTGTTATTCGATAAGGGCCTATATAACGAGGGCTCAGCTTTCCTCGTTTCCCAAATCTTATTATGCCCTTCCAAGACGAGACTTTCAAAATTAGTTTGTCTCCAACTTGAAACTCTATTGGTTTTCGCCTTTTGTCGGCATAGCTCTTTTGTCTATCTTGAGCTATTTTCAGCCTTTCCCGAATCTGCTGAATTTTGTCAGTTGTTTTCTGCATAATTTCTGGGCTCGAAAGTTGCTTTTCGCCCACTTCATTCCAGCACAGGGGCGTTCGACACTTCCTCCCATACAAAGCTTCATATGGTGCGACTTGGATACTCACTTGATAGCTGTTGTTATAGGAGAATTCTATTAAGGAAAGATGACTTTCCCATGACCCTGCAAAGTCAATAGCACACACCCGCAACATGTCTTCCAGCGTTTGGATGGTCCTTTCACTCTGACCATCTGTCTGCGGGTGGTATGTTGTACTAAGCTTTATTTGAGAACCTAACTCTCTTTGGAAGCTCTGCCAGAATGTAGATGTAAATCAATTGTCTCTGTCAGAGACTATTGATAATGGAACCCCATGTCGGGTTACAGTCTCATCTATGTACAACTTGGCTAATCTATCCATTGAGTAGGTCTCTCTAATAGGCAGAAAGTGGGCAGACTTGGTGAGTCTGTCCACTATTACCCATATCGCATCAAAACCTCTTGGTGTTCGGGGAAGTTTAGTCACGAAATCCATGGTGATGTGGTCCCACTTCCACATGGGTATCTCCAAAGGTTGAAGTTTACCAAACGGTCGCTGGTGTTCAACCTTCACTCGCAAACAGGTCAAACATCTCTCAACATAGTGAGCTATATCCTTCTTCAACCCCGGCCACCAATACGATTTTCGTAAATCCCGGTACATCTTATTATTTTCAGGATGTATGGAGTAACGGGATTTATGGGCCTCATCCAAAACTTGGCTACGAAAATTTCCCAAGCGAGGAACCCAAATTCTACCCTTATAACATTTTAGTCCATTACCATTGTTTTCCAGCAATGGACTAGCCCCCACCATCCTTTCCTTCCTTATGTTTTCTTCTACCAAGGCCTCCTCTTGGATTTTCTTCAGGTATTCAATCTAGCTAGTGGTGACCTCCATCCTTAGAGCCTTAACACGTAGTGGAGTACCCCTTTCTTTGTGGCTTAGAGCATCAACCACCATGTTGGCCTTTCCGGGGTGGTATAAGATCTCACAATCATAATCTTTCAACAACTCCAGCCATCTTAATTGTCTCATATTGAGATCTTTTTGATCAAACAAGTACTTAAGACTCTTGTGATCAGTAAATATCTGGCACTTTACACCATAGAGGTAGTGTTGTAACATCTCGCTTGAACAAACCCCAAATTACCAATTCCTATAAAATCTCCAATAAAATATAATTTATTGATTATTGGGACCAAAATTGATCCTAATTATTCTAAAAGTTTTGTCAAAGCAATCGGGGCCAAGGATGGAAAAAAATCTGAAAATGCTGCTAAAAAGACTAAGTCTGGAGGAAGATCTGAGGCAATGGATGGACAAGAGGCAATGGATGGACCAGAGGCAATGGATGGACCAAAGGCAATGGTTGGACCAGAGGCGAGGCTATGAAGGACCAGAGGCGAGGCTATGAAGGACCAGAGGCAATGGTTGGACCAGAGGCAATTGTTGCATTGGTCCAGAGGCAATGGTTGCATTGGTCCAGAGGCAGGCATTGGTCCAAAGATGATGCAATGGTCCAGAGACTATGAAGAACCAGAGGCAATGAAGAACCAGAGGCCAACATTTTGAAATACACAAATATGGGCATAACATTAATTAACCTCAAAATATGAGATATTAATTTCTAGAAAAACATCGAAATATCCGTTTTACTTTAGTGATAAAACCACCCAAAACACAATTTCAAACCGGATATAACGGATTTTTACTTACAACCCAAATTAAGTAGCCAAAAGAATACGGGACAGAACTATATATATATATATATAAGCTACTATTTACCCAAAAGCAAGATCGAAATCTTCAAGTTCCCTGATAAATCTTCAAGTCAAACAACAGTTTCTTTCTATTTATCCGTCTTCTTTCCTGAGAAAGGTTGCCACTTAAATGGTAAGCCAACGCTTAGTGAGTTAAATAGTTAAGTATTACATATCAATATCGCACATATTTATAAACATACATAATAAACTCTTATCAATAAAAGAGTTCAAGACATCATCCAGATGCAAACCRARACTTACAAGAAACYGAGTGAACAATTACGTACCGGATGCTAAGATCATAGGATTCCATATTTAAATCACCATCATACACCATACCAGTGATGCTCAATACAACAAGGAGACATGATCAACGACCAAATATATTTAACAACGTTAGAATACCAATAAATATCAAGAACCAAGAGATCGAATCGGTAAACATAACGAAGATAGTGCATCACCCCGTCCTTCACCTCCCGAGCTCATGCCAAAGTCCGAGTCAGAAATCATACATTACGGGAAACCTCGCACTGCCCGCCTTCCTCTACCGGGTATGTGCCAAGGTTCCCTACTCATTGCTCTTCCTCCTCTTCAAGCAATGAGTATTCACAACCGCAGAAAGTCTCACTCGTCCAACCCGAGATCTTGACTTCACCATAAACTTTCGGTGTACCACACGAAGTAGTACCCGTACTATGGCGTACAATTCAAGGAACAAAACAACGAGTCTGGATTCAGAAAGCAAACCGATGTACCGAGATAGTAATATGAAATTAACTCAAGAGACGAAATCAAGGACAAATCAAGATCGTGTGACTCCATTCAAGACCAAAAACATTCATATGAAAATATATATGTGCAAATCAATATGTAACAATTAACTATATAACTCACCGGGCAACCGTATAATACCGAAAAACTCCGAATTGAGCTCACAAAGCAAGTCCAATCTACCACACTTAGATTGCTTCCAAAGTATCAAAATATGTCTTAATTACACCCTGGAGTAAATGTACAAAATCTCATAAGCAATCAATATAAGAAACTCGTGATATACACATATCCTATTTGAACACTTTATCTAAATTTCTATGTACAGCTGCTGCATGCAGAATTGTTTTGCCCATTTTAAGCTCGAATTCATGCCTTGATCATAAACGAAAAATAAACTAGACTCAATTATCTAGCTAAGGAAATTGTCCGCACCTCATTTTGATTTTTCTATGATTTTGTACAGATTTTCAAAGTCTGCACACTTTCAATGCATTCAAAAGTCGAAATTCTCATTTTCATACATTTTCCTCAAACTATTTCGATTCCAAACTATTCCAACTTCTGAATCTTAACTTAATATAACATATTTGACATAAACAACCAAAATCCAACCTTTATTTTATCATTTATATTATCTCCCAAATCATTGACTTAATCAAGTCAAAGTTCATATGATGAACTTGCATAAATCTTGATAATCTTTTGAATATAATGACCATTTCATGCTATAAACACTAAAATGCACTCATTTTATACACTTAAGATCAAACCCATATGAAACCCTAACWCTATCTCAACATGCAATCCATAAAACAAGAATGTCACCCAAGAACAAGTGCAAAAATAGATTATACCTTACTTGATGATCAAATCCTTCCAAGATCTTGTAGTTCCTCTTTGATTTGAGTTGAATCAAGCCTATGTGTGTGAAAATCGCATCTCTAGTGTGTGTGTGAGTTCTGGACTTAAATGACAAGAAAAATAGGCCAAAAATCCAATTTATAATACTAAAACTCGAGTTGGGCCGGGTTGGCCTGACTAGGTACCCATTTTGACCATCAACACTTAAATTATTCATAACTTTTCACTCGGACCTCCGTTTTCTATGAGGTTTTCGCCTACACGTTCATAAAGAGATAATCTATAACATCCAACAAAAATATTCCAGAAAATATCTCCCAAGAAAATCAGTTTTACATAATCATTTGACGTAAAATTTTCCCAAATCCTCTAATATACTCCTAAGAATTATAATTCTAAAATTTCAAACCTAAACTCCCACTAAATCATAAGTTATCTTTAACCCAATAATTAATATACTAAGCAAATAATTGGGCATATTAGAAATTGGATGTTACAAATACCTCCTCCTTTTGAGGATTTCGTCCTCGAAATCACTGTTGTGGAAATAAAGAAGGTATTTCGCCTTCATCTCGTCATTATGCTCCTACGTCTAATTTGGTCCCCGATGGTGTTTCCACTTGATCAATACCAAGTCTACTTCCTTATTTTGTAGTTTCACTTTTCTCTCGTTCAGAATTGATTCTGGTTCTTCAATGTATCTTAATTTCTCATCTACTTTGACTTCGGCTAAGGGAACCGTCTCTTCATGTTTACCCAAGCATTTACGTAAGTATCCGACATGAAACACATCGTGTATCCCCGTAAGTTCCTCCGGTAACTCTAGTCGATAAACTTGTTTTCCGATACGCTCCAATAATTTGAACGGGCCAATAAATCGTGGACTTAACTTACCTTGTTTTCGGAATCGAAG
>NC_037529.1:38529225-38530438 GCF_001531365.2 Cynara cardunculus var. scolymus
GCTCAGTGTATTGATCGCTGGAACCGAAAGTACAGAAACACAAAAATACATCGAAAGGAAAAAGGGATTATCATCAAATCACTGAGAGAGAGGATCAACAGACTTTCATCCAACAACCAATCGGTTGGTTGAATTTGGTTAACTAAATTTTGGATATGATCAAATGCTTATAGTTGAAAATTCAATTCTGATGAATTGCAATTAGATTGGTTGATAGTAATTAGTAATTAGTAATTAGATGGAATGCCCTAATTAAAAGCACAAGAAGAAAGAGAGACGTAAATCAATCGATTTTTTTATATAGAAACAATAGGAAGTGTTCAACAGTGAAGCATAGTAGGATGCATTAGTATTAAATATTATTTTCTTTTTCTTGACACCATGCCAACGAGTTTAAAAGTGTATAATCATCAAACAAAAAGACGTTTGAACGAAAATGATAAGATTTTAATTTGATTTTATGGAGAAACTAATGTGGGTACGTACGGCATGGCTGTGCTTGTCCGAAAAGTGTAATTGAACTTTTCTCTCACTTTTCTATTTTGTGAACTTCTTCTCATAAAAAAAAAACTAGGATACAAGACTATATATAGCTTGTATCGGACCACTATTGTTGGGCCATTCAACTATTTCTCATGGGCCACAAATAATTAAAAAAAACCCAATAATTACTCGGTTAACAATTAATTAGGTTTGATCTAAAACAATGAGTGTATTTCCATAAGTGATTAATTTGAATATATTGATAAACGTTTTTTTGTTACGAAGAGTTTAAGATGTATCGGTAATAATATATAAAATTCTCCTTTCTCATTTCTTATAGCCACCTTCGTTCTTCAGTCTAATATTCTTTCATCAATGTGTGATGCTTAAAACACCACCACAATGCAAGATTTGAGAATAATCAAATCTCACAATGTCACCGCAATTACCATTGATTATTTCTTATCTAGGGAGAACCCTGAGAAAAAAAGAACGGGAGGACTAAGAAAAAACGGATGAAAAATATATCAAAATGGATGTCAAGTTTAAGATTATATATATATATATATATATATACTATATTATAAAGCATTTGACAAAAACTCTTAAAAACCACTTTTTATGCGTAAAATAATATTTATTAATGCATATTACTTAAAACTCAAGATTACAAGTAGATTGTGCGTAAGTACAACTTATTAAAGCTCCATATCTGAATTCGTATAACTAA
>NC_037529.1:38530973-38538570 GCF_001531365.2 Cynara cardunculus var. scolymus
AGACAAATAATAAAATATAAGATTAAAATCGAGATGTGTCTCGCTGCATTGCGCAAGTATTATTCTAGTGTATATATATATATATATATATATATATATATATAAAGATTTATGTTATGTTTTATAAAATTTCTCTATTAAGGATTGGTCAAAAACATTTTTAGCCAAATAAACCTTTTAATTCTCGAAGTCATTCATTCTCCTTTAGCATCTTCATTCTCAAATCTAAGCATTCCTAATCAATGTGGAATGACTTAAACGACACCATGATGTGAATACTTAAATCTCAATGTCACCTCAAATATTTTTGTTGTTCCTTTTATATATAAATATTAATTATAACATAAATTTATTAAAACGGTTCGAAGATGGAACTAAATGGATGTGAAATAGTTGTACTATATATTTTGATTTTTATAAACGGATGGTCGAAGAAAAACTATCAGCCCCATAAGTGTTGGAACTTGGTTTAATTGTGAGAAACCTTGTCCCACATAGGAGAGCCAAGGAAACTTAACTCGCTTAATATACACCAATCATCGAGCATTAAATGAATTACTTAAAAGCTTGGGCCTTGGTGTGTGGTGTTTCATGGTGGGTTCTTATAATATCCGTGTTTTGTTTACTAGTACAAATTGGGTTAAGTGAACTTTTGATAGAATTATGCATAACATATTTGTATCATATGCTTAACCAACTTGTACCTTAAACTAGTTTTGTGTAAAAAGTTGAGTTTATACCTAATTGGACGTAGAGTTGATAATCTAACTTGAAGGGTTAAAACCCCGTCAAATAATTAAACACTATATATATATATATATATGTAATATAAGAGGCGGTTATATATATATAAGTAAAAAAAACAAAAATAATAATATATATATACATATGTGCAGGCAACTTCAAGTGGGCAAAACCGACTCTCTCTCTTTCATTTCTCTCTCTAAAACTACTGTATTCTCTCTAAATTTCACGTCAAGTTATTAAGGGGATCGAGATAACAATTATATATTCGGAATCCACTCTCCGAACCCTTTTTAAAGGTATAAATTTCATTCAGTTTTATTACGATGTTTATATTAGGATTATTTAGACCGGTTTATAAACTGTGTTTATGTCTAAGTTTACGGATTGATGTTGTCAAAATTATGATATATTTGATGCTTAGAATTCTAGGACTGGTTAAATTGATGTAGAAATGAAAAGGGTATATTATAGTTTCAATATGGTTAGATTGTGAGTATATGTTTAACCGTACATCAATTGTTCGGTTAAATGTCGAAAAGAGTAAAAATGCATGATTATGCTTAGGTTAGCGACCATTAGAGTTGTTTTACTGTTTAGTATGTTGAAGTATGTTTATAGCATGTAAATGTAGCAAATCACGAAAGTTGGATCATAAAAGTTGGGAATTACGGAATTGAATTTTACCGACAATGTAACTCCCATACTTTGACAGTATATAACTCACAAACCGTAAGTCAGAATAAGCTCGTATTTTGCAGTCAGGAAGATCTTACTGCATACTACAACTTTCATGAAGAGTCGAAAATCCAGTTATGACTCTTATTGGCTCGAAACAATATGTTTTTGGGGCTGTTTACACTGTATTCAGAATTAATTTACAGTTTTGTAAAATTCATATAAAATAGATGGATGATCCAAATGAGATGATTCCAAAAGCAATAGACTCGTATGATACCAACCTACAACTTTCATTTAGACAATATAATCTGGATTGGTCTCTAGGTAAGGTGAAAACGCTTAGAAATAAGAGAGACGAAAACGGTTGGATCGAAAGAAAATAAGGTTAAGTTTTACGTTTGAGTTTTCAATTCGTATCCGGCTGTCCTTCTTGAAGTCTACATTGTTTAAGTACATTAAGTCTTAAGTAATTTTATTAGAATAGTTATATTACGGTTTATATGCTTTGTAAATAGTAACCCATTTATGCATTCGTTAGGCACGCGGACAAATCAAACTTGATCGTGAATTTCCGTTTGATCGTGCATTAATCATCAAATTCTAAGGTACGGATTTCATATCTCACTTGATACGGGGATAGCCATTTGCGTAAGGCTTCCTAATCCGGATAATCTGTGATAAATTCCGAATAATTTGTTTTGAATTTCCTTTATGCTTATCAAATGTTATTGAACTTTGTTTCCTTTTGAACTACGACTTATATTCTTATTCGGAATATGGATCATTTTGATCACTTGACTTGTTTTATTGCTTCATTTGTGAAACATTTTACTATATACTCAATAACTGGAGCACCGGTATTGAGATGTTTCCATGGTGACTAAAACGATCATGGCGTCCTCATTTTTATAGTCCTTAAAGGTGGACTTGATTACGTACCGGTCGAATAGAGGGCGTATGGATCGATCCTAGGAACCGTTATCGGATAATGAATTGTGGTCGTGGTTAAATCCACGGAGAGGATTGATGTGTTGTGCTCACACCCCTTTCCTCACTTGTGCCTGAATGAACTGATCATCATTTGGGAACAATGCGTCCTTGTGATGCGGTTTGGTCTTCGGACCCTTGACATGCTTTTGGGGCATTTTGACTTTCTTTTGGATTATTACTTGGCGTTATGAATTTTTTTTGAACTTGTTATCTCATATTCATTGTTTATTTATATTATTACCTGTTCACTGAGCATTAAGTTCAGCCGAGATTTTCTTGTCCTCGGCAGGTACATGACTTAGTAGGGATTTTGGGATGAGAGCTACCAAGATGACAATATTGAAGATGACCCATTAAGTCATACTTTTGTTAAACTTTTGATGACTAATGTAGACATACTGGTATTTTGGAACCGTATTTTGAGATACGTTATCTCCGTCTGTGGTTATGTAATTATCTTTTGGTAAATTTTATTAGCTGCTCTGGTTTATATAATGCATTGTTTTTTTAACCACTTGCGGCATCTCCCGTCTTTGACCATGCGGGACGGGAGTGTTACAGTTCTCCTTGATACACATATACCTATCTAAGGTCAAAAGATAGGCCTTGGGCCTTGATGATGTTGGGGTCTCTCGATCTGACATAAACCGACCCGAACGATAGTCTTTTTTTTTCCTTCTTCCCTCGCTGGATAGAGAACAGGAAAAAAACACACAAAAATCCATTACCAAACATAGATTAATTCGCTAGATTCAAGTGCGAACTTGAATTCGATTCGATTGTTGTATCCTCTAGATGAACGCAATTCTACCGGCGAATTTTTGTCTTAGGACACTACGATCGTGTAGGCCTCAATCGGGATGAATATCACAAAGAATCTGCAATATCAAGTATGTTTCTCCGATTCTATCCTTGTAGATGTTAATTATGTTAATTACATAGAATTGTATTACAAGTTTACGTTTTTGAATAAGAATCCTTCGTTTATCCTACAAAATTCTTTCAATTTATATACATCTTTCTATTTTGGATTGATGACTCCTAACAATAAGTATAGATGATCAACCAAAATTAGCCACCTCTATTAGTATTAAAATAAGCCAACCTTGTGAGTTTCCACAAAGGCATTGTCTCCTTCTAATAAATACTCACATCATTATTTTATTCCATTATTATCATCAAACAAAACACCACATTTCAAGATTTAATGAAGACTCAAATCTACTACTTTGTGATAACTGGATCGTGGTTATCACCCGAGGTAATAAATACGTGATTATTTGTTACAAAATGTTTATGTGACAGCATGATAAATTGTTATATTTGATCATGCTAGTATGTGAAATTATATGCATAATATGGATGCATGTATGAGATTGGATGTGTGTCTGTGTGTGTATAAAATTATATATGTATATGTAGAATTATATATATATATATATACATGTTATATGAGAATCCATGGTGTGTGGATGTATGCATGTGCATGAAATGGGTTAGCATGAGAAGGGGGCTGTTTAGCCGACCTTCCAGTTTTAGAAAAATATAAAAGGAGGTTGAAGTCTCCATTCTCTTCTTCTTGCCTATTTTAAAAGTTGTGCGATTTAAGGATAGAGGGAGTGACCGGATTTCATGTATCTGATTTCAAGAATGTTGTTTTCAAAAAGGGCTTGTTAAGGTGAGTAATTTCTAAACCTTTTTGCATAAAACTTGTTACTGKTTTTATTTRAATGTTATTTATTATTGGAAAGAAATCAGTTATTTCGCTTAAGGGTTTTATCCGGACAAAGACTGACCGGATTAAGTTTAAATCGGGCAAGGGTTGAGCGATTAAGCCCTAAACCGATCAAGCGTTAAGCGGTTTAGTTTTAAACCGGTCAAGCTTTGAACGATGTATTGTCCGGACTTTTTATCCGGACAAAAGTTGGAATATAATTCTAAGTGTTAAATCGGACAAGCCTTGGGCGATGAGTTGTCCGGATTTGATAAACCGGCTAAGACTTGACCGGAGATGAAATCCGGCCAAGTCTATGTTGACCGGATTTGTATTGTGCCTTGTGCTTGATTGATAAAAATTGTTATTTTATCATAATGGAGATTTAATATAAATGATTTTTGGATTGATAATAATTTCAATGGTTGCGGTCTATTTGGAATTATTTTGTGAAATGTTTTAATGAGGAAATAAGGGTGACATATCAAGGAGAGGTGTACCATGGGATAAAGGTGGCATATCAAGGAGAGGTGTACCATGGGATAAGGGTGTCATATCAAGGAGAGTTGTACATTTGATATAAGGGTGGCAATTGTATGTGCATTGTATGATATAACTCTTTCTATTATATCCCTTAAGACTACCGTGGTCTGGAATCTTTATTTCTTTGTGATTTAAGGATTTAGGATCRAGGTTCTTATTGGAAATCATAGTCTGTATGTTATTGAGGAGAAAACATCAGGTTTGTGAAACTTTATATAAACCTTGTTGATTAAAAAAATGTTTAAAAGTGGCATTATATGGAACTTAGCTGGTTCAAAGGTATGATATTTGATTAGCCAAATGCTTAACTTGAAAAGTGGAAAGGATTTRGTATTTTGTTCCTATTCGTTCATATATTTGTTATATATATGAATAGTTGTTTTTCATAAAGGTTTTGGTGATTTTCACCCTGCAATATCATAATAGGGTATCTCACTAGACCTTTCGCTCTAACCCCCGTTTTGTGATTTTAACTATGTATTGCAGGAGGTTCGGACGGTAAGGAAAAAGGGAAAATTTGATATTTTCCTATATGCATTTCTACATGAAGATCTGTCTTGATGTATAGTTTTGATTGATTAGTACAAGAAATGTATTTGAATTTTTGGACCTTGTATTTGGTTATAATAAATTCTTGTACTAAGGAACCTGAATGGGATAATATCATGTATTTCTTTTGTATGAAATATGTGTTACATGCGATTTGTGGTTTGGGGTGTTGCAGAAAGTGGTATCAGAGCCTGAGTTTAAGGGATTTAGGTATTTAACAGCATGATACCTAGACTTAAACTATTATATTGCATGTTAAGGGTCCCGGACATAGTTAGATCCATTGGAAATAAATATGATGGGTTGAAAGAACAGTGTGTAAGGTAAATTTTAATTACATCTGGCCAGTGTAATTATCAATTTATAGGTACACATTTGAACTTGAATACTTCATTATATTTGGGAATGTGAATACGTGATTATTAACACAAAAACTTGCAGATGTCCAGCCGAACCCGAAGATCTGAAAGAATGACTCATCCAGAATATGAGGAAAGGGAAGAATCGCCTGTTAATCTTCCGACTAGCACGGATGGAAATAGAGGACGGGGAAGAATGAGGGGACGAGGCAGAGGAAGAAGTCAGTCTTAGGGAAGGGGTCAGACTGAAATACATTCTGAACACGAAGAATCCCACTTTGGGAATGTTCAGGAAAGATCAGTGCCACACCCTGAATATGTAACCAGGGACATGTTGGCTGAAGAAATGGGGAAGTTGCGAGAAACTTTGACTTCAATTAATGGAATTCCAGACAGGGTAGAGACGGAAAGAATAGAAGTTCATCCCTCGATGCCAATTACTCACAACAAGGAGGGGGATATTAAAATATTTTTGGCATGCAAGCCACCAACATTTTTGGGAGAAAGAGATCCAGTGAAAGCCATGTGCTGGATTAAAGAAATGGAATCAGTATTCAACACCATTCGGTGTCTGGAAACAGATAAAGTTCGATTTGTTGTTTCTGTATTAAAGTCAAATGCTTTGTTCTGGTGGGAAGTTGAATCGTCTGCCAGAACGGATGTTTTACAGACTTTGTCTTGGGTAGAATTCGTGAACCGATTCAAGAACCAGTTTTGTCCTAAGACAGCAGTGAGGCAAATGAAAGAAGATTTCCTGAAGCTAGAACAAGGAAAGGAAACAGTTCGAGAATATACTAAAAGATTCATTGAATACTCTCGCTTTGATGAACATTATGTTTCAACCGAATCCAGGAAGATATAAATGTATATTTGGGGTTTGAAACCCTCAATCAGAGAGTTTGTAATTGCCATGAACCCCAATACCTTTTCATTGATGGTAGACGCAACCGAAGTGACCGAATGAAATAAAAATCGACAGCCAGAAGGAAAGATTGTAAAGAAGAGAAAATGGGAGGGGCCTTCATCTTTTAGAGGGCCGAAAACTGTAAGATATGATAATAGATCTGAGCAGAAGATCAGTGAGAAAGTCTGCTCACAGTGTCGACAGTTTCACCAGGGAGAATGCAAGATGGATCCAAGGAAATGTTATAAGTGCGGCGAAGCAGGTAATTTGTCTAGAAATTATCCAACTAATTGAAGGTGTTTTAATTGCAATTCTCTGGATCATTTTTGACCGAATTTTCCCTTGTTAAGAACTCCGCATTTAACAATGGGGAGTAACGCGTCGGGTACACGGGGAAGGCCTACTGTGAACAGAGGAGGGCAAGGAGGGGCGTGGGGACGGTCCTTCCAAATGACTAAGAACGAGGCAGAGGCATCACCGGATGTAGTAACAGGTACATTCCTTTTGAATTCAATATGTGCTAGGGTGTTATTTGACTCTGGTGCAAACTTTTCGTTTGTGTCACCATTGTTTGCTCAAACGACATGTCTGAATTATGTGTTACTTGATGTTGAGTTAGTAGTTGATACTGCTAATAGTCAGGAAACTGTTACTAGTGTGTTCAATAACTGTATTATTGTTATTGGGGACTGTGAACTTCATATCCGATTATTTCCCATGCCAATGAAGGAATTTGATGTAGTGGTGGGTATGGACTGGTTGGCAAGGTATCAAGCTAGTATTAATTGTAATCATAAAATGATCAGAATTGTTCTGCCAGATCAAGGAACAATTATTATTTATGGTGATCGTCAGAAATACCATACCAGTATTTTGTCAGTAATGAAAGCCCAAAAAAGTATTCAAAAGAAATGCCAAGGATGTTTGGCATACGTAATTGATCTGAAGAAAGAAAAGGGAAAAGAAGAATCAATTCCGATTATTAATGAATATCCAAAAGTCTTTTCAGAAGATTTATCTGGATTACCACCCGACAGAGTTATTGAATTCTGAATCGATCTTATACCAGGAGCTGCACCAGTAGCAAAGGCACCGTACCGTTTAGCTCCATCT
>NC_037529.1:38539900-38541399 GCF_001531365.2 Cynara cardunculus var. scolymus
ACCATGTTTTGGAAATATCCGAAATATGATATTAAATGAAAGCCATAAATCCTGATACTCTATTTATCCAGGTAACAATAAGATGTATAGATATTTGAAACCTTTGTATTGGTGGCCAAGATTAAAAAGAGACATAGCTCGATATATGGAACAGTGTCTGACATGTTTACAGGTTAAGATTGAACATCAGAAGCCGTATGGAAGTCTTCAATCTTTGGAGATACCTTTATGGAAATGGGATCACATTACCATGGATTTCGTTATAAAATTACCTCGAACTCCAAGGGGATACGATGCAATTTGGGTAATTGTTGATCGTCTGTCCAAATCTGCGCATTTCCTGCCAATAAGAGAGAAGTACTCCTTAGAAAAGCTAGCGCAGATTTATATCAAAGAAATTGTTACCAGACACGGCGTTCCATTATCTATTATCTCTGATGGAGATAGTCGGTTTGCTTCAAAGTTCTGGGAGGGGTTACAGAAAGCTTTGGGATCTAAAATTCGACTAAGTACAACTTATCATCCGCAAACTGATGGGCAGAGTGAAAGAACTATCCAGACTCTCGAAGATATGTTGAGAAGTTGTATTTATTGACTTCGGAGGATCGTAGGAAGATCATTTGCCATTAATAGAGTTTGCATGTAACAATAGTTACCATTCCAGCATCCAAGTGGCACCGTATGAAGTGTTGTATGGACATAAATGCCGAACGCCATTGTGTTGGAATGAAGTGGGTGAAAAACAGCTGATGGGTCCTGAGATTGTCCAAGAAACTTCTGAAAAGATCGAACAGATCCGTGAAAGAATCAAAACAACACAAGATTGCCATAAAAGTTATGCTGACAATTGTCGAAAACCGATTGAATTTGATATAGGTGATTTTGTAATGTTAAAAGTTTCGCCATGGAAGGGTGTTATCAGATTTGGAAAGAAAGGAAAGCTCAGTCCGAGGTATGTGGGACCGTTCAGAATATGTAAGCGAATTGGACCGGTAGCATATCAGTTAGAGCTACCAGAAGAACTGAGTCTGATTCACAACACTTTTCACGTGTCGAATTTACGGAAATGTTTAGCCGATCCGAGTCTAGCTATACCGATGCCAGAGATTAAATTAGAAAGTAAGCTGAACTTTGTGGAAACGCCAGAAGCCGTAATTGATCAAAAGATCAGGGTGTTGAGAAACAAAAAGATAAGTCTGGTTAAAGTTCAGTGGAAGTTTCAAAAAGGACCAGAAGCAACATGGGAACTAGAGTCAAAGATGAGATCAGAATACCCTTGGCTTTTTCATTAAAGGAATTCCAGGACGAAATTCTTTTGAAGGGTGAATAATGTGATAACTGGATCCTGGTTATCACCCGAGGTAATAAATACGTGATTATTTGTTACAAAATGTTTATGTGACAGCATGATAAATTGTTATATTTGATCGTGCTAGTATGTGAAATTATATGCATAATATGGATGCATGTATGAGATTGGATGTGTGTCTGTGTGTGTG
>NC_037529.1:38542524-38548991 GCF_001531365.2 Cynara cardunculus var. scolymus
CCCCGGTTTGTCCGTGACAACTTTAGTCTCTGGAAGAATCGGATGCCTCTCTTTCTGGAAGGTGTGGATCCTAAAATTCTACATTACATAGAAAATGGACCATATATTCCATTTGCTATCGTTCCGGCTGTTCCAGCAACAGCTACAACTGCCGTGATTCCTGAACGACAGATTCCAAAGCTTCCACATCAGTGGAGTGATGAGGACAAGAAGAAGATAGCTATAGACACGCGTGCTCGTTGAGTTTCAACCAATGATGGGTGGAGTCAATCATACTTTTGAAGTTTGTATTTTCATAAACGTTTGTTAAATAAGTTTTCTTGCTTTTGATGACTTTTATGAAATAGTCAATTGGGTTGTTGAGCTTTATGCTCGGTTTGACTTTAATGAGCCTTGGGGACACCTGTTCATTTCAAAATTGCTCTATCTCAAGCTTTTGGAGTTATATGCATTTATGGCATATTCATTATGAAAATTACATGTTTTTTAGTGCATTAGTCATTCAGTTGGAGTCATGTAATTTTATGGCTAGAATGGATTCATAGGCACATAAATCAGTTTTATGGAATAGGCAAGGGATGAGACTTCCCTTTGTATTGTAGCTGAGAAATAGTCATTGTGATTATTATGTAATTTCCAATTGAACGAGCTTAACTCGTATTTGGGAGATCTCAAGGTAAAGACCCGGAAAGGTTGAACTTGGTGATTCCTCAAGCGAAAGACATGAATAGAGTCGAGCTTGCTATCCCATTTGACTAAAGATCCGGAAATATTGATGTCTATGGTTACTAATCTACAAGTGATGCTTATATACCATTAATTTGTATCTTACTTACGTGTTCCGTTACAACAAATGGTAAATCGGGTCTCCCCTATTCTCTTATGATGTTTTATGCCCTTCCAAGGGTAAGTACGAGTTAATTGTATAGATGACTTGAATAAAGCTATATTTTTTGCTTTAATGTTTTAAAACTTGATTCTTGGTCGTGTGAGTCTTGGGCTTTGGGTCGCGTATAATCGGGTATTTTGATTAATAAGTTTTCATTAAGAACATGGTGGGTTTTCGGAAAGATGTTGTTTTTTTCATAAATATATTTTATTTGTAAAATTATGATTTAAATTTGTAGTCTTTCGGTTTTACCTTTTTACAATTACGATGAAAACTTCTTCAACTCACTAGGCACTATGCCTAACCTTTTTATTTGTCGGCATATGCACTAGGTCCTTGTTGGGATTTGGTACTAGCGATATCATGATGAAGTGAGTGCTATTTAGAGGCATAAAAAACATTTAGCTATTTGTTGACGTCTTCCATATTTAGAGATATCAACTGTTATTGGGTTTTAGTAGCACCCGACCTTGACCTAGTCTTGACATAAGACGTGGTTTACCTATTGATGATGTTAAATCTAGGTTTGCTATTCGGGTTTAAATAAATCTCTATTCGATGTATTATTGAATTTTTTTTATTTTAGTCGTTTTTTCCAGATTTGAGGGTGTTACATGTATGTCCATCCAAACATATACTCAAAAAATAAACTAGCTTATGTTTTCCAAACGATCCCAAAGTAGAGAATATGATGTTATAGCAATGCAAGAACTTAAAGTGCAAGATTGTAAAGGCCAAAAATCATGGGATTAAAAACCATGGGACAAGGGTAATCAATTAAACTAAGAACCCATTAAACTTATTAAGTTGAAATCAAACACCCCCTTAGTATGGTGGTGCTACTATATAAGAACAAATTCCTTGTACAACAGTGTGGTAACTATTGTGGTATAATGTAACTTACCCACCCCTTGATATTATTATGGGAGCTAGTGATTGAGGCGGGGGCACGACGCAAGATGAAAGACAAAAGTGAAGAATAATCTATTTGGATTTATGCCAGGGCGATTAATGATTGAGGTAATCCCTTCTTAGAAAATCATTGGGAAGTATAGAGAGTGTAGTAGGGACTTACACATGGTGTTAATGGTTTAGGGAAGATCTATGATAGCATTCCATGGAACGTGATTTGGATTAGCCTAAAAAAGAGGGGATACCACAAAGATAGGTCATGGTGATATAGAATATGTTCAGAAGGATGAGGACTAGTATTAGGATCCTAATGAGGGATATGGAGTATATCCTCATGGAGTTAGGACTACACCAAGGATCGATACTTAGTATATTTATGTTTGTTGTCATCTTAGATGAGATTTTCTTGGAGATCCAGAGGAGTATCTCTTAATGTATGTTATTTGTGGACAACATTATGCTAATTGGAGGTTGAAGTTGGAGATGGACGAGAGGTTGGAGCAATGGAGGGAGGGTTGGGAAACCAACATGCCTGTGCATTAGCCATTTAAAGACGGCTTACACATGGTGCAATTTCAACATGGAGTGTATCGACGATAGGGTAGAAGTCAAAATTTGGGGGGGGGGTATATGGTACCTTAAAAAGACAATTTAAGTATCTATGTTTTATTATTTAGAAGGGGTATATAGCGGTGACATTACATATTGGATAAAGATGAGGTGGCTAAAGTGAAGTGCTGACACAGGGGTGTTGCGTGATAAGAAGGTCCTACTAAAACTAAAGGGAACAAATTTCAGGATAGCTATCAGATCAGCTATGTTGTATTGTATGGGTTGTGGTGTTGGCCGAAAAAGGAATGCCTATGAGAGAAACCTCTAATAAAAGTTCTTGGAGACAGGACCAAGGGCAAATATCCATAGCTAGAGTAGAGGGGAGGTAAGGAATTGGACAAGTAAAGGGTGGGAGATAGGGTTAATGATTTAGACCAAGAGTGCGTAGTTGCCACAAATTGGGTATGTTTTTTTTCTTGTGACTACTTCTATTTATATATTGTCGCTTACTCTTAACCAACCTCTCAAAAATTTACCGTATCTGTCTTTTTTTCTTTGTAACACTTTTCACAAGTCGATGATCTTCATAAAAACAGTTATTCTACTATTTGGGTAGATGTCAGATCTGTGTACATTTTCCCATCCTAAATCCTATATTTATACTGGGTTCGTTTGGTTTAGGTTTATCTACCAAATTTTAGAGTCTATATGTTAACTAAAGAAATCATATTGAGTGAAAATAACCGGCCATTTGAGTTGCTGATGAGGTGTATGGTTTGGCAATGAGATACATGGAATAAATGGAGATTTAGAGTTGTGGCAATCTATTTACTTTTTTATAGGGAAACATATAATTATTTTGGCATATAATAACTTAGTTTTTATTGAAGGGAATTGGGAGATATAAGCTGGATTTAAAGCATATCAATTTGAATTCTTTCTTTGCTACATCGTGGATAGCACTAACACCAATATGACTTTGTCAATGTTGTGCTCATAACCCATAACTCATATGGTATCTGTTGCTTCCATTGTAGTTGGTTTATAAAATGTCTCTTGCATTACATGCTTATACTGTACACGTTAAAATAGCTTGATTTGATTTTGTTTTAATCGAAAGCCTGTTGTTGCAATCTTCCTAAATGAAACGAAGCATGGAAACTCTTTCTGAGCTGAATAGAACCGTTCAACTTTTTTTAACATAATCTACGGCTAATGCTCGCACATCCTTCCCATCTTTGGAATCTTTGGTGTGGTTTTGTAAGATTTGAAATGAAATCTAATTTCATGCTTTATAAATAATTTATAAAAACAAAATATAAAAATAATCAATTTGCATTTCTTTTATATTAGTTGATTAGTTAAAGCCAGATGCTTTTTAACATATTCTAAAACATTGTTACAAACAAATCTTATAATATATCGCAAAAAACCATCCTTATAAGATTCCTAAATCACATGTTCGTGGCGTGCGTTGTTTAAAAAAACCCGTTGAACCGCTCAAACTAGTCAAACCACATCAAATCAGACTGTTTTTGGCGGTTTGATAGGTCTGTTGATCCGGTCCGGTCTGAAAATTGTCAATCAGTTTGGTCTGATCTGAGACATTATGTTTTTAGTTTTCATTTACCAATCGGCCGCCTCATCTAAATTGGCAAAACTTCGTAATCTGTCAAAAATCAAATCCTAATTTCCAAAATGTATTCGACTTGCTCAATGTTTGTTCAAAACTTCAACCATTGTTAGTGAATTTGTTTAACCCTTTTTCAACTTGTTTAATGTTTTTTAGTTATAGAGATGGACATATTTATTTCTAATTCGATATCCTATTAATAATGTTATATCAGTAAAATTTTTATTTTGAACGCAGATGTTATGTTTTTTTCTAAGTTTAAAACCCATAAAAACCCTCAACTGTCTAAAACGGTCAGACGAAACTGTATTTTTGATCATTTGCTGTCAAACCAATCGATTTGAAATTCTTTTTAAACCGTTGATGTGTTTTGGTTTGTGGTTTAAGGAGTGAAATACCCTTATTTGTAAAGAAATAGAGAATAAAAATCAAATTTAGTGATGGTTAAATGTGTATTGGAAAGACAAGAATATAATTGGTAGCATTTTGTTTTTAGTTTGGTTTATGGTACCACCAACCATTCCACACAATTTATTTTCTTTTGTTAATGGACATTTTAAAAAGAATCATTTCATAGAAAGAAATTAATGCTTTAAAATTAAATAAAAAATGTTGCTTCTTACCATTCCCTAATTATAAGAAAAAGGTTGTATCTCAAAACATAATAATTTTGGACTTCCTTATAAAAAAATAATGTCTTTTAGATTTACTTACAATCATTTAATTTGATAGAGAATGATGATGTTTCATAAGTTCTTATTGTTACATTCAAATTTCTAAGGGTCCGTTTGGTTTGTATGTTTGTCTTTGCGAAATTTGAATTTTATGGAGAGATTTGGATTGGAATGAATTTGAAATCGTTGGTGTGTTTGCTTTGTAGGATTTGGAATGAAATTTAAATTTATTTTAAAAATAATTAAATTATATATTTATTAATCGATTATTACAAACCAAATTTTTTTAGATCTTTATTTCATGCAATCCCGAGCATCTCTTAAGGATTTTAAAATCCTATATTTGTAGGATTTCAATGAAATCCGAACAATCGATAACACAAGATTGAAATGGATTTGAAATCCAAATCTTTCAAATCCATTCCTGCAAACTAAACAGAATCTTTAGGATTATTCACCAAATGCTTATCAGGTGTTACTTATCTTATCGAGTGGGCATAACTAAGATTGAGAGTCGCACCAGTATCAATTATTGAGAATTTTATTCAATAAGCGACGGAGAATACTCATAACAGATAAATGCTTAACGAATAAAAACGTTCACGAATAATCTATTTTAAGCCGATAAATATCTATTAAATCACCCCTTAATAATGTCCAAAGTAGTATCTTTTTTAGTTGCTATCAAATTAGAAAGGGTAAAAATTCTTGTCGGTTGGGTTAGAATATGGATTATGAATTTTTTTAAAGACAAAAGATATAAAAAGAATAAATTTTAATGTAATTACTATTTTGTGATGTTGATGTTTCATAAGTAAAACTTGATCTGTTTTCTTGAAATACATACTTTTAGGATTATAAAAATTAAAAATTATTATATTTTTAAAACTAAAATTTATTAAATGTTTCTTCTCGAATTATGTTCTCAAAAGCATGAATCAAATGAATTTATGTCCATCTTTTTTATGCATTTCCCCTTTTTTTAACATGGAATAACCTTTTTTAATTAATTTAAAATTGTGGTATTTAACTTTTTGGTAGATTTTAGAGGCCGTTTGTTAAACGTTTACTTGGGTAAATGCTTACCAAGTTATATTACCTTACCGAATTAATATGGCAACGATAAAAATTTTTACCCGGTAAGAACGAATACAAAGATTGCGAATCTTACCCAGTAACTAAAAACGACCACTCTTATCACGATTAACACTTATCGGGTAAATTGTTGCATACAATACTTTTTTGATGGAGTAAAACCTTATCCACTAAGTAAGCGATAATGTTTAATTTTGTCAGTAAATACTTACCTTGATTAACCGTTCCATGAACTCAAAGTTATAAATATTTGAATCATGATAACTTTTATTTTAAAAAAATGTTAACATAATCCAAAACAGATGTTTGGTAAGCCAACCTCTTTAACTAAATTATGATTAATACTTCTTCTAGAAATTATATTTTCTTAATTGAAAACAAAAATACCCCGTTTTTAATTTTATATAAACATCATTGAGGATACTTAAAATATTAGATTAAACGAATAAATATTTTTAAATCCATATTTATGACCAAACCTTTTAATTAATCACTAAATAATTAAATATCTTTTTCTTTTGGCTTAAACGCCGACACCATACAATGGGCTTTGACCCTACACCCACTATTTTTTTGTATTATTAAGTTGATATTATAAAGTAATAATTATTTTTAATACTTTTCTGATGTTTTGTGTAATTTTTTTTATTAATGTATATATATATATATATATATATTACAAAATAATAATTATTTTTAATACTTTTATGAT
>NC_037529.1:38549104-38553258 GCF_001531365.2 Cynara cardunculus var. scolymus
ATATTTTGTGTAATTTCTTTTATTAATGTCTTGAACTTAACACACAAATATATATATACCATCTATGTCCCAGATCTAACAAAAACAATCAAAAACAGAAAAGTCGGCCTCAAATCTCAAACCAAGGTTTTAAATACCCTAAATGGCACTTCTGGCMTCAGCGGGTGTAAACCAGTCTCAGAGATCTCTGAGGTAAACTTGACTATTATTGAAGATCTTTATTATATGCTAAACATATAAACCATTCCATGAAAATTTATTGATATATTAATTCAAAAACATGTTTTAACTCATTGTCCTAACTTAGCCAGCCATGAAGGCGGCAAACTAGAAGTAAAGAAGAAGAATCGAAAAAACGAAAAGAACTAGACTTACCAAAAACTTAACCACTGTCGGCAAGCTTGTTTGTCTTATTTCTTCAACACACTTACACTTTACAATACAAAAGGAGAGAAAACTCTTACACTCCTTACAAAACTCTGATTAAGAAGAGAGACAGGCCTCTCTATTAATACTAAAAAAAAAACACAAAGAAGGCCAGCTGGCCTGCTTTATTAAAGCAAGAACTTTACTTTTAAAAAAGTAAAGACTTTAGAAAAGTAGAAAAAGCTTTATAAAAGCTTGTCGGCCATAAGGACCGAAAGGTGGCAAAAACTATGCCAAATGACAAAAATTTGACAAAAATGTCAAAAGGTACYCATTTACCTTGTTTGATGGAATCTTTAAGGGTCTCTAAAGCATCCTCGATAGAGATGGCTAGCTCTTCGGAGCCCTCTATGCTTTGAGCATCTTGTTGAATGTYGGAGTTCATCGAACTATCTGATGGTTGGGATAGATTTTGATGGAGGTCTTTCTTCATGTTCTCTATATAGAGATCGACTATTTCGTCTTTTGACAGAGTACCAGCATATTTCTGAGAAAGTTGYWGGAATGGACTCGRAATTTCTGAGCTTGAGCTTGCTTTCTTYTGTCGAGCTTCGAAGCTTTGCTGATATAACTGAATTTTCTTTGAAATAGAATCATAGAGATCAGCCCCTTCAATAGTAGAGGATTGAGGACAAACTCGGTCTAATTTATCCCAATATTTTGTAAGACCTTGACGTTTGATGCAGGGAATCATATGATGATTATAGCCAAAAATTGGCTTCCACTTCCAGATCCAGGGGATGCCAAATTCTATGAAGAAAAGACAAATATTACTGCTATCAATCTGATAGAGTTTGTTGCAGTCATTGACTATTGGAGAATATAACATCCAATTTTTTATGTGGGATTTCATATGATCAGGAAAAATGGAAGAACTAGTTCCAAAAGTTTTCCACCAGGAGAAAAACCAATTAGGAATTGGTGAATGGAAACAATTTTCGCAGATTTTTAAGAACCAAGAATGTCTTTTGTTCTCGTTATCATATAATAMAMCATTAGTTAAACCATGGATATAATCCCAATAGTTAAACTTAAAATTGGATTTATGACTAGGAGAAAACCATTCTTTCTCTGCAAGAGGGGAGAAACCCCATTCTTCAAAAGATATAATCTTTTTAATAACCATTTTTGAAAAACTGAAATTGCCATTAATCTCATCTCTGCTATTAGAAGTATGATGAGTAATTTCTACAGATTTTGTAGAAAGAAGTAAGCCTTCATAATATTGGCGTTGCCTTAGAGAACCATGAACAAAAGATGTCTTATGAAGATATCTTTCGAGAAGGAAATCAGGATTATCCTTCCATTGAAGGTCTTTCTCTTCTAGAAGAAGTATGACTTCTTTTTCTTCARTTTCATAAAACTGAGAATTCGAAGAATCTTCCTTGCTAATATTAGCATAAGAACTTGTTRYTGTAGCCAAAGATTCTTTAGCTTTCTTTTCCTTAATATAATTAAGGTATGYCTCAGCAAGAGRATGGTCTTTTGGGATATCATCCAAAAAGCCTGGTGTCCCTTTATCTTTCTCTTGTGATAAGTTTGAAGCTATAAGCTTCTGCTTGCCAATTTGGGCAATAACATTATTTCCTCTTCCTCTATTAGAGGAATGTCTACCACCTCTTCCTCTTCCATAGGAAGAACCTCCACCTCCTCTATAAGAGGAGTAAGAACTGTAYGAGCTCATACGAATCTCATTAATCTGGCAAGGAAAAGAGTACCTGAAAATCATGAAAGATATTCACGGGTTAAAAAATCAGGCAAGTGATTATCTTTGCCTTTAATATGATGGATATCAAAATCAAAGGGTGCAAGATGAGCTTGCCATCTGGCAAACATCTGCTTAGACACATCATGCTTAAAATCTTTTTTAAACATAAATTGAGCAGAGCTACAATCAGTTTTTATTAAAAACCGCTGATTATATAAATCATCCTGAAATTTGAGAACACATTTAACAATGGCAAAATGCTCTTTGACAACAATAGAGTAGTTTACTTGGGCATTTTTCCATTTACCRGAATAAAAGCGAATAAGATATTCCTGTTTTGAAACAGGATCAATCTGCTTAAGGATACCTCCATATCCGAGGTTAGAAGCATCAGTTTCAACTATCTTATGCCAAAGGGGATTAGGAAGCATGAGACAGGGAAGGTTTTTAACCTTTTTCTTAATTTCTTGAACTGCTAAGGTATGACTATCAGTCCAGWTACAAGATTTTTTCTTAAGTCTATCATATAGAAGTGAAAGAAGATAATATTCTTCTTTCACTTAGAGTGATTTTAATAATATCACCCAGACAGATGATGGAACTGTCTATATTCAGTTTGATGACCCTCGGAGTACCTATTCCGAAAAAAGACCTCTTTTGAGATCTCACTCTCTGTCTCATGGTAACCATAGTTATATTTCTCCTTTTGGATATAAAGTCAGTCAGACTCAGCCTTCTAGAGCTTCGACCTCTTATTTAAGAGACAATGCTGACACCCAAGCTCAATCTTCTGAGCAAGGAGAACATATTGAAGTCTCTTCTCTATAAGGATAAAAAATGTCATTCATGATTTGTTGAAATTCAGAAGGAGCATTTTTCAAACCAAAAGGCATTACTTTCCATTCATAATGTCCCATGGGAACATTGAAAGCTGTTTTATAAATATCATTTCAGCAATCTTAATTTGCCAATAACCCGATTTTAAATCAAATTTTGAGAAAATGAGGGCTTGGAAAAGACGATCAAGAAGATCTTTTTTGTTTGGAATAGGATGTCTAATCCATTTTAAAACTTTATTGAGAGGTTTATAATTAATTACAAGTCTAGGAATACCTCTTTCTTGCTCCGAATGTTTATTAACATAAAAAGCAATACAAGACCATGGGGATTGAGAAGGCCGTATAAGACCTTTGTTGAGAAGACCAGAGATCTCATTTTTGCAAAGCACAAGATAGTCAGAATTCATCTGGCAAGGTCTGGCTTTAGTCGGAATATTTATTTCAGAGAAATCATCTTCGTATGGTAAAGAAACAATATGCTTCTTTCTATCCCAAAAAGCATTAGGATGATCATTACAAATGCTAAGAGAGAAATCATTATGAATGAAATCAATTTTTGTTTTAAGACAAGGATTAGAAAGCTTTTCAGCAATAGTTAAAGAAGATATTTCTTCTTTAAGAGAATAAAGATGATAAGTTTTTCGATCAATACGATCTTGAAGAATATCAAGAAAACGTTTAACAGGTGTATCAATAAATTTGAAAGTCAGGGCTTTCTGATTAAAGGTGCCTGTAAGGCCATGCTCGTCAATTCGAGTCAAAGGATAAAGCTGATATATAAAGGGAAGACCAAGAATAACTTCATGAGAAATGGCCTTAGTTAAAAGAAAACTGGTCGTAATACAACAACCCTGATTGCAAATCTTTGCATTAGAAAACTTGAATTTAATATCTAAGGCACCCCCTCCAGCATGGGAGAGAGAGCAAGAGGTTTTTTAAAAAAAAAACGACTAGGAATAAGTCCCTCTTGAATAACATTCAAATCAGCACCGCTGTCAATCATGGCTAAAAATTCCTTTTTAAAATGTCCTTCTATAAGAAGGGTAATTTTTGTAAACCATTTTTGAGAAATCATTCTACTGATTGTAGCAAGAGTGGCATTATCAGTAGGAGGAATAGTTTCAGAGGAAGAGGAAGGAATATGCGTGTTAGAGGAAGAAGGATCATGGAAAGAAGGATCC
>NC_037529.1:38553358-38567832 GCF_001531365.2 Cynara cardunculus var. scolymus
CCACCAATACAAAGCACTTGATCTCAAACGAGATACAATAAACATAACTTTGTCTTCTTCTGCACTTTTACTGATTTGCAGACTCAGCTCTATCTCCTTAAGCCAACACATAGCTTTAACAGGATCACGCTCACCAGAAAATTTAGGAGGTTTACAAGCAAGAAACATCTTAATATCTCCTCCCTTTTGTACTGAGGACGAAGTGAGGGGTACAGATGTACCAATTACCGGTGTACTAGCTCCGGCTTCCTCCTGATCGAAATTTCTTACCACATTTGGATTAGTTTGGTTTGTACGCCTTAACAAATTTACCAAACTTTCCTGAAATTTTCCCAGCTCTGCTGCTAACATATCTTGAGTAATATACTCGGGGTTAGAAACATTATGTCCACCCCTTGCTCTTCCTCGACCACGGCCAAACATTGAACTTTCTTGGGCCAACAATTCCTATTCCCCACGAGTTTCTTGTCTAGTACTTCTACCTCTCCCTCGTCCCCTGCTACGACTTCGTGTTTCTATTACATTTTCTGGATCCTCTCCGTGCATTACATTTCTTCTTCCTCGACCTCTTCCATAACCAGTAGAGGTCCTTTCCGATTGATTGGGATTATCTGCCATTTCTCAGTATGTAACCTTTTCTGTCACATTTAAACAGACATGATTATTCTCATAATCACAACATAATAACATATTTATCTTCACGTCTACTGATACTCAGATTATATCAATCATATATAATCTATCTTTCTCATAATAGTTTCAGCCATAACATATTCCTATGTTCATAGACCCAGTGAAACCTATTATCATAACTTTCCACACATCTAGTTTAAGTCTAGGTATTTCGCAAATACCCAGATCCCTTAAACTAAGGCTCTGATACCAACTCTAACAACCCTCATAATCCTATATACATAAAATTCCCATCATCATACTCATAATACTAAAAACAATATTATTACAAAACATGGACTAACAAAATGTATCTTTAATACATATACAAACAAACTATTATCATCATTTATACTTTTCCTTTGCCCTTATCTTGCAGAGTATGCTGACCTGCAAAACAGGTTAGTCCAACAACTGAGCGTTAGACCAAAAGGTCCAGTGAGTGTATAAATCTCATACAAACATTATACAATACAAAAAATCAGTTTAGAATCAAACCTGTTCTGAAACATAAACATATTTATGTTTCTCACTCGCGGTTACATCGTGTGTGTCCTATTTCACTGATCAAACTTCAATTCTTCAGAATAACAACGGCAGATTCAAGATATGGCATTCAAGAACTCAAGATGAACATTGAGAACATTTGAGAGAAAAAGTCAACTATTCAATATCAGTCAARCCTTACTTACGTATCTTGATTTTACAATAAAGCTCTCTCTCTTACTAATTACAAAGACTTAACCATATTTATATGGTCAAACATACAAAGACAAGGTCAAAGTCAAACCTATAAGAAAAGTCAAACACGCTGACTTTTTACAATTATAGACTATTTATAAACTTTCAAGACGAATACAATTAATACTGATTTCTCAGTCCTAACACACCGCCATTTCATCTCTCTCGCTGTTACACCGCCATTTCATCTCTGTCGCGGTTATACCGCCATTACATCTCTCTCGCGGTTACACCGCCATTACATCTCTCTCGCGGTTACACCGCCATTACATTTCAAAAGCTTTCTATCTCTTTATCTGGACCCGGACTTAAAGTCCGGTCAATCTTGTCCGGATAACAAGTCCGGTCAACTTTAACACTTGAATTTTAGTTAACATCTTTGTCCGGATTACAAATCCGGACAATACTTTGCTTTCATTGTTAACCGGTTAAAAGTAAACCCGGACGATACATTTCCCAACCTTTGTCCGGTTTAAAACAATCCGGTCAATACACCGCACAACACTTGACCGATTTAAAACAATCCGGTCAATACACCGCACAACACTTGACCGGTTTAGACTATTATCCGGTCACCTCTTGAGCGGTTTAGAAGTAAACCGATCACCCCTTGAGCGGTTTAGAAGTAAATCGGTCACCTCTTACACGGTATAAGATAAACCCGATTGATACTTGAACGGTTTATTTGTCCGGATAACAATCCGGGCATCACTTAAACGGTTTCCATAAATTGCTACAGAATTCATAACAACCAGTTCCAAATTCTACCAAATTGTATAAAAACACTTTATACTCAAAGCTTTAATACTCACCTCTAGAAATCGAATAACAAAGCTTTTGAAATCCTCTTCTTCCCATGCAATCGTCTTGATTCTTAAGAGAAATTTTCTAAATATGGTATCTATGTCCTTACTTCCCAAAAATATTCTATATATATATAATTAAAATGGTAGGCGGCTTCACTAACCGACCTCCCTTTCAATTATAATAATACTACCCACACACACATACATATCATACATATATATAATAAATATAAATATATATATATATATATATATATAAACCTGAAATAATAACCAGAATATTACAATGGCCCAGGCAATTGCGACCGATGAGGCCATAGCTTCCATCACCACTCAACTCAATACCATCACCCACACTCTCACTACACTCCCAGCCACCATCCTTTCCCAAATCCCTCAACCAACCGCACCCCCAACCACATCACTTGATGAAACCATCGCCTCTCTCTCCACCCAAATAGCCAACATACAAACCACCCTTACCTCATTACCAGCCACCAAAATAGCCCAAATACCTCAACCAACCCCTACTCCACCCCCCCTCTACAGCTCCATCCTTTGATGAAGCCTTTACCTCCTTTACTGCAGAGGTGAGGAACATAATAGGGTCCCTTCCCAATCCCACCACCCACATGCACCTCCACCTCCATACCTTCTCCTGCATCAACATCCACCTCCACCACAGAGTTTGTCACCAGACCCGACTTAAGGGCTATATCAAAGGCACTTATCTCATCGTTCAATGAGATAAGTGCAAAGTTCGCATCCAAAGCAGTTGAGCCAACCAATGCTATGAAGAAGAGTCTCCTCCAACAGCAAGATCGAACAAACTCTCTTCTTCGCTCAATGGAACAAAGGTGCCAGAAAGATCGAGTGCGCACGCTAGCTAAGCACATCCGGCTATGGAAGAAGAACAGGAGCAGAGGCTCTTGCTCATCGAGCCGCCCTCTAAAGAGGTGAAGGCATGAAGATCCAGACCCCAATGATCGTGGTCTCGGTCCTCATGAGGGGGAGAACCCGGTTGCTGCTGCTCAACAGATGGAGTCCGCTGCACCACCACCACCACCATCACAAAACCAACCACCAACCACATCCCAAGGAACCCAAGCTAGGGAACCAGGGGCTCAACCCTCTAAAGATGTACACAATGTACATGTTCCGTTAGCCACCACCCAAGAACCCATTGAGCTAAGTTCTTCATCTGATGAAGACTCATCTACCCCACAAACAGAAACCAAGTTACGCTTTACTCCATATCCAACCACTACCTACCCTGAACTCCATCACCAACCCCTTGAAACACAGAACCTTCCATCTCCCTACCCATTCAACCAGAACCCATAATCACCCAACCTACCTCACCTCAACAACCACCAACCCAAACAGAACCCCATGAACTAGAAACTACCCATCCAGAGCCCAATGAATCAGAACTACCCCAAATTGAGCCAACCCAACAAGAAACCATTCCATCACCAACCCATACAGAACCCTTAGCCCAAACACAACCGTTAGCCCAAACACAACCGTTAGCCCAAACACAACCCATAACCCAACCACCGCAGGTGCAGGCAGACATTCCCTCATCATCGAGGCATCCTTTTCAAGGCATCGTCGATGAAATTATTGCAAACATGGAGTCGTTAAGGAGACGTTGAGATATGTACCAAGGGAGCCAGTGATGATAGAGAATATCCATCAATACTTGTATCACGATCATGATGAAAGTTTGATTCTCAATCCTCCCATGCTGTCACCAAAGTCGATGAACCTCCTGCACCACATGTTTGTAAGACAGACGACCCAACCACCACAAGCCGTCTTCTCAAACGAAGGAATAAGGATGGTCATGGACATCAAAATGAGGACCTTCGTGAACAGAGCCATCAAATATATCGAGTACATTATGGAGCGAGCCCATGGTCATGTCAGCATCTTCAATGACAATGACTTGATCAATCTCAATCCATGGGACATGATTCATCTTTATTCGCATACGACTCAGCGACAGGATCAAGGAATAAGATTTGGGATGGCAAACAGAGCGATTGTTCAAGCAATGGAGATCTTCGAGCACAGAGCCAGGAGAGATTTTCAAATTGCTCTTCATCTTGGAATCGATAGATTATCCTGCACTCCACCAAATGAAGACTTCCCAGGCCTGCAGGAGAAGAGATCTGCCTCTATCCTAACTTAACCAAAACTGCGACTGGTGTTCAAGAATGAGTTTGTAGCAAAGAATTTTTTCAGACTGACTGAAGCCTTCAAGTACTCAACCACAACACTTGAATGGTTTCAGAAGGTCATCAGAGACAGACTGGGCATACCTCATGTGTCGATGGGAGAGTTACTGCGCTTCTGGGAGATATCACAAGGAAGACCATGAATGAAGTTTTTATTTGCTTGTTCCATCATTGTAAGAATTCATCACCTAGTCCAATAAAAAATTTGGCAAATGATGCTTTTTTTTAGATTAGCCTCTATTCTTCATTTATGCTTTGAATGTTCATAGACTAGTTTATGTTTGTTCTTTCATTACTTAGGGGGAGATTGTTAGACCCCATAATTCTTATGTGTAAAAGTAATGAAGAAAAATAGGTGATGAAGAACCAGAAGGCCGATGGAAGACTTCAAAGCAAAATGACTAAGTCCTCAATACAACCAAAGGGTCGATGAATCGACCAAACGTGCGATGGAAAGAGCATCTTCATAGCCCCCCTGGTTACCAACATTTGTAGTTTTCTACTATATTTCAGCCAGAGGCATGCGATGAAGATATGAAGATAAGGTTGAATAACGCCCCATGGAAGACAACTGGAGATAACCAATCGACAGCTGGATTCTACAAAGTTTATATTGTTTTGTTTGTTATCCATGTCTAGATAAGCTTTATCTTTCCGTAGAAGATTTGCTAGATAGTCTCACTAGATAGTTATCTTCTTGTTTAGCCTACTAGTATAAATAGGTGATTAGGTCTATTGTAATTAGTTAACACTTTGAACACTTTTACTATCATTTTGGAATAAAGTGAATATTCCTGCACTCAAGTATATTCTTTGAAGATTCATATTTTGTTCTTAAGTGTTCTTCATTTTATTCATTCACACGACATAATTAGGTTGTTCTTAACTTAATTATTAGTGTTATTGGGAGACCTGGGATCAACAAATACATTATTATTTTTTATTATATGTTTATGTGACAGCATGATAAATTGTTATATTTGATCATGTGAGTATGTGAATTTTATGCGTAAATATGTTTGCATAATGTGAAAATACATGACAAAAATATGTTATCTACATAAAGCTGGATCATGCATGGTATGTGAGTTTGCATATATTTTAAAATGGGTGCATGGGCATGCATGTAAAGGGCTTTAGAGCCGCCTTACACTTTTTGGAAAAGTATATATATGAGGGTAAGTCCCCATACAAATCTTCTTGCCATATTTAGAGATCTTGTGAAGGATTTGAGAAAAGGGTTGTCCGGTTTACTTGTTGATTGGATTTTGAAGATTGGTTTCAAAAGATTTCAAAGGTGAGTGGTTAAATGTCTTTTTAAAAGTATTTTTGATTTGTATACTGAATTGGGTTATGAATACTTACCTGGACATGGCTTTAAATTGGACAAGTGATGTCTGTATTATTTTAAGTCGGATACGCGTTGTTCGATTTAGTTTTAAACCGATCGTAGTGTCGATCGGATTAAAGAGTTAGTGAAAATTTGAAATATATAAATCGGTTAAAGGTTTTGAACGGAGAAGCAGGAATACGATCAAGAGCTATCCAGTTTAGACATAAATCGATCAAGGGCTTGCCCGGTGTTGTATAAGTCTGATTGTGTTTTGATCGGACTTTAATGTTGGAAAATGATTTCATGCAAATAAAACAGAAGGCTTAATGGAACTAGAAAATAATGTAGATCAGGCTGAATATAACTCTGAAAACATCAATCAAGAGCATATACCACCAGCGAAATATGTAACCATATATATTTTTTGGGTAAAGGGGACGGATCCCTAGGAAAATTTTATTCATTCAACAAAAGGAAATACAACTACGAGGGACATACCCCAAGGAAAAAATAAGAGTGCATCCCAAGAAAATGTTTGGGAAACATACTCAACAAAAAGGCCTGTTTCTAGAAACAACTATAGTTTTAAACAACCAACAGGCCCAAGCAAAAAACCAATCCATAATCCGAAGAGAATAAATAGCCCAATACCCAAATAATGGGCCAAGGAGAAGAGGCAAACAATCAGCCCAAGCATTGGAGACATTGTAGTTGGCATCCTCTTTCCAAGCCCAATTCCCAAAGACCATAGCATTTCGGCCCACGTATAGCTTAAACTTATGGCAAGCCCAAACTTTCTTCTCAAAACCATTAACCTGACAACTAAGGGAAACCTTGACTTCCATTATGGGAATTCCTGCCAGAATCGAGACTGGCAGAGTTGAAATTAATCCAACAGTTCCAGTTATCAATAATTGAGAAGGAGATATAAAGATGTTCTTAACTTGCATGCCACCAACTTTCTCGGGAGACAAAAATCCGGTTAAAGCTATGTGTTGGATCAAAGAGAGAGAGTTTGTATTCAATACCATTCGATGTGGAGAAACAGATAAAGTCAGATTTGCAGTTTCTGTTTAAAGTCAAGTGCTTTGTTTTGGTGGGAGGTGGAATCATTGGCCAAAACAGATATTCTACAAACTATGACACGGTCAAAGTTTGTGAGTAGATTCAAAGAACAATTATGTCCCAAAATAGCAGTCAGATAGATGGAAGAAGACTTTCTAAAATTGGAACAGAGCTCGGGGTCAGTTAGAGAATACATAGAGAAATTCATAGAATATTCAAGGTTTGGTGAGCATTACATATCAACATAGGCGAGAAAACTAGAACGATACATTTGGGGTCTAAAACCATCTATTGTGGAGTTTGTTATACAATCAATCCTGCCACCTTTCCAATGCTAGTGGATGCAGCAGAGATCACTGAGAGAAAAAAGAATAGAAGTGAAGAAGGGAAACATATGGAGAAAAGAAAATGGGAAGGATCTTCGGCCAGTTATCGAGGATCAAAAACCACCAAATTTAATAATAAAGCATTGCGGAGACCGATAGAAAGAGCCTGTCCCCAGTGTCGACAGAATCATCGAGGCGAATGCCGAGAAGAACCTGTAAAGTGTTTTAATTGTGGTGAAATTGGGCATACTTCAAATTTCTGTTGACAAAACAGAAAATATTTTCATTGTAATTCCCTAGATCATTTAAAAAATAATTGCTCACAATTGAAAGCTCTATAGCTCACTATGGGAAGCAATACATCAACCGGTCGTGGGAGACCAAGTTTGAGCAGAGGATCGGGTGGGGCGCGGGTTCGATCTTTTCAAATGACCAAACATGAAGCAGAAACTACACCCGATGTAGTAACAGGTACATTTTTCGTGAACTCCTTACATGCCAAAGTGTTATTTGACTCGGGTGCAAACTTCTCGTGCCATTTGATGATAAGTTAGTGATTGATACTGCTAATGGTCAAGTATCTGTGGATTATGTGTTTAAAGACTGCATCATTATGGTTGAGGGATGTAAGCTACCCGGCCAATGAAATCCATTATAAGGATTAGAAATCAATAAAAGAAAAATAAGTGGACCTGACCTAGATTATTTCCCATGCCTATGAAAGATTCTGATGTAGTACTAGGGATGGACTGGTTGGCTGAAAATCAAGCCAACATTATTTGCGATAAGAAAATGATTAAAATAGTATTGCCAGACAAACGAACAATTATTATTTCGGGTGATCATCAAAGTCATTGCACCAGTTTGTTATCAATAATGAAAACCAGAAGATGTATGCAGAAGGGGTGTCAAGGATTTTTGGCTTATGTAAGCAATGCCAAAAAGGAAAAAAAGAACAGAGATTGATTCCAGTTGTCAGTGATTTTCCAGAGGTATTCCCGGAGGATTTGTCTGGTCTTCCACCAGATAGAGATATAGAATTCCGAATTGACATCTTACCCGGGGCAATACCTGTAGCCAAAGCACCATACAGATTAGCCCCACCAGAGCTAAAAGAGTTGGTCACACAGTTAGAAGATCTTCTTGATAAAGGCTTTATTAGACCAAGTACATCACCTTGGGGAGCCCCAGTTCTGTTTGTTAAGAAGAAAAATGGATCTATGCGAATGTGCATAGATTACCAAGAACTCAACAAATTAACGATAAAAAATAAATATCCATTACCAAGGATAGACGACCTGTTTGATTAGTTAATAGGGTCCAGCTACTTTTCCAAGATTGATCTACGATCTGGATACCACCAACTAAAGGTAAGAAATGAAGACATTCCTAAGACTGCTTTCAGGACATGGTACGAACATCATCAATTTTTTGGTTATGCCTTTTGGATTAACCAATGCACCCGCAACCTTCATGGACTTAATGAATAGAGTATGTCGAGAATATCTTAATAAGTGTGTAATTGTGTTCATTGATGACATTTTGATTTACTCAAAGACAGAGGAAGAACATGCAGAGCGCCTCCGTCTAGTCCTGAGTCTCTTAAAGAAAGAGAAATTATATGCTAAGCTGTCAAAATGCGAGTTATGGTTGCGAGAAGTTCAATTTTTGGGGCATGTAATATCAGAAAAAGGGATACAAGTAGATCCAACAAAAATTGAAGCTATTGCAAAATGGGAGGCACCAAAATCCCCAACTGAAGTCCGAAGCTTCTTGGGATTGGCAGGTTATTAACGTAAGTTCATACAGAACTTTTCAAAAATAGTTGTGCCACTAACCAAGTTAACCCGGAAAAATGTCAAATTCCAATGGGAGACAGAGCAACTGAAGGCTTTTCACGTATTAAAAGATCTTCTCCACAGCGCTCCAATTCTATCTCTTGCTTGATGGAACATAAGACTTCATAGTATATAACGATGCATCAACGTTAGGATTGGGCTGTGTATTAATGCAGAGGGGAGAAGTCATATCTTGTGCATCTTGCTAGCTAAAGGATCATGAAAAACAATACCCCACCCATGACATGGAACTAGCAGCCGTGGTCTTCGCACTAAAGAGATGGAGGCATTATCTTTTAGGAAACAAATGCCAAATCTTGATAGATCACAGAAACTTACAACATTTGTTCAAACAGAGGGATCTGAATATGAGGTAGAGGCGATGGATTGAACTTGTTAATGACTATGATTGTGAGTTTCTCTACCATCTAGGAAAGACAAACGTAGTGGCCGATGCTCTAAGCCAAAAGGAAAGAAGTGGCATCATCAGAGCAATGAAAGTTTGCTTAACTCCAAACATTCACCAATCAATTTTTTAAAATTAGAAAGAAGCTGTTAAAGAAGAGAACCAGAAATCCGAAAGGGTGGGAAAGATAGTTCCATTTTGGAGCCAAACAATGAAGGGATATTATGTTTTCAAGGCCGAATATGGATACCAAATTATGGTAATACACGAGAAACCATCCTGCACGAAAGTCACAAGTCTCGTTATTCAATCCATCCAGGTACCAACAAAATGTACAAAGACTTGAAAGTATTTTATTTGTGGCCGGCATTAAAGAAAGATATAGCGGCATATGTGGAATAATGTCTAACTTGTTTACAAGTCAAAATTGAGCATCAGAGACCCTATGGAAACCTACAATCATTAGAGATACCAGTCTGGAAATGGGATCACATTTCAATGGACTTCATCATGAAGTTACCCCGAACACCAAAAGGATATGATGCAATTTGGGTAATAGTGGATCGCCTATCAAAGTCTGCACATTTCCTACCAATGAAAGAAACTTATTCATTGGAAAGATTGGCTCAAATTTACATCAAGGAAATTATGACAAGACTAGTGTTCCATTATCCATTATTTCTGATCGTGACAGTCGTTTTACTTCCAAATTTTGGGAAAGTCTACAAAGAGCTTTGGGATCTCAAATCAGATTGAGTACAGCTTATCACCCACAAACAGATGGACAAAGTGAAAGAACCATCCAGACTCTCAAGGACATGTTAAGAACCTGTATCATTGACTTTGGGGGATCATGGGATGAACATTTACCATTGATAGAATTTTCCTATAATAACAGTTATCACTCCAACATTCAAGCGACACCTTATGAAGTCTTATATGGAAGAAAATGTCGAACACCATTGTGTTGGAATGAGGTAGGTGAAAAGCCGTTTACAGGGCCAGAAATTGTGCAAAAAACATCCGAAAAGATTGAACAGATTCTAGCATGAATTAAGACTGCCCAAGATCGATAGAAAAGTTATGCTGACAAAAGGAGAAAACTGATTGAGTTCAACATAGGTGACTTTGTAATGTTAAAGGTATCTCCATGGAAGGGTGTTATGAGATTTGGGAAGAAAGGAAAGCTCAGTCCAAGATATATTGGACCCTTTAGAATATGCAAATGGGTTGGGTCGGTAGCCTATCAATTGGAACTACTAGAAGAACTCTGTCAGATCCACAGTACCTTTCATGTATCATATCTGCGTAAGTGTTTGGCATACCCGAATCTAGCAATATCACTCCCTGAGATCAAACTTGATGATAAGTTGAATTTCATTGAGACACCAGAGGCAGTAACTGACAGAAAGACCAAGATTTTGAGAAATAAAGACATTAATCTAGTGAAAATACGGTGGCGTTTTCACAAGGGTTCAGAAGCAACATGGGAACTAGAAACTGACATGAGAACCCGATATCCTTGGTTATTTGAATGAATTCCGGGACATAATTCTTTCAAGGGGGAGAGAATGTTATAACCAGGTTTTTCTACAAATATAGGTTAAGGTAAATTTATGTGTTCATTRTGTGAACTATGTGACAACATGCATAATTATGATAATATTTGCATGGGCTATATGTACATATGTGGAAAAATTGATATTAGGCATACATATGAAAGTATTATACAAATATAAGCGGTTATGTGATAAACGAATAAGTATTATATATATAATCCAAATACTTCATGGTTAAGATATGGCTAGTTTTAAATAATATTTCCACCGCCCAAAAGACTTTTATATTGGGTAAAATTCATCACCGCCTCATTTAAAGATATAAAAGAAAGAAGATAAGATAAGAATTTTATATGTTTCTTGTTTTTACGAAAGTAAGTATTTTGAAGAAAGAAATCTAAAGGCGGTGAAAGTATCCGTGAAGGTGTTCTTAGAAAGTGTTCTTGAAGAATATTGCGGTTTAAAGATTCTAGTTATTTGCTGTGAATTATTACCTACATAATCTGTGATTTTAAGGTGAGTTTTATTACTGCTATTTGCAAACTGTGAGTTTTGATTACTTTTTTTATTAACTGTGAGTTTTACTTAGCTGTTTGATTCTATAAATTGTGGAGTATTGATGATTTAAAAGATTCTGGTAAAACTGTTTTAATCGGTTTTATAAAGAAAATGTTTTGTGAATTGGAAAGTTTGAATCAGTATTGAAAAGATTAAATAGAAACCACGTTTGAAAAAACAGTCTTGGATTTGGTACCCTGTTTTTGAGGACTTAAGCAAAAATAGATGATTGAGAAATCATATGTAGAACAGATTGTTCTTATGGTTTAAAGGGTTTGAATATAAACCTATGTTAAGAATATGGTTTGAATAAAAACTATGAACGAGGTTCACTCTGACAGAAAGGTCTGCAGCCTGTCATTGGATTAAATAGTTCATATGAATTTCAGGGGAAATAAGGATGGTCGTTGTGTGTGATGGATAGCTATTGCTATAAACAGGGGATTTATGGATGTAATAAGGATGGTCGTTGCTATTATATCTAATAAGATTACAACAGATTGGAGTTCTCTCTTCTTGGTGATTTGGGATACAGAGATGTTGTTCTTATTGGAAATAGTAGTATTGATGTTATGGTTATGGGAAAATATGGCCTATGGTCGTTGGTTTTGATAAGAATCATTTCTGGAACAGAATGTACATTTTATAAGGAACCAGATTGTGATAACCGGGTACGATTATTACCTAAGGTATTTGTTATGTGAATTAACTGTTTATGTGAACCCATACTTTCGTAAATTTAATATGGGAGTATGTGTGTTTTATGCATAAGAATATATATATATATATGCATAATATGATAAATATATATATATATATATATGTATATATATATATATATATGTGTGTGTGTGCATGTGTGTGTGCAAGAGTTTATGTGCATATATACATTTGGGTGAAGGCCTGGTTGGCCGACTTTCCTAAAAAGGAAAGTATAAATATAGGTTGTGTGCATAAGGCAAGGCCTCTTGCTTCATTTTGATATTTTTGGGAGAACCAGAGAAGAGTTATCCGGAGAGCTAGTATTAAATCAAGTTTGGTCTTGAATTCATCATTTTCTTCAAAATCTGAATTTGTGTTTTAAAGGTGAGTGATTCTAAACCTTTTTGCATAAAATTTGATATTGATTTTATTTGAATGTTGGTTATTATTGGAAAGAAAACATGTATTTGTTTAAGGGTTTTATCCGGACAAAGGGTGACCGGATTAGTGTAAATCGGACAAAGCTTGTCCGGATATTTTCTTAAATCGGACAAGCCTTGGACGATGAGTTGTCCGGATATTTTCTTAAATCGGACAAGCCTTGGACGATGAGTTGCCCGGAGATTTTCTTAAATCGGACAAGCCTTAGACGATGAGTTGTCCGGATATTTCTTAATCGGACAAGGGTTGGGCGATGTATTGTCCGGACTTGTATCCGGACAAAGTTGTTGGAAATTATTCTAAGTATTAAATCGGCTAAGCCTTTGAGCAATGAGTTATCTGGATTAGTAAATCGGACAAAAAGGGACAAGTGTTGTCCGGACTTCATATCCGGATAACTTGTCCGGATAACTTCTTATTTGGAATTTTTCATAAGTTTTATATTTAGATCTTTTTATATAGTTTAAAATGTCTATTATTGGGTTTAATCATGGATTATAAAATGGTTATTTTATATCTTTTCAAATAAAAAGATATGTTTCTACCAAGCGTGGTGACGAAAGTCTGTTTTGGTATGAAACTATATTTTGGGAAACCTTCGTACCAAGCGTGGTGACGTAAGTCTGTTTTGGTATGAAACTTGTTTTAAGTAGTAGTTCCCCCAGACGTGGTGACTTTTGTCTGTTCTGGCTTGGAACTGGGAATAGGAACTTTCAGACGTGGTGATTTATGTCTGTTCTGATAAGTAGCTCTGTTTTGATGGAGGAATAAGGGTGGCATATCAAGGAGAGGTGTACTTGGAATAAGGGTGGCATTGTCATATGTGGATACTATTATAACTCTTATTATTATTACTAATTGGATTTAATAACTTTGAGTCATCATTTCTTTGTGACCTGATGAATTAAAGATATTATTCATATTTAGAAATAATAATTTAGATGTTATTAAGAAGTGGAAAATAGTTTGTCATATCAGGCAAGTATTGCCTTAAATCATTTTCTGTTATTATTTATAAAGGAATGGTCTGATAATTGAAGAAGTTTTGATTATAATATTTTTTTTATATTGGGAACGTTGAATCTCTAATCAGAAATATTTTATGGAACTAAGGTTCTTGAGTTTACTCTATTTTGCATAATATTGTGAACTGCATCATTTATTTGTACTGCAGAAGATTTCTAAACGAAATTATATTATCATATTTTGGTATTCGTCATCCTGCATTTGCAAATAAGGGATTTACTCACTAGACCCATCTGGTCTAACCCTCATTTTCTGTTTTAAATTATGCAATGCAGGAATAGCGGGGTCCGGTGTCACACCCCGCTAAAGCGGAAACACGGGATTGTAACAGGCAAGCGGATCTTGTCACAGTTTAAGAGAAATAATTTACAAAAGGTCATAAATAAAAGTTTATCGACTTTAACACRATATAGTCATACAAAGATAATTACAATTTTAATCCAAAATCAGACTTAATCTATCTTCAATCCGAGGAATACTTCCAGGAGTACACAACTTACTTAGCACCTGAAAAGCATGACATAAACAACGTCAACTACGAAAGTTGGTGAGTCACACGGGTTTTAAATGCATAAAAAAATATATATATGAGCATTTCACAAGCAAAGCAGAAGTAAGCGGATTCAAAGCACTTTATAAATGTAAATCTATACGTTAAACACTTGAGATGCTACTGAGCCTTTCCTGACCAACTTGCCCCAATAAATACGAACAAACGTAAGTAGCCCGTTTACTACTTAGGTCCCACTGTTCGATTA
>NC_037529.1:38567932-38569108 GCF_001531365.2 Cynara cardunculus var. scolymus
GAATCAGATAAACGAGCAGATTCTGGTGATGATGATAATAATGATGATGATGATGCAACAACTGCGCATATTGATACATTTGCTGACGATATTGCCATGATCTTCCCTGAATATGCAACTCAACAAACTTGTYCCAGTCTACGATCATTATCCTTTAATGTTGATGATTATGATCGAATACTTCAAGATATGTCTACTGGAGGAGGAGATGAGGGAGTTGAAGTTGAAAAACAAGAGAGTTTGAGAGAAAGGGAAGAAAAAGAACATGGAGAGGGTGTGAAAGGAGCAGAAAAAGAAGTACAAGCTCCTATCCAAACTGAAACAGTTAGTCGGGCACCCACATCTGCTACTGACATTCATGTGTTGAATGTTAGTATTGAACAAGACATAGCTAGCCCAGCTATGCAATTGCACACYYKTMCTATCCACTCAGTTGGTTCTCAACAACCAACTGTTTCAATTTCTCACGGGGATTTAGCACATATGCTAATTACTTCTCATTCGGAGAATGTAGTTATTGAAACAAGTAGGTCGTTGCCCAAGCCAACGCCTTTGATTCTGTGCACCTCGAGTTTAGAGCCCATACACATAGGTACACAAGAGTCAGGAGCATCTGTTGCTCCAAGTGTTGTTCTAAGTGAACTAGCTGGAACGACCAGAGTGATGTCTGTTGACATATCACAAAGACAGGTCGGAAGTCCTACCAATGTTAACATTACGCCAACATTGAATGTAGGCACAGCAGTTTACTCAACTGTTGTTTCAACTGGTAATCTAAGTGATCCAGGTGTGATTTTACCCGACTTTGTGTCACGGGAATATTTGGAYGGYGCCCTAAAGGCTGTTCAAGAGAACTTTGATGCACAAATTGCTAGCTTGAAGAGGTTGATAAAGGGAAAAGAGAAAGTTGTCGAAGAGCCACCTTCTGTGCCATCACCATCACCTGTACCACAACCATCAGTACCGGAACTATTGGTGGACAAGCTGAAATCGTTACTTTATGCTAAATTGATGGCTGCTCAAAGCGAAGATGTCAAAGATGCAGACTTGGTCGGCCTTCTTCGTCAACAAATTGATGCTAACCCAGTAATTCGAGCCTCAGAGTTTTTGATTTTTCAGGATGTGATTAGTGCTAATTTCTCTAAAGTTAGTCACTTGATTACATCTAATACCCTT
>NC_037529.1:38571668-38580734 GCF_001531365.2 Cynara cardunculus var. scolymus
TTCTCATGTCTTTGATGAATAATCTCCCATCTTAGAATATCCAGAAAATTTTGAGCTCAACAAGAAAGAAGAAAGTGTGACGGAAACGAGAAGTAATGTTGAAAAGGTACAAAGATAATAAAACTAATCTATTACCTTTTGTTTGATAATACTTGAAGACTTGAATGTTCTTCAAGATTTTATGAAATCTAAGAGAGTTTGGAGGGAGGATTTGGCTGGGGTGGAAGACTAAGAGTCTTTAGAGAGAGAAAGGATAAATGTGAAAGTGAAATGAAAGATTTCAAAAGAAGTGGAGTTTTTATATGTGGATAAAAAGGCCGGTCCTCACAAGGTCCTCACAAGGCCCAATCCATCACATTTTTATTTTTATTTTCTTAATAAGATAAAGCCCAATTAAATGTTAACTTAAATACACTTTTATCAAATACCGATAAAATTATTCATTATTAAATCAAAATTACAAATTTTGTAAAATTATTTGTACATTCAAATGAGACTTTTATATTTTTTAATTTGAATTTTATAATATCAACTTTATTATTTTAGGAGAATATTTAATACATTTGGCATTACATAAGTTACTTTATCAATTACCCGTCGAAACAGGGTTTTCTGAACTATAATTTAGGAACTAAGCCAGATGAAATCTAATCAACATGACTAAACCCTAATAAATTATAATCCTAAATATAGAAACCCTAATAAGATGCTAACCTGACACTCCAAAAATGACAGTTGTCACAGTCTCTCCAAGCCGGAAGAATTTCGTCCCAAAATTTTATTCATTAATTCTTTGCTTTGGACCCGTTTGTGAATAGGTGAGGATACTTGTTTTTCATAAAATCTTCTATTTACCATGATTTCTATTGGTCTTTCAACGAAGTGCAGATGATCGTTAATTTGCACATCTTCCAATGGTATGACCAGTGTTTCGTCGGTTAAGGACTTTTTGAGGTTTGATACATGAAATGTACCATAAATGGTGCTTAACCCTGGTGGCAAATTTAGCTTGTATGCCACTGGTCCAATTCTCTCAATTATTTCAAATAGACCAATATATCGGGGACCCAATTTGCCTCTTTTCCCAAAACGCATTATTCATTTCCATGGTGAGACTTTTAAGAGTACTTTATCTGCTTTTTGGAATTCTAATGGCCTCCTCCGATTATCAGCATAACTTTTCTGACGATCTCTTGCAGCCTTGAGTCAATCCTTGATAATTACAATCTTGTCAGTAGTTTTCTGGGCGACATCGGGTCTAGTTAATTGCCGATCGCCAATTTCTAGCCAACTGAGTGGAGATCTGCACCTGCGTCCATATAATGCTTCATAAGGCGCATCCTAGTTTCCACCAAACTCTATGGCGCATGCGCGCAACATGTCTTCAAGCGTCTGGATTGTTCTTCCGTCTATCCATCCGTTTGAGGGTGGTATGAAGTACTTAGATCTAGACGTGTACCCAGCCCTTCTTGAAGTGATTGCCAAAATCTTGACGTAAATCGACTGTCTCTATCCAAAATGATGGAAAGAGATATCCCATACCGGGTGATGATTTCATTTACGTAAATTTGAGCCAACTTTTCCATCTTAAAATCTTCCCGAATCGGCAGAAAATGAGCAGATTTTGTCAATTGATCCACAATTACCCAGATTGTATCATGCCCTTTCCCAATCTTGGGCAACTTAGTTATGAAGACCATTGATATTTGTTCCCTCTTCCACTGAGGAATCTCAGGTTGCTGGAGTAGACCAGATGGTTTTTGGTGTTCTGCCTTGACCATTGCACAAGTTAAACACTTATTCACATACAAGGCAATGTCTTTCTTCATTCCGGGTCACCAATAGTGTTCCCTCAAGTCCTTATACATCTTATCTGCTCCTGGGTGAATTGAATATTTTGATCGATGGGCTTCGTTCAAAATTATAGATCTAAGATGGCCAATCTTAGGAATCCAAACCCTATTTCCAAAGTAATTCACTCCATCAGACTTCAGTTGAAACTTAGTTTCCATGTGGTGTAGGGTCTCATTCCTCAAAATCTCTTCCTTCAATGCTTCTTTCTGGTCCTCGAGAATTTGTGCTTTCAAATTCGTGGTTACTACTCCCAAGGCTCGCACACTTGTTGGTTTCACCTTTTCCTTTCTACTCAAAGCATCAGCTACTACATTAGCCTTGCCTGGATGGTACTTAATTTAACAGTCATAATCACTAAGCAGTTCAACCCATCTTCTTCGTCTCATATTTAACAATTTTTGATTGAAGATGTGTTGAAGGCTTTTGTGAATGTCTCCAAATTTTAAGTGCGAATACTGCGGCTCCTAATTCTAGGTCATGCGTAGTATAGTTCTTCTCGTGTACTTTGAGTTGTCTCGAGGCATATGCAATGACCTTATCTTTTTACATTAATATGCATCCTAATCCTTGATGTGATGCGTCACAATATACCACAGAGTTTTCCGAGCCTTCTGGTAAGGATAAAATAGGTGCATTACATAGTTTATGCTTAAGTGTCTTGAATGCTTCCTCTTGTTTCTCTCCCCAAACAAACTTCTTGTCTTTTTGAGTTAAAGCTGTGAGTGGTTGTGCAATTTTTGTAAAATTCGCAATGAATCACCGACAGTAACCTGCCAAACCAAGAAATTGACGAATTTTCGTCGGGGTTCTTGGGGTTTCCCATTTCTCAATGGCCTCAATCTTTGCAAGATCTACATGCATCCTTTTTTTTTTATTAACCACGTGACCAAGAAATTGTACTTCACGAATCCAGAATTCGGATTTGGAGAATTTTGCATACAATTTCTGGTTCCTAAGTAGCTCTAATATTAGGTGTTGCTCATGATCCTTTTTGCTTCGAGAATAAATTAGTATGTCATCTATAGAGACGATTACAAATTTATCCAGGTATGGTCTGCAAACCCTATTTATTAGATCCATGAAAACAACCGGTGCATTAGTTAACCCGAATGGCATAACCAAAAATTCATAATGGCTGTACCGGGTCCTAAATGTCGTTTTGGAGATGTCCTCTACTCGAATTCTCACTTGATGATATCCAGACCGAAGATCGATCTTTGAAAAGTATACGGCACCTTGAAGTTGATCGAATAAATCATCGATTCTAGGAAGAGGATATCGATTCTTGATAGTCAACTTGTTAAGCTCCCTATAGTCAATACGTATTCACATTGATGCATCTTTCTTTTTGACGAACAAAACCAGTGCACCCCATGGTGAAAAACTTGGTCTTATGAATCCTTTATCTAATAACTCTTGGAGTTGTCCCGACATTTCTTGCATCGCTGATGGGCCCGATCGGTATGGTGCTTTTGTTACTGGGGCAGCTCTAGGAATTAAGTCAATAGCAAACTCGACTTGTCTGGGTGGGGGTAGTCCTGGTAACTCCTCAGGAAACACTTCAGGAAACTCTCAAACTACAGGGAAATATTCAATACATCTCTCTTTGACCTTCTTATCTATAACGTGTGCCAAAAATGCAACATAATTCTTCTTTAAGTACTTCCGCATCTTCATGCCTGATACTATCTTAAATTTCCGATCGGACTCCTCTCCTTTATTTATAAGTGTTTCACCTTTTTCTTGAGGAATTCGGATAATCTTTTCCGAACAAACTATTTCAGCTCAATTTTTGGATAGCCAGTCCATGCCTATAACTACATCAAAACTTTCTAACTCAATCGGAATAAGGTCTATGCTAAAATCCTTCTGGGCTAAGCTTAGAGTGAAGCCCATGATTATGTCTCTAGTCCTATTTTCTTGGCCATTGGCAAATTCTATTATGTAAACTTCTTTCATCCTTTGAGATTTTAAATTAATCTTTGGCCTAAAGTCTAATGATACAAAACTTCTATCTGCTCCTGAATCAAATAATACTGATGCAAATTCATTATTCAAGAGAAATGTACCTGTAACCACATTGGGGTCATACCTAGCCTCTTTTGCTCCAATTTCAAAAGCTCGGCCCCGTGCTTGACTTTCTGAGTTTCGTTCGTTGGCTGGTCGGGCTTGGTTAACATTTGTTTCTTGTTTTCTCTTCGGACAAACATTTCTCAAATGATCCGGACTCCCACATTCAAAACACAATCGCTTTTGGCAATCCTTTGTGGGATGGCCCCCTCTGTGGCACCTTTGACAAATGATGCAAATTCCCCAGTGCGGATATTTACATTTATTGCACTTAGGTTTGCTTCCTTGATTTACCACTTGGGTTTGTACCCCAAAATTTCCTACCACCTTCCTGTTCTTGCCAAATCTTTCCCCAAATCTCTGGTTCCCAAGTTCTTCCACCTTTCTTTTTCCTTTGTTGAATTCCCAGACCGAATAGCATTATTTGTGAGCTTGGTCGCAATATTTATTATCTACTGAAGGGTCTTTGGGTTTGCCGAGGTAATATTTCCTCGAATTTCTGGAGATAATCCCCAGATATACCTCTCGATTCGGACTTGCTCAGGTGTCACCAGATGTGGCACTAAATTTGCTAACTCATAGAATCGAGCAGTATATGCAGCTATGTTTTCCCCTTTCATCACAAGGTTCCATAACTCCATTTCCAACTTTTGGAGTTCACTCCTTGGACAATATTCGTCCTTAATTAGTTTCTTGAACTCCTCCCATGAAAGTTGGTTGGCCATTTCCCGACCCCTAGTCTGAACTAAATGTTCCACCATGTCAATGCTCTGCCTTGCAGTAAGCATGCAACATATTATACTTTGTTTGCTTCTAGGCATTTGTAACATTCGTGTTTCGAGTTTTGAAATAAGATTTTTGAATATATCTATACTACATATATAACCATTTAGGTCAATTTCTTAATTACAACTCCTAAGGCATAAGTTACAATGGTTTTCTGCAACAAATTCAAAAAACTCTTAATAACAAGTTATAAAGCACAATGTACAACTTGTTGATGCATTAACTTTTAACTCCAATGGTTAAATCGATGTTATGTCTTCTTCTCTAGCATTTTCAGACTTTCTTCTTCCTTTTCCAGCTCTTCCCTTCTGACAAAACATATTTAGGTGAGGTCAGACAAGGCTTTCTTACTTTTCTTCTTCCTTTTCCAGCTTTCCCCTATGCAAGAACACCCATTTGGTAAGTTCAGACCTTGCTTTCTTCCATTCCTGCTACCTTTGCACAAATGGGCAATTTGATGTATCAAATTTGTGGCTCCCAATACGACCTCATTAGTGCATATAACCATAAATTTGAAGTTTTGATTTCTCCACAGGTTCTTCAAAACCTTAGCGATTTCCCTGAGGTATTCATTTGGATTACATGTTGTTCAAAACTTAGGTTCTTCATTTCGTTTTTGTAGCTAAATATCATTACATGTTCATGTGTTTTGGTTTACGCTTCATCTCTGTCTCTCATCTCTCAATCTATTTGTGGCATAAATCAGTAAATTTTGCATTCCTTTGTTCATTCAGATTATCCATTTTCAGGAYTGGTTAGAAGACGATCGATGAACACGGTGGTTGTTTTGTGCTCACTTTATAGGTTTGTTTCCAACTTTTAGTTTCATCCTAAAAGTACTCCTATTTTAGTTCATTGAATGATTGAAGAAGAAAAAATATTAATTAAACAACCAATATGTTGAATTGTGTTTTTGAGTTTTCAATTTGAGCCGGTACTGTTGTTCAAATATCATATAAGGTATGGTCCTCTATTTTAGTGTAAAAAAATATGTTAAAGAAAGCAAAATCTGACTCAAATGTTTTGTTAACTTTGATTTGAAAAGGAAATTTGAGAGGCAAGAATTGTTATTGCTTTTGGTTCATTAATTATGAACTAAAAGCCGGTTTCATACCATATGAATAACACAACAATGGGATACAAAGACAAAATCTGAAACACTCATCAAATAGGAGATATGTAGAAGAACTTATGAAGGGGGATACAAAGGCAAAATCTGAAACAATCACAAATGACTGTTAGTTTCAAAAATATGAATGTTATTGTTTATTAGTTTCACTTATTATAGATTTGAAATGGCCACTTTTATGTTCCTTGTTCTATTCATATTCATGTGATTTGATGAATGAGAAGATTCATTCCCCTTACAAGAAGTAAGGTTTTTTTTGGTCTATTTCATATTATTTTTGCTTTTGTGACCTTCACAGGTGGATGGTTTTGATACTTCCTTTAACTGGACATTTACTTTTTTCATATAAAGTGAATGTAAATCGCAAGTTATTAGTCTGCAAAGGAGCTAGACATCAAAATTAAGCAGGGTTGATGAAAATCAAATATGTTTTATTTGAGTTGGGAGTTGGACGCTTGAATCTTCTTTGGTATCCAAAGCTTGCTTTGGGACTATTTGAAGCGTTTACTTAGTTTGTAAATAAAAGACAGCTGAGCTAATTATAAAAAAGGCTAAGCAAGAGATGGTTATGTGTTTGATTAAAAGAGTTCCATGAGCAGCATTTGACAAAGCAATTTAGCTTCTTATTTTTGCACCATCTATAATACTTAAAACATGAATAGTGATCTGCAATTACTTTCGTTATCTTTTTAATTTTGAGTGATGGGTTATCATTACAAGATGATTGTTTTTACGATATTTCTACAGTACTTGTAAATTATAGCATGTGTTTTTGCAGGCATATCTCAGTTTCTTGTGATGGCATTAAAGAGGATTCAGAGGGAGCTGAAGGACTTGCAAAAGGACCCTCCTGCATCTTGCAGTGCTGATTAGTTTCCCCCCCCCCTTTTTTGCTTTCTACATTGTTTTTGGCATATGGTTTTCTCTGTCTCTTTCTGTTTGTGTCTGTGTGCTGCATCAAATTCCATATTCTGTATGTTCAGTTCCAGTTTTTGTTTTCTTTATCCACTCTTCATACTAGATGAATAGAATCATAGAATGTGCCTTTTGCCTGGTACTAATGAACCATATTTTTTAATACATGGCACATTTTGTTATCATTGTTCCTTTTAGCATAGTTTGTTGGTTATGTATTAATGGTTTATTCATATGAATCACGATCTACAAGAAAAGTTCATAAATGATAAGGTAATGGATACTTGTTGTGGCCAGCTCTTCTGCGAAAAGAACGTGAATGAGTTTATATTATAATATAACATATATCTTCTTTTTAAAGTAAGTGGTATAGCCCTATAGGTTATTATATTATTTCCTCAAAAAAATGTATATATATGTGGCTCTGTGTGTGAATACAACACATGGAAAAAGAAAGGGGATTTATCGGGTAAATATTTAGTAAACGGCCCCTAGGCTTTTTTTTCTCCTTAAATGAAATTGGATTATATGGATGTATTCTTTGAGCATCATTTGTGGTACCTGGGCTGTTCATATTTGATCTGCCCTAACTAGTATCATAATGAGATCTTCTCTTCTTTTTTCTGGTTTCTCCTCTTTATATTCTTGCTTTGCTTTTGGTGGATTGACTTATGTGCTCTATGCATCTATCATTGACCATTTTAGATTTGGTGGTATAAGGTCGTATTAGCTGTTCATTATAACACATATTCAGTCTTTGGTGGTTTTAGGTTTGTAACTTATATAAGGAGGTGTCTTGGGAATGACTTATAGTGTTTGGGATTGTGGATGGAATATGTGGCTGATTGTAATATGCTTTAGCAGTTCTGGGTTTTACTCTTATGGTTTAAACATATTCTACACATTTTGGTTTCTAAGGAATGCCTTGTTCTACAAATGTGGTAGATGTACACTGGTGTCTGTGGATGGTGCAATTCAAAGTGTTTTGAATGTGATAATTGAAAGCTTCTTCCTTGATTACTGGTTCAAAGTGCATAGAAATATTGGCCCAATTGTTCATATGTTGTGCGTTGGTTGGCATTGTACAAAAATATGTATTACCAATGCTTTATGTGCAAATGATCATGTCCATTCGGGAATGGCTTTGGGCTATCAGATATGAAGGGAACTGACTTTGTTTTCTTCCCTGATCATTGTGATGGAGTGCTTTATGGATTAAGACATTCAAAATTTTTAGACAAAAATAGAAAATGGTCCTATAAACATTTGTGCAGCCACCATCTACCCTATGCTGCTACAAATGKWCCTTTATTTGTTTTTGAAAAGCAATTGGGAGTATAAGAAACACAAAAGGTTGTTCTTTTCAAACATGAATTCTTTTGATTCGTCTGTAGGAACTGGTTTGGACCAATTCGTGCCCTAATCCCAATCGTCGTGGTGGTGGATTGGTTTTGCAATTTAAGTACAGATTTTGAATTGACTTTTGATATCTTGGATCGATCTTGCGTTTGTTGATGAAGATTTGGTACCCTAATTTCAATTGATAGATGAACGATTTCTTGATTCGTTTGATTTGGGGATTTTGGACTTGCAATATCGACTGCCATCATCTTCAAACATGAAGGATGAATTGGTTTCTTGATTTTGAAAGTTGTCTTGATGAATCGACTCTTAGTGTATGGCCGATCGTTCCTGTTGTTTGCTTCGCATCATGTTGCCGTTGATTTTGATTTGGTTCGACCATGGGTTTAATCCAAAATCTGTGTTTGGGCTTCTCTAATATGGTATGGACTTGGACTGATGATGCTGGACCGATTATATGGGCCTATTGGAATATTTTTTGATGGACTCCTATGAAGTTATTGCTTTCACCATTTTACTCTGTTATATTTGATAAGCTACCATGTTGTAATTTTTTTTTTCAATTTACATCCCGTTGCATTGCGCGGGTACACAACTAGTATATATATATATATATATTATATGCATGTGTATTAATATGTATATATATAATATTTATTATATGTGATGGATGTGTGAGTGAGGGTGATTGAAGGTAAGATGGCCGACTTTTGAAGGGCGGTCATACACTTGCTATATATAGCAAGTGTATGTAAAAAGAAAAGGATTTTTTTCTGGTTTTGGAGAAATTTGTCACACCCCGCTAAAGCGGAAACACGAGATGTAACAGGCAAGCGAGTCATAGCAACAGTTAATAAATAACACMATTCCAAGTTGTTCAAAAACAAAACAAGTTTATCGACATAACTGAAATTAGAACTGAATACACTTTTCTCAAAATACTTCAATTT
>NC_037529.1:38580954-38585347 GCF_001531365.2 Cynara cardunculus var. scolymus
CAACTGCCCCATTAATTTTCGAACAACCAAAAGTAGCCCGTACACTACTTAGGTCCCACAGTTCGATACAGTACTAATTCAGCGGTGGTCCAAATTCCACATGATTAGACCGAGAAAACATAGGTAATGTGCACCCCTTACTAGATGAGGTACTAAATTCGCCAACTCATGGAATCGAGCTGTGTAGGCAGCTATATTTTCTCCTTTCATTTCATGATTCCATAACTCCATTTCTAACTTCTGGAGTTCGCTTCTTGGGCAGTATTCATCCTTTACCAATTTCTTAAATTCTTCCCAGGAGAGTTGGTTAGCCGCTTCTCGGCCTCTGGTTTGTACTAAAGTATTCCACCATGTAAGTGCCCTTCCTTGCAATAGGCATGCCGCATACTCTACTTTATTTCCTTCAGTACATTTGCTAATTTGAAGAATAGACTCCATGCTCTCGAGCCATGATAATAATCCTACTGCTCCTTCAGTTCCATTGAATTCTTTGGGGTTGTAAGATCTAAAGGTTTTATAAGTGCATTCCCCGGTCGTCCTTGGCTCTGGATTATTTGGCTGGTTAACATTCATGCCAGCAGCCACTTGATTGACTATGCTGGGGAGTGAAGCCAGAAGTTGTTCTGATACGAGTCGTGCAATCTCAGGATTTTCTCTCCTTGGCAGCATCTTTTAGGCCTAAACTAGGAGGGAATTTGTCTATAATATAGCAATGCATGTAAGGGGGTATTTATCACATGGAGAGATATTCAAGCTTTTATGTAACCACATGACTTAAATTTATACACATAAAGGCTTGTCATAATTGAACATTTCTCAAAAGATGCCATGTATTCATAGACGGTTACAACCATGAAAACAACACCTCACATGACTAAGCAAAAGAGTGGGTATTCTATCCCTAATTTCCATTCTAGAATAACATCCATCCTATGGCTATTCCCAATATCAACATCATCATACCACAAACTACCAACCATCTATACAACTTCCCAATTTCCCGCCTGGCTGCAACAGCAGCCTCTCTGTTCCTTATTATACTCTGGTGGTGTGCTTCCATCGCATCGGACAGGTTGTTAAGGATGTGGCGATGGTATCCCAGCCGGGTCTGGTGAGTCTGCGTATCAGATGCAGTCCTCTGCACCCATTCTCGTTCAGCCGGGCTCATGCCCTGAGCATATGATGCAGGTACTCCAGACACCATTTGAGATATCCCGTGCCCCTGCTGTGATCGTGTTGGTTCTCCTCTTACTCTAGAAGAATTCTCAAATTTCACTCTCCGAGGCAGTGGAACGCTCTTCCTTGGCGTAACTCTGATCCTTGAGCCATGAATAGTTCGTGGAGGGACATTGGGTACTGGCTCCGCTGGGGGTAAGAAAGATGCTTGCGGAGTGACAGCTGCTTCACTAGTTGCCGTTTTATGCTCGTACGGGTCTATTTCTTCATCGCGAGCTGAGTTCCTCCTAGAGTGACCAACCATGTAACCGGATTCATCGGCTGAGTATTCACTAGGATCGGAAGACATCAAAGAGATCTACGACATTAATAATCTTAATTACTAAAATGCACCATCTAACAAAAGCTTAGTGATACAATGGAAGCTTCTAAACAATACATAATAGTGACAATCATGTTGGATCCTCTGAACGATACCTCTGGTTACACTACCAGAGCTTCTGATCGTGAGACCAGAGCCTCTAGTTTCACTAAAGTCCTTAGAGAAGGATTTCTTATCCATCGGTTCTCTAACAACTCATTGAAATTCCAATTGTCCTTTGTTGGTTCACATATGAACTTATAATAATTATAGATTTTTCGTCCATCGATCCTCTGGTTCCTCATTGGGCACTTACCAGAGCTTCTGGTTACAAGACCAGAGCCTCTGGTTCAACTTCTACATTTAGAAAAATACTAGGCAATCCGTCCATCGATCCTCTGGTTCCTCATAGGGCACTTACCAGAGCTTTTGGTTACAAGACCAGAGCCTCTGGTTCAACTTCTACACTTTGAAAAATACTAAGCAATCCGTCCATCGATCTTCTGGTTCTTATGCTTGCCCTTACTAGAGCTTCTGGTTGCGAGACCAGAGCCTCTGGTTCAACATCTATACTTAGAGAAATACTAAGTAACTCGTCCATTGATCCTCTGGTTCTTATGCTTRCCCTTACCAGAGCTTCTGGTTGCGAGACCAGAGCMTCTWSTTCAACATCTATACTTAGAGAAATACTAAGTAACTCGTCCATCGATCCTCTGGTTCCTCATTATGCACTTACCAGAGCTTCTGGTTACAAGACCAGAGCCTCTGGTTCAATTATCATACTTAGAAATAAAAAATACTAAGCAGCCTATCCATCGGTCCTCTGGTCCTCTTGACCAGTGCCTCTGGTCCTACACGGACACTTAACGAAATTAAGGGATTTACTTTCCATCGCCTCTGGTCCTCTTGACCAGCACCTCTGGTCCTACATGGACACTTAACAAAATTAAGGGAATTACTTTCCATCGCCTCTGGTCCTCTTGACCAGCGCCTCTAGTCCTACACGGACACTTAACAAAATTAAAGGATTTACTTTTCTTGACCAGCGCCTCTGGTCCTACACGGACACTTAACAAAATTAAGGGATTTACTTTCCATCGCCTCTGGTYCTCTTGACCAGCGCCTCTGGTCCTWCACGGACACTTAACAAAATTAAGGGATTTACTTTCCATCGCCTCTGGTCCTCTTGACCAGTGCCTCTGGTCCTACACAGACACTTAACAAAATTAAGAGATTTACTTTCCATCGCCTCTGGTCTTCCTAGGCAATGGATATTCATAAAAGTGCAACAAAACTCATGCTTTTCATAACAATTTCTTTTGCTGGAGCATACCTCTGGTTCGACCGGTTAAGTTTTTCTCATTACACGTAAATTAAGCACAGGTGATAAGGCTTTGCTTAATCGACATGTAACAACATGACCCGCTTTAAAATCATATGATTTCAAATTTCTTGAAAATTACTTGGAAAATTTTTGGTTATAGTCGTTGGTTTTTAAAGAAAACCAGCGTTCTCTATAACTGAGGCTCTGATACCAAATCTGTCACATGCCGCTAAAGCGGAAACACGAGATGTAACAGACAAGCGAGTCATAGCAACAGTTAACAAATAACACCATTCCAAGTTGTTCAAAAACAAAACAAGTTTATCGACATAACTGAAWTTAGAACTGAATACACTTTTCTCAAAATACTTCAATTTCAGAATTTAATCGATCTTGCCACGAGTATGCTCCCAAAACAGAACCAACTTTACTTAAATCCTGAAAAGCATGAAAATAAAACAAAGTCAACTACAAAGAGTTGGTGAGTTCACGGGTTTTCATATACACAAAACATTTCAATGCATAAACCAAGTAATTGCAAAYTTATGCGAATTCTTTGCACTTAATAAAAGTAAATCTCTCACGATGTAGAACTTGAGACGCTACTGAGCCTTACCTGACCAACTGCCCCATTAATTTTCGAACAACCAAAAGTATCCCGTACACTACTTAGGTCCCACATTTCGATACAATACTAATTCAGCGGTGGTCCAAATTCCACATGATTAGACCGAGAAAATGTAGGTAATGTGCACCCCTTTCTRGGTGGGACTGTCAACACAATAGCGACTATCCACAATACCACGGCCCGGGGATGTACCCGAGTTAGCAAGTAGCGTTTACAGATGGGGACTTTTATTTGGAAAATATACTCTCAAGCACATCAATTTAACATTTATTCAAAGTGTAATAATAGTTAACAAATATAGTGTTGGACCGATCTAGGGAACCGCTCACGAGATATTGTCCGCTTTGGGTTTGACCAACCCCTCACGGCTTTAAAACGCGTCACTGGTAGGAGTAAGACTCCCACTTCCTTATAAGGAAGCTGAATCCCCCTAGTCTCACTGATGTGGGATGCTCCTACATTGCTACAGAAGCGTTGGGTTTAAGAATCACGGATTTGACCGGCTCGAGGGAACGATGAGTTTTTTCGGACCCAACATTCCCCCCACATTGGTGCGGCCCTAGCTCTGATACCAATTGTTGGACCGATCTAGGGAACCGCCCATGTGATATTGTCTGCTTTAGGTTTGACCAACCCCTCACGGCTTTAAAACGCGTCACTGGTAGGAGTAAGACTCCCACTTCCTTATAAGGAAGCCGAATCCCCCTAGCCTCACCGATGTGGGATGCTCCTGCATTGCTACAGGAGCGTTGGGTTTAAGAATCGCAGATTTGACCGGCTCGAGGGAACGATGAGTTTTTTTGGACCCAACATATAGCTTAGAAAAACCCAACTAAGCAGTTCCTTAGTCCAGAGGTTTCAAGCAAAGCATCGACTAAGCAGTTCCTTAGCCCGAAGGTTTTGA
>NC_037529.1:38588453-38589663 GCF_001531365.2 Cynara cardunculus var. scolymus
TTCTTTAGTCCAAAGATTTCAAACAAAACTTGACTAAGCAGTTCCTTAGTCCAAAGGTTTTACATAAATAAACATGCAAAGTTTGCTCAATTTCATGCTTTTCCCCCCATAAAATAATCAAAAGCAGTAAAAGTGGGGCCGTGAGAACTCAAAATTTGATGAATATCCAATGGTTGCCCTTAGAAGCCTTCTAGGCTCGCCTGAACTTCCTGAACAAACCAATATCCAGCGCTAAATTACTTAAAGGTTTCTTGCCCAAGGTAAAGCAAAGTTGCTTTCAATGCAATGCCATCAAGGTTKTTATAAAATAAAAGCCGATATTTTAATATTTACTTTTTTAAAAGGAACCTTCCAAAAATCCACCTAATGACATCATCCTAAGTCATCCAAAACAATGATGACAACTGCCCACTTCCAAAATCAAGAATTTTTTAGTGGGTTTGAGACTCTTCTTAAATACTTTACAACCTTGAGACACATGCCCCCAAAACAGATTGCATGCACCAAGAATGACAGCAATGATGGGGAGGGGTCTCAAACTCATCATTTTCAAGAATTTAAACTCTAACTTGAGTCATCATCTTCGAACAAACTCCAGAAAAATAAATTCTGATTCCAACGAGTTTTAAAGATAATAAATCTGATTAAAGATGCATGCAACATCCTATCATACATAAAATATGATCAGACCTCACATGCAAGGATTCTCTCCTACTTTCTTAGAGATTAAAGAACATGGATCATAGATTATCACCCTTTCGAAGACATTTGCAGGTCTTTGATGAACAATCTCYCYTCTTTAATTMCCATAAATTTACTAAAGAATCGAGTAGGTGAAGGAGAATGTAAACTTTCGGATTTTTATGAAAATAGGACAGCTCAAAATCATACATTTTCTTAGAATCTTGAACAATCCTTAAGAGTAATAGAATCCTTTAAGACTTGTGAGAAGATAGAATCGGCTGGAAGGTGGTTGAGATTAGAGAGAGGTGACAGAATTAGGCTAAGAGTTTGGAAATAAGAGTTTTCAAAGAAAGAGGGGGTATTTATATGAAGGCTTTTAAAGAAGAAATGGGCTGGCCTCTAAAGGCCCAAGCCCTATAAATTATTATTTTTCTAAATAATAAAACCCCTCTATAAATTATTTAAACAAAACAACTAAATAAAAGATTTTAAAACTCCACCCTTTAATAACATATTTGGCCAATAA
>NC_037529.1:38590108-38593661 GCF_001531365.2 Cynara cardunculus var. scolymus
TCAGCAATATAAGGTGAGTGTATTAAGCTTTGAGTATTATTTGTTTGCATACAATTCAGCAGTTATTGGAACTGGTTATTATGATTTATATTTCATAATGTGCGGATTTTCCTTAAACCGGACAAAGACTGACCGGATTTCATCTAAACTGGCCAAGTGTTGTCCGGACTCAACCTTAAAACCGGTCAAGAGGTGACCGGATTAACCATAAATCGCTCGAGAGGTGTTCGGATTAAAACTAAACCGCTCAAAGGAATATGTGATGACCGGATTGATATCCGGACAGTTTTATCCGGATTGATATCCGGACAGTGATGTCCGGATTAGATCTCCGGATGATTGGCCGGACTCTAAATCTGGTTAGAAAATTGAGAGAGATGTAATGGCAGTGTAACCGCGAGAGAGATAAAATGACGGTGTAACCGCGAGAGAGATGAAATGGTGGTGTAACCGCGGGAGATATATATATATATATATATATAAATATATGTATCTTAGCAGGTTTGATTCTGAATTACTAATTTTGAAGGCATGTTATTAGTTTGAGATTTATACACTCACTAGACCTGTTAGGTCTAACGCTCAATTGTTGGACTAACCTGTTTTGCAGGTCATCATACCTCTCAAGATAAGAGCAAGGAAAAAGTTTATAATGAATGACATTTTCTTACTTATAAATGTATTCAAGAGTATTTTGTTAGTACATGTTTTGTAAACATTAATATATTCTGTGTTATAAGTATGATGATGTGGATTATCTGTACATAGAATATGTGGGCTGTTACAGTTGGTATCAGAGCCTTAGTTTATGGGATCTGGGTATTTGCGAAATACTTAGACTTAAACTAGAGGTGTGGAAAGTTATGATAATAGGTTTCACTGGGTCTATGAACATGAGAAATATGTTATAGCTGAATCTATTATGAGAAAGATACATTATATATGATTGATATATTCTGAGTTATGGATAGACTTAAGGATGAATGTGTTATTATATTTTGATTATGAAAATAATCATGTGTGTTTAAATGTGACAGAAAGAGTTATATACTGAGAAATGACAGATAATCCCAATCAATCAGGAAGGACCTCTACTGGTTATGGAAGAGGTCGGGGAAGAAGAAATGTAACACAAGGAGAGGACTTGGAAACTGTGATGACAATAGAAACGCCAAGTCGTAGCAGGGGTCGAGGAAGAGGTAGAGGTACTAGACAAGAACAAGAACTATCAGCTCAAGAAAGTTCAATGTCTGGTCATGGAAGAGGAAGAGCAAGGGTTGGACACAATGTTCCTGATCCTGGATTTATTACCCAAGAAATGTTGGCAGCAGAGTTGGGAAAGTTCCAAGAAAGTTTAGTAAATTTATTGGGACGTACAACTCAAAATAATCCAGAAGTAGTAAGAAGTCCCGATTATCAGGAGGAAGCCGGAGCTAGTACACCGGTAACTGATACATCTGTACCCCTTACTTCGTCCTCAGTACAAAAGGGAGGAGATATCAAAATGTTTCTTTATTGTAAACCTCCCAAGTTTTCTGGTGAGCGTGATCCTGTTAAAGCTATGTGTTGGCTTAAGGAGATAGAGCTGAGTTTACAAATCAGTAAAAGTGTAGAAGAGGATAAAGTTATGTTTGCTGTGTCACATCTGAGATCAAGTGCTTTGTACTGGTGGGAAGTCCTGTCCAGTTGAGATCCGAACATTTTGAAGACCATATTGTGGGAAGAATTTGTGGTTAAGTTTAAAATGCAGTATTGTCCTGAAGCTGCAATATGAAAGTTGGAAGATGATTTCCTTCGTTTTGAGCAAGGAAACATGTCAGTCTGCCAGTATACAGAAGTTTTCATGGAACAATCTAGGTTTGCTGAAGCCTATATAATATCTGAAAACAGTAAAGTGAGAAAGTATATATTTGGGGATTGGAGTCGAATCTTCGGAAGTATGTGATATCCAGGAATCCTATAACATTTCAGGCAGCAGTTGATGCTGCTGAAATACTGGAACTAGATATTAACCGGTAACCACAAGAAATAGTTGGAGAGAAAAGAAAAGGGGAAACTACAGTAACTGATTTTCGTARACCAAGGTTTATGGAAAATTTGAATCGACTAATTTCAAGGTTTGCGGATAAAGCGTGTATCCAATGTCATAAAATACATCAGGGAAATTGCAATACAGAATCTCGAGTATGCTTTAAATGTCAGGAACCAGGACATATAGCTCGAGATTGTCGGGTGACACGGAGGTGTTTTACTTGTAATTAATCTCAACATGTAAATGCCGATTGTCCGCAAGCTAAAGGTCGAGGGTCTAGTTTTGTTGGAGGACGGGGATCTGGATATTCTGGGGGCCGAGGACCTGGTTATGTGCCAACAGGTCGGGGACAAATGGATAATCGTGTTAATACAAGTGGTAGAGGAGAGATAAAACGTGGGGAGTCTGCAAGAGGGAGAGCCTTTCAGATGACGAGAGGCAAAGCAGAAGAGCACCCTGAAGTGGTAATAGGTACATTCCTTGTTAATTCAGTATGTGCCAAAGTTTTATTTGACTCGGGTGCAAATCGTTCTTTTATGTCACCATCGTTTGTTAACTGCGCACATTTAGAATCTAAAGCGTTGAGTGAAGATTTAATTGTGGAAACAACAAACGATAGTGAAATTTCAATTAAGGAAAGGATAGATGAATGCTTTATAAGTATAGAAGGGTGTGAAGTGCCTATACAACTATTTCCTTTGCCTCTAAGGGAATTTGATGTAATTATAGGCATGGATTGGTTAGCTAAAAACCAAGCTAACGTAGCCTGTGATGAAAAAATGAATCATATAGACTTGCCTGAAAAAGGAAGATTTGTGATTTATGGAGATCGACGGGATCGTTACTCCAGCCTAATTTCAGTTCTAAAGGCTAGGAAGTATGTACAGAAGGGATGTGTTAGCTTTCTTGCATATGCTATAGATATGAAGAAAGAGAAGGGAAAGATGGAGGATATCCTAGTCATAAGGGAATTTCCTGAAGTATTTCCAGAAGATTTGATAAGTCTACCTCCAGACCGAATGATAGAATTTCAGATCGAATTAATTCCTGGAGCAACACCTGTTGCGCGTGCACCATATAGATTAGCTCCTTCTGAGTTAAAGGAGTTAATGTCTCAATCAAAAGAATTGTTGGATAAAGGTTTTATCCGACCAAGTACTTCCCTGTAGGGTGCGCCGATGCTTTTTGTGAAAAAGAAGGATGGATCAATGAGGATGTGCATTGATTACCGGGAGCTGAATAAACTGACAATCAAAAGTAAGTATCCTCTCCCAAGAATTGATGATTTGTTTGATCAATTGGTTGGGGCTACTTATTTTTCAAAGATTGATTTGCGGTCCGGTTATCATCAATTGAAAATTCGGAATGAAGATGTGTCGAAAACAGCATTTCGTACACGTTATGGTCATTAGAATTCTTGGTTATGCCATTTGGACTCACAAATGTGCCTGCAGCCTTTATGGACATGATGAATAGGGTGTGTCGTCCCTATCTTGATAAATTTGTGATTGTTTTCATTGA
>NC_037529.1:38594126-38602817 GCF_001531365.2 Cynara cardunculus var. scolymus
GTTATGCAGTGCACCAATTCTATCTTTGCCAGATGGAATGGAAGATTTTGTAGTTTATAGTGATGCATCAAAGATGGGTTTGGGTTGTGTACTAATGCAACATGGAAAGGTAATAGCTTATGCTTCTAGACAGTTAAAAGATCATGAAAGGCAGATCCTACTCACGATATGGAATTGGCGGCAATTGTGTTTGCTTTGAAGATATGGAGGCATTATTTGTATGGAACAAAATGCCAAATCTTCACAGATCATAAGAGCTTGCAACATCTGTTCCATCAGAAAGATCTGAATATGCGTCAGAGAAGATGGTTGGAATTGGTAAGTGAGTATGATTGTGAAATTTTATATCATCCAGGAAAGGCAAACGTAGTGGCCGATGCGTTAAGTTGACAAGAGAAAAGTGGAACTATCAAAGCTATAGCTTTACGAGTTGAGTTGTTACCCAATATTCAAGAAGAATTAAAAGAATTTCAACATGAGGCAATGAAGGAGGATAAGATCAAAAATGAAAGATTGGGTGGGTTAATATCGGATTTGGTAAAAGATAACATAGAATTTTGGAAATTTCAGAATAGAATTTGGGTACCATGCTATGGTGATCTCAGAAMACGTATTTTGGATGAGGCTCATAAGTCACGTTTCACAATTCATCCAGGTACAAATAAAATGTATCGGGATTTGAAGCATCACTATTGGTGGCCAGGTGTGAAGAAGGATATAGCTAAGCATGTTGAGCAATGCTTAACATGTCTTCAAGTAAAGATTGAACATCAACGCCCTTATGGTAAGTTGCAATCTTTAGAAATTCCAATGTGGAAGTGGGATCATATTACTATGGATTTCATAACCAAATTACCGAGAACATCAAAAGGTTATGATGCTATATGGGTAATAGTAGATCGGTTGTCTAAATCTGCTCACTTCTTACCTATGAAAGAGTCATATTCGATGGAGAGATTGGCAAAATTATACATTGATGAGGTAGTGACACGACATGGTGTTCCTCTATCAATTGTTTCTAATAGAGATAATCGGTTCACTTCTATGTTTTGGAAGAGTTTCCAAAAAGAAATGGGTTCGTAAATTAAGCTAAGTACAACTTATCATCCTTAGACTGATGGACAGAGTGAACGAACTATCCAAACTTTAGAAGATATGCTTAGAGCATGTGTAATTGATTTTGGAGGATCATGGGATAGTCATTTGACTCTTGTGGAATTTGCGTACAACAATAACTACCATTCAAGTATTCAGGAAGCACCTTTTGAACTTCTGTATGGGCGAAAATGTCGAACTCCATTGTGTTGGAATGAAATAGGTGAAAAACAGTTAGCTGKACCTGAGTTAGTTCAACAAACTGCAGATAAAGTTGGAATAATACGGGAACGAATGAAAACGACACAAGATAGACAAAGAACTTATGCAGTTAAACGTCGGAAGCCGATTGAGTTTCAACTGGGTGATAGAGTAATGTTGAAAGTATCACCTTGGAAAGGAGTGGTACATTTTGGAAAAAAGGGGAAATTAAATCCAAGATATATTGGACCATTCCCTATTATTGGAAGGGTTGGGGAAATGGCCTACAAATTAGAACTTCCTTTGGAATTAAGTGGGATTCATGACACGTTTCATGTGTCGAATTTGAGGAAGTGTCTAATAAGTTCAGATGTGGCAGTACCATTACCTGAAATTAAGGTAGATGAAAAGGTATGCTATAAAAAAAAACCCTGAACAGATTACTGACTACAAGGTGAAGAAACTACAAAACAAAAAAGTTGGGTTAGTAAAGGTTCAGTGGCATTATCATAAGGGACCAGACGCCACCTGGGAATCAGAATCGGAGATGTGGATAAAGTATCCTTATTTGTTTACTTAATGGAATTCTAGGACGGAATTCTTTTAAGGAGGGAATATTGTAACATTCGTGTTTCGAGTTTTGAAATAAGATTTTTGAATATATATATACATATATATTATATATGCATGTGTATTAATATGTATATATATATATATATTTATTATATGTGATGGATGTGTGAGTGAGGGTGATGAAGGTAAGATGGCCGACTTTTGAAGGGCGGTCATACACTTGCTATATATAGCAAGTGTATGTAAAAAGAAAGGGATTTTTTTTCTGGTTTTGGAGAAATTTTTCTACATATTGAGAGAAAAGACTAAAGGAGAATCACAGACTTGAATCCAATCAGCAATATAAGGTGAGTGTATTAAGCTTTGAGTATTATTTGTTTGCATACAATTCAGCAGTTATTGGAACTGGTTATTATGATTTATATTTCAAAATGTGCGGATTTTCCTTAAACCGGACAAAGACTGACCGGATTTCATCTAAACCGGCCAAGTGTTGTTCGGACTCAACCTTAAACCGGTCAAGAGGTGACGGAATTAACCATAAATCGCTCGAGAGGTGTTCGGATTAAAACTAAACCGCTCAAAGGAATATGTGATGACCGGATTGATATCCGAACAGTTTTATCCGGATTGATATCCGGACATTGTTGTCCGGATTAGATATCCGTATGATTGGCCGGACTCTAAATCTTGTTAAAGTGTTAGAAAATTGAGAGAGATGTAATGACGGTGTAACCACGAGAGAGATGTAATGACGGTGTAACCGCGAGAGAGATGTAATGGCGGTGTAACTACGAGAGAGATGTAATAGCGGTGTAACCGCGTGAGAGATAAAATGGCGGTGTAACCGCAAGAGAGGTAAAATGGCGGTGTAACCGCGGGAGATATATATATAAATATATGTATCTGAACAGGTTTGATTCTGAATTGCTAATTTTGAAGGCATGTTATTAGTTTGAGATTTGTACACTCACTAGACCTTTTCGGTCTAACGCTCAATTGTTGGACTAACCTGTTTTGCAGGTCATCATACCTCTCAAGATAAGAGCAAGGAAAAAGTTTTGAATGAATGACATTTTCTTACTTATAAATGTATTCAAGAGTATTTTGTTAGTACATGTTTTGTAAACATTAATACATTCTATGTTATAAGTATGATGATGTGGATTATCTGTACATAGAATATGTGGGTTGTTACAGCATTTGCTGATATGGAGGACAGACTCCATACCTTCAATCCAAGTTAATAATCCTACGGCTCCCTCAGTTCCATGAAATTCTTTTGGGTTGCAGGATCTGAAGGATTTATAGGTGCATTTCCTGGATGTCCTAGGCTCAGAATTGGGTGGTTGATTAGCGCTCAAGCCTGCAGCTAACTGGCTGACTATATTGGGAAGCGCAACCAAGAGTTGTTCTGACACGAGTCGTGCAACTTCAGGGTTTTCTCTTCTTGGCGGCATTTTCTAAAGCATGATAAAAGGGTTTCTCATCATTTTTATAGCAATATCATATACAATAATTTCTAATCAACAGAATGATGCATAGGATATTCATCTTGTAGATATCATTGAAGCATTTACGTGATTAAACAGAAAGATTTTTATATTCATCTAAAAATTCAGTACATTTAAACGATTCCAAAGGATGCTAAGGGCTTTCAATCGAGTACAACCCTCAAAACAGATCTTAGATTCCAACAAAAGAGTAGTGCTTCTAACACTAGTCATTGCTTCTAGAGCAGCATCCAATAGATTGGCATTCGTAGTATTAGTAACATCAACACACTCGCCACTAAACATTTATATAGTCTCCTAATATCGCGTCTTGCAGCGATGACTGCATCCGAGGTTCTCATCATACGCTGGTGATGCATCTCCAATACATCGGACAGGTTATTCAAAATGTAGTGGTGATATCCCAGCCGGGTCTGGTGGGTTTGAGTTTCCAATGCAATACCTCGCACCCACTCTCGTTCACCCAGAGTCATGCCCTTGGCGTAGGATGTAGGTGCTCCAGTCACTACTCGTGAGACTCTACTCCCATGCTGCGATTGTGATGCCTCTCCTCTTGTTCTATTAGAGTTCTCAAAAGTCACCCATCGAGCTAGTTGTATATTTTTTCTAGCCGTGACCCTAATCCTCGGACCATAAAACGTTTGAGGTGGAATATTAGGCACTGGCTCCGATGGAGGTAACACTGATGCAGGTGGTAAAGCAGGTGTCTCGCTTGGCACTGTGTCCTCATGCTCATATGGGTCTACCTCTTCATTGATTGATAAATTCCTCCTAGATCGACTAACAATGTAACCAGACTCGTCTACTGAATATTCACTAGGAATAGATGATGACATAGTGATCTGCGATATTAACAAACTTAATTACTAGACATACCATCAATAAGCGCTTAGGGTTAAGACAAAAGTCCACAAGTAGGGACTAAAGATGGCAAGCAAGCTAGAGCCTCTGGATGACCAGAGCCTCTGGTTGCATCATCAGAGCTTCTGGTTGCATTACCAGAGCTTCTGGTTAAAGTTCTCCTATCCGGAGCTACATTTGACTTTTAGTTCATCGGCCTCTGGTTCAACATCCACTTAGTGACGTAAGGGATTTCTAATTCATCGGCCTCTGGTTCAATCATACATAGCAGACCAATGGATCTCTTGGTCCATCGATCTCTGGTTCCTCATACATTGCAGACCAATGGATCGCTGTCCATCGACCTCTGGTTCCTCTCAACTTAACAGACCAATGAATCTCTTGGTCCATCGATCTCTGATTCTTAATACATAGCAGACCAATGGATTGCTGTCCATCGACCTCTGGTTGCTCGTAACTTAACATACCAATGAATCTCTTGGTCCATTGATCTCTGATTCCTAATACTTAGCAGACTAATGGATCGCTGTCCATCGACCTCTGGTTCAACAAACACTTAAAGAATTTCTAATTCATCAGCCTCTGATCCAACATAGAGACTTAGTAAATATTTTGCTTTCGAGGACCAGAGCCTCTGGTTCCTCTAACCAGAGCTTCTGGCTCTACAGATCAAGCCAACCAGAGCTTCTGAACGCCCTCCACTTATAAAGTTAAGTGGTTCTTTAACCAAAACTAGAATTCAAAGCTCACTTCCTATGTCAAGGAAAATCTTACCTAATGCATAATAAGAATTTTTGAATACAGAGGTTATAGAGACTAGACCCTTTATCTATGTCTAACTACCAAATATTCAGATGCAGAGTTGACCCTCTGGTTGTCTTCGTGCTCTATATAACTTATTTTACTTCACAAACAGAGCTTCTGGTTAGTCTACGGTGATGAATATTCAAAATTTATGCAAACACACACATAATCATGCTTTTCATATTGTAAATAAAATTTCTAAATTTGAGCATATTTCCACCACAACCGATTCGAATCTTCTATCATAATACTTTAGTTAAACATAGGTGATCAGGCTATGTTTAATTTAAGTATAATAACACGACATTCATCCTCTGGTTATACTAGTGACATTGTTTTGAAAATATTTGGTTATAGTTTGTGGTTTTAAGAAAAACCGGTGTTCTCTATAACCGAAGCTCTAATACCAAATTTGTTACACCCCGCTAAAGCGGAAACACGAGGCGTAACAAGTAAGCATTTCATAGCTGCAATTGATAGATAACACCATTAAAATACATAATCCACAAATTTACAAATTTCATAACTCTACTATTCACGATGAAAACAACATCATTTGCAGAAGGAGTTACAAAGACTTGTGAACTGGTGTTATCGTAAAGTGCTTCCAAAACTTCCATTCTTACTTATTTTCCTGAAAAGCATGAAACATAAAACGACGTCAACTACAAAGAGTTGGTGAGTTCATGGGTTTTCATATGCACAAAATATTTACAATGCATAAATCACTTCTTGCAAACTAATACATATCTTTCACGATATAAATGTAAATTTCTGCCGATGCTTTAACACTTGAGACGCTTCTGAGCCTTACTTGACCAATGTGTCCCATTAGTTTACGAACTACCATAAGTGGCCCGTTCATTCACTTAGGTACCATGGTTAGTATCAGTACTACTTCAGCGGTGGCCCATTCGCACACATGAGTAGACTATACAAACATAGGTAATGTGCACCCGTTTTGGGGTAGGACTGTCAACACAATAGCGGCTATCCACAATTACCACGGCCTGGGAACGTGCCCGAGTTAACTAGTAGCGTTTACGGAAGGGGACTTGTTAAAATATACTCTCAAGTGCATCAATTTATCATTTAATCATAATGCAATAACAATCAATTTTCATGATTTCAACAATTTTTGACTAAACAGTTCTTTAGTCCAATAATTTTACACTAAACAGTATAGTTTGCATACTTTCATGCTTTTCCCCCAGTTTAAATAACTAAAAGTAGTAAAAGTGGGGCCGTGAATACTCACGAGTTTGCTGATGAATATCCAAGAATTTGATGACGTTTGAAGAACAATACGTCCGCCCTACTTTCCTAAACAATCCGAAATCCAATAATTAGATTACCTATCGGGTCTTGATAAAGATAAAGTAAAATTATACCTTATGTATTGCCAATGAGTTTTTATGAATTAAAGTTGATACCTTTTTAATTGTTCTTAAAAATAGTGCAATATTTATATATATTTTTTAAAATAAAAGGCTTTTGCAAAAAAAGTTACCACTTGGACAGAAATGTAAATTCAGTTTCTAGAATTTTAAGTTTCACCAATCATTGTAAAAAATGAACCTTCCATAAGTCATTATACTTCAACTTTTTATACCACAAATGTTACTGTTGTTATACATCTTTTGTCCAACAGCATCATTTTGCACTGGAGTTTCAAATTGAGCTTTTAAATGCTCAAAACTCAATATTTGTGAGTGAAACCCAAGACAATAAAACAACCACTCATCAAAATACATTTTAAAAGAAATAACAAAGCATTTGGACATTTATTTTTACAAGATTCAGTCGACACAACTTACTAGTGATGATCTGTCAATTTCAAAATGTTACTTTTGATGGTTAAATTTCACATGCAATGTGGTTTTACCCCATTTTCTTGAGTTCTAAGTTTGTAGATCATATATTATCACCATTTCGAAGACATTCTCATGTCTTTGATGAATAATCTCCCATATTAGAATATCCAGAAAATTTTGAGCTCAACAAGAAAGAAGAAAGTGTGACGGAAAAGAGAAGTAATGTTGAAAAGGTACAAAGATTATAAAACTAATCTATTACCTTTTGCTTGATAATACTTGAAGACTTGAATGTTCTTCAACATTTTATGGAATCTAAGAGAGTTTGGAGGGAGAATTTGGCTGGGGTGGAAGACTAAGAGTCTTTAGAGAGAGAAAGAAGAAATGTGAAAGTGAAATGAAAGATTTCAAAAGAAGTGGGGTTTTTATATGTGGATAAAAGGGCCGGTCCTTACAAGGCTCAATCCATCACATTTTTATTTTTATTTTCTTATTAAGATAAAGCCCAATTAAATGTTAACTTAAATACACTTTTATCAAATACCGATAAAATTATTCAGTATTAAATCAAAATTCCAAATTTTGTAAAATTATTTGTACATTCAAATGAGACTTTTATATTTTTAATTTGAATTTTATAATATCAACTTTATTATTTTAGGAGAATTTTTAATACATTTGGCATTACATAAGTTACTTTATCAATTACCCATTGAAACAGGGTTTTCTGAACTATAATTTGGGAACTAAGCCAGATGAAATCTAATCAACATGACTAGAACCTAATAAATTATAATCCTAAATATAGAAACCCTAATAAGATGCTAACCTGACACTCCAAAAATGACAGTTGTCACACTGAGTGAGCTTTAAACTCAAAATGGGTTTGTGTGCTGAGCTTAAAATGAAAAAGAGAGGGGTAGTTGTTGTAAGACAAAGAATTGTTGAGAGTTGTGTCAGGATTAAAAGAATAAACAGAATCCTGTTCCAAATTGTAATACCCCATACAACACATTGCATGTAACACATACTTCGTATAAAAGAAATACATATTTATATCACATTCAGGTCCCTTAGTACAAGAAATCACTATACAGAATTCAAGGTCCAAAAATTCAAATATATTTCTTGCACTAATCGACGTTCAATAATCAAAACTGTACATCAAAGACAGATCTTCATGTAAAAATGCATATAGAAAAATATCACATTTTCCCCTTTCCCTTACCCTCCATACCTCCTGCAATACATATTTGAAAATCACAAAACGAGGGTTAGACCGAAAGGTCTATTGAGATACCCTATTTATATTATTGCAGGGTGAAAATCACCAAAAACTTTTATGAAAAACAATTATTCATATATATATATATATATATATATAACAAATATATGAACAAGTAGAGACATAATACCATATCCTTTCCACTTTTCAAGCTAAGCATTCAGCTATTCAGATTTCATACCTTTGAATCAATCAGGTTTCATATAATGCCACTTTTAAACCTTTTTCTAATCAAACAAGGTTTATATAAATTTTCAGGCCAAACCTGTTATTTTCTCCTCAATAACATCCAGACTATGATTTCCAATAAGAACCTTGATCCTAAATCTTTAAATCACAAAGAAATAAAGATTTCAGACCACAGTAGTCTTAAGGTATATAATAGAAAGAGTTATATCATACAACACACATACAAATGCCACCCTTATATCAAATGTACACCTCTCCTTGATATGCCATCCTTATCCCAAGGTACACCTCTCCTTGATATGCCACCATTATCCCATGGTACATCTCTCCTTGATATGCCACCCTTATCCCATGG
>NC_037529.1:38602962-38606703 GCF_001531365.2 Cynara cardunculus var. scolymus
TCCAAAATCATTTATATCAAATTTTCCATTTTATGATAAATAACAATTTTTATCAATCAAGCACAAAGCATAGCACAAATCAGGTCAACATAGGCTTGGCCGGACTTCATCTCCAGTCAAGTCTTGGCCGGTTTACCAAATCCGGACAACTCATTGCCCACGACTTGTCTGATTTAACACTTAGAATAAATTCCAACATCTTTGTCCGGATAACAAGTTCGGACAATATATCGCCTAAGACTTATTCATACATCTCCGTTCAAAATGTTTACCATATTTATCATTCATAACTCGTTCAGTACTTACCTGGTTTAAAACTAAACCGCTTAACACTTGTTCGGTTTAGAGCTTAATCGCCCAACCCTTGTCTGATTTAAGAATAATCCGGTCACCCTTTGTCCGGATAAAACCCTTAAACAAATAATTGATTTCTTTTCAATAATAAACAAGATTCAAATAAAACCAGAAACAAGTTTTATGCAAAAAGGTTTAGAAATCACTCACCTTATCAAGCCTTTTGAAAACAACATTCTTGAAATCAGATACTTGAAATTCGGTCAACTCCCTCTATCTTTAAATCGCTCAACTTTTAAAATCGCAAGAAGAGGAGAAATGGAGGCTAAGCCCTTCTTTTATACCTTTCTAAAACTGGAAGGTCGGCTAAACAGCCCCCTTCCCATGTTAACCCACTTCATACATACGCATGACATGCCTTCATACTCACACACACACAATATGCATGTATGCTCTTGTATACATATCATATTATATATGCATTTCATTTTTGACTTACCACATATACATAATCTCATGCATGCATCTATATTATGCACATAATTTTCACACACTAACATGATCAAATATAACAATTTATCATGCTCTCACGAAATTATTTAATCAGATAATCATACATTAATTACCTTGGGTGATAACCAGGATCCGGTTATAACATTATCCACCTCTCAAAAGAATTTCGTCCCATAATTCCTTTAATCAAAAAGCCATGGGTACTCTGATCTCATCTTTGACTCCAATTCCCATGTTGCTTCCGGTCCTTTGTGAAACTTCCATTGAACCTTAACCAGACTTATCTATTTGTTTCTCAACACCCTGATCTTTTTATCAATTACGGCTTCCGTTGTTTCCACAAAGTTCTGTTTACTGTCTAATTTAATCTATGGCATCGGTATAGCTAGACTTGGATCAACTAAACATTTTCGTAGATTCGATACGTGGAAAGTGTTGTGAATCAGACTCAGTTCTTCTGGAAGCTCTAACTGATATGCTACTAGCCCAATTCGCTTACATATTTTAAATGGCCCCACATACCTCGGACTGAGTTTACCTTTCTTTCCAAATCTAACGATACCCTTCCACGGCGAAACCTTCAGCATCACAAAATCACCTACACAAAATTTGATTGGCTTTCAACGATTATCTGCATAACTTTTCTGGCGATCTTGTGCTGTTTAAATTCTTTCGCGGATCTGTTCAATTTTCTCAGAAGTTTCTTGGACAATTTCAAGGCATGTCAGCTGTCTTTCTCCCACTTCATTCCAACACAACGGCGTTCGGCATTTACGTCCATACAACACTTCATACGGTGCCTCTTGGATGCTGGAATGATAACTATTGTTATATGCAAACTCTATTAACGACAAATGATCTTCCCATGATCCCCCGAAGTCAATAACACAACTTCTTAACATATGTTCGAGAGTCTGGATAGTTCTTTCACTCTGCCCATCAGTCTGCGGATGATAAGCTGTACTTAGTCGGATTTCAGACCCCAAAGACAATGAAACACCGTGTCTGGTAACAATTTCTTTGTTGTAAATCTGTGCTAGCTTCTCTAAAGAGTATCTCTCTCTTATTGGCAGAAAATGCGCAGATTTAGACAAACGAATCAACAATTACCCAAATCGAATCGTACCCCTTTTGAGTTTGAGGTAATTTCATAACGAAATGCATCCTTTTTACCCAGAAACCGATTCGAAACAGTAACAGCTTATCTGCTGTTTAAAACAGTATAACATCTTCGAAATCCAGATTCAACAATTAAGCCACAAATACATAAAGGAATCAGTTTCAAAACTACTCACCTTATCAAACAGCTTTCTTGATGAAAATCACACAACAAAAGCTTTATTTTTAACACAGAATCTTCAAGAACACCTTAACTCACACACAGGTTCTTTTCTAAGAGAGTGACAGTGATAAGGATAACTTTATCAAATTCTTCTTTAAATATCCTCACCTAGGCGGTGGAGGATTTTAATAATAAAACTTCAAAGGCAGTGAAAGCTTTTGTTCAATAGAAATAACTTTGGGCGGTGGATTTTGCATTATAAAATTCATGATTTCTTAACCATGAAGATATAATGATTTCAAATAATAGAATAATGTTTCCACCCAAGTAATTCATCACAAATATGCACCACCTCATGTATGCTTCACACCACATGCATACATGTATAAATCATATGCGTCATGYCATCTTTGCACATATACACATACACAATATCATGTATTTCAACTTAGACATGCATATTTCACGTAATCCACATAATAAGCATGTATAAATTACCTCAATCCCAGGTTGTTTCAAACCTGGTTATAACATTCTTCCCCCCTTAAAAGAATTCTGTCCCGGAATTCATTCAAATAACCATGGATATTTTTCTTTCATTTCAGATTCTAATTCCCATGTTGCTTCTGATCCTTTGTGGTCGGTTATAGCTTCTGGAGTTTGTACAAAATTTAGTTTGTCATCCAACTTAATCTCCGGAAATGGTATTGCCATACTAGGATCAGCAAAGCATTTCCTTAGCTTTGACACATGGAAAGTATTGTGAATCCGACTAAGTTCCTCTGGTAACTCCAATTGGTAAGCTACTGGTCCAACTCGTTTACAAATTTTGAATGGATCCACTTTGATTCATTCTTGTGACACAACATGGTCCCAACTAATTGATCAAATAAATCATCAATCCTGGGTAATGGATATTTATTCTTAACTGTCATTTTGTTAAGCTCCCGATAATCTATACACATTCTCATTGACCCGTCCTTCTTTTTAACAAATAAAACCGGAGCCCCCCAAGGTGAAGTACTTGGTCTAACAAAACCCTTGTCAAGTAGATCCTTTAGTTGAGTCACCAATTCTTTCAATTCTGATGGTGCTAATCTATATGGTGTTTTGGCTACAGGTGTTGCTTCGAGTATCAAATCAATCCTAAATTCAATAACTCTATCTGGAGGTAGCCTTAACAAGTCTTCTAGAAAGACTTCAGGATATTCACTAACAATCGGAATTAATTCTTGCTTATTCTTTTCTTTCTTAGCATCAATTATATAGGCTAAAAATCATTGGCATTTCTTTTGGATACATTTTCTGCCTTTCATCACAGATAGTAAACTGGTATGATGATCTTGATGATCACCATACATTACGACTGTACCTCTGTCAGGTAACATAATTCTAATCATCTTTTCACTGCAAACGATGCTAGCCTTATTTTCTGCCAACCAATCCATTCCTATTACCACATCAAATTCCTTCATAGGCATGGGAACAATCGGATAGATATCTCACAATCCTCAATCATGATAGTGTAGTTTTTAAACATATAACTTACAAATACTTGACCGTTAGCAGTATCAACTACTAATTTATCGTCAAGTAGCACAGAATTCATATGAGCATATGAGGCAAATGATGGGAATACAAACGAGAAGTTT
>NC_037529.1:38607113-38614034 GCF_001531365.2 Cynara cardunculus var. scolymus
GTACCTGTTACCATGTCTGGAACTGCCTCTGCCTCATTTTTAGTCATCTGAAAAGATCGTCCTTAGGCCCTTTCTAGCCCTCCTCTAGTCATACTTCGTCTACCTCGACCACTTGTACTATTTCCCAAATTTAGTTGTGGAGTTTTGAGCTGTGGGCATTGGTCTTTAAAGTGATCTGGTGACTTGCTATTGAAACATCTTTTATTTATTGGACAGTATCTCGATGAATGTCCAATCTCACCACAATTGAAGCATTTCATTGATTCTGGTTTGCATTCTCCTTGATGATATTGTCGACACCTAGGACAGATCTTATCCATCGACCTCTGCATCTGTTTCTTGTTGAACTTAAAGGACTTGGTTTCTTGATATCCTGTTGAAGATCCTCCCCATTTCCTCTTTTCTATTTGTTTTCCTTCATCGCTTCTATTTTTATTTCTTTCTGTGACTTCAGCTGCATCGACTGCCAATGAAAATGTGGTAGGATTCATTGCTATAACAAATTCTCTAATCAAGGGTTTCAATCCCCAGATATATCTCTCAACTTTTCTTGCTTCTGTGGATATGTAATGCTCAGCAAATCTAAAATACTCTATGAATTTTTCTGTGTATTCTCTAACTGATCCAGAGCTTTGTTCTAACTTCAAGAAATCCTCTTACATTTGTCTAACCGCTGCTTTGGGACAAAATTGTTTCTTAAATCTTTTCACAAATTCTGCCCATGACAAGGTTTGCAAAACATCCATCCTTCCAAGACACTTTATTTCCCACCAATACAAAGCATTAGATTTTAAAACTGATATATAGCAAACCTGACTTTGTCGGCTTCTGGACAACGTATGGTATTGAATACTGATTCAATTTCTTTTATCCAACACATCACTTTAACTGGATCTCGCTCACCCGAAAAAGCTGGTGGTTTGCATGTTAGAAACATTTTAATATCCCCTCCTCTTGTGCTTGGTGTCGGTATGGAAGAATTTATCTCTACTCGTTCTGTTTCCATTCTTGTTGGCATTCTCAATATTGATGTTAAGGTTTCTCTTAACTTTCCCATTTCTTCAGCCATCATATTTCTGGTTACAAATTTTGGCTGTGGTGCTGGTTCTGGATTGTTATCCCCAGAATTGGATTCTACTTGATTACCATAGCCTTCTGATTGATAATTTCTTTCCCTTGTTTGATTGCTCCCTCTTCCCCTGCCACTTCCTCGTGAGGTACTAATAGGGGCTTCGATGGGAGAATTTTCTGCTTCACTAAGAGCAGGATGGGCTAGTCTTTGTGAACTTCTGGACCGACTTGCCATATGTAGATATCAAAGTTAAAACACATATTTTTCACATTCCCACATATAATAAAGTGTCCAAGTTTAGTTATGTACCTGTAGATTAAAAATTACATTGGCCAGATGTAATCCGAAAATACCTTACACACTGACCTCTTAACTTGTTATATTTATTTCAAAGGTTCTAACTATGTCTGGGACCCTAATATGCCATAGAATAGTTTAAGTCTAGGCATCATCATGCAATTGATCACCTAAATCCCTTAAACTTAGGATCTGATACCAATCTGCATTCTTTTTACCTAGAAACATATTCGAAACAGTAACAGCTTATCTGCTGTTTAAAACAATATAACATCTTYGAAATCCAGATTCAACAATTAAGCCACAAATACATAAAGGAATCAGTTTCAAAACTACTCACCTTATCAAACAGMTTTCTTGATGAAAATCACACAACAAAAGCTTTATTTTTAACACAGAATCTTCAAGAACACCTTAACTCACACACAGGTTCTTTTCTAAGAGAGTGACAGTGATAAGGGTAACTTTATCAAATTCTTCTTTAAATATCCTCACCTAGGCGGTGGAGGATTTTAATAAYAAAACTTCAAAGGCGGTGAAAGCTTTTGTCCAATAGAAATAACTTTGGGCGGTAGATTTTACATTATAAAATTCATGATTTCTTAACCATGAAGATATAATGATTTCAAATAATAGAATAATGTTTCCACCCAAGTAATTCATCACAAATATGCACCACCTCATGTATGCTTCACACCACATGCATACATGTATAAATCATATGCGTCATGTCATCTTTGCACATATTCACATACACAATATCATGTATTTCAACTTAGACATGCATATTTCACGTAATCCACATAATAAGCATGTATAAATTACCTCAATCCCAGGTTGTCTCAAACTTGGTTATAACAGTAATGTGGTCCCATTTCCATACAGGTATCTTTAAAGATTGAAGGCTTCCATACATCTTTTGATGTTCAATCTTAACCTGTAAACATGTCAGACACTGTTCCACATATCTAGCTATGTTCCTTTTCAACCCTGGCCACCAATAAAAAGGTTTCAAATCTCTATACATCTTATTGGTGTCTGGATGAATAGAGTATTGGGACTTATGGCTTACATTTAATATTGTATTTCGGATATCTCCAAAACATGGTATCCAAATTCGCCCTTGAAAGCACATTAGTCCTTCGTCATTTTGTTCCAAGGTTGAGATTATCTTATCAAACTTTTCTACTTTAACAAATTCTTCTTTTACAGCTTTTTGTTGGCATCTCTGAATTTCCTTACGAATGTCATGGATCAAGTTCATTCTCATTGCCATAGCTTTAATGGTTCCACTCTTTTCTTTCCGGCTTAAAGCGTCAGCCACCACGTTAGCTTTTCCTGGGTGGTAAAGGATTTCACAATCATAGTCATTAACCAGTTCAATCTACCGACGCTGTTGCATATTTAATTCCTTCTGGCTGAACAAATGTTGTAAACTTTTATGGTCAGTGTAAATCTGACATTTCGTTCCCAAAAGATAGTGTCTCCAAATTTTCAGACCAAATACCACTGCAGCTAATTCCATGTCATGGGTTGGATACTGCTTCACATGATCTTTCAATTGTCTTGACGCATAAGAAATCACTTTTCGTCTCTGCATCAGAACACATCCTAACCCTAATTTTGAGGCATCGCTGTAAACCACAAAGTCTTCAGATCCATCTGGTAGAGTCAATACCGGTGCGCTACAAAGATGATCTTTTAACAGTTGAAAAGCTTCTTGTTATTCTCCTTCCCACTGGAATTTAATGTTCTTCCGAGTCAATTTAGTCAATGGCACAGCTATCTTACAAAAATTCTGAATGAACTTACGGTAATAACCAGCCAATCCCAAAAAGCTTCGGACTTCAGAAGGATTTTTCGGAGCTTCCTATCTTGCAATTGCTTCTATTTTCGCTTGATCTACTTTTACCCCTGTTTCTGAGATGACGTGACCCAGGAATTGAACTTCTCTCAACCAGAATTCACATTTAGACAATTTTGCGTACAGCTTTTCTTTCTAAAATAATTCTAATATCAGACGAAGATGTTCCGTGTGCTCTTCTTTGGTCTTAGAGTATACAAGAATATCATCGATAAATACAATAACGAATTTATCAAGATACTCTTTACATACTCTATTCATTAAATCTATAAAGGTTGCGGGCGCATTAGTTAAGCCGAATGGCATAACTAAGAATTCGTGATGCCCGTACCTTTTTCTGAATGCTGTTGTGGTGACATCTTCTTCCCTGACTTTGAGCTGATGATACCCTGACCTTAAATCAATCTTGGAGCAATAACTTGATACCATCAATTGGTCAAACAAATCATCAATCCTCGGCAAAGGATATTTGTTTTTGATTGTCAGTTTATTCAATTCACGATAGTCTATACACATTCGCATAGACCCATCCTTCTTTTTGACGAATAAGACCGGAGCACCCCAAGGTGAAGTGCTGGGCCTAATGAATCCCGTATCATATAAATCTTTCAACCGTGCAATCAGTTCGTTTAATTCAGATGGAGCTAAACGGTATGGCACCTTTGCTACTGTTGCAGCCCCTGGTACTAAATCAATTCGGAACTTAATGACTCTATCTGGTGGTAATCCAGATAAGTCTTCTGGAAAGACTTCTGGATATTCACTAACAATCGGAATCGATTTTTCTTTTCCCTTTTCTTTCTTCAGATCAATTACGTATGCCAAACATCCTTGGCACTTCTTCCGAATACTTTTCTGGGCTTTCATTATTGACAAAATACTGGTATGGTGATTCTGACGATCACCATAAATAACAATTGTTCCTTGGCCTGGCAGAACAATTCTGATCATTTTCAGATTACAAACAATACTAGTTAGATACCTTGCCAACCAGTCCATACCCACCGCTACATCAAATTCTTTCATTGGCATGGGAAATAACCGGATCGGAAGTTCACAGCCCTCAATCATAATAATACAGTTATTGAACACACTAGTAACAGTTTCCTGACTATTAGCAGTATCAACTACTAATTCATCATCAAGTATCACAAAATTCAGACATGTAGTTTGAGCAAACAATGGTGATACAAATGAAAAGTTTGCACCAGAGTCAAAGAACACCTTAGCACGTATTGAATTCAGAAGAAATGTACCTGTTACTACATCTGGTGATGCTTCTGCCTCGTTCTTAGTCATCTGGAAGGACCGTCCCCGCGCCCCTCCTTGCCCTCCTCTGTTCACAGTAGGCTTTCCCCATGTACCCGATGCGTTACTCCCCATTGTTAACTGCGGAGTTCTTAACAAGGGACAATTCGGTCGAATATGATCCAGAGAATTGCAATTAAAACACCTTCGATTACCTGGGCAATTTCTAGACAGATGACCTGCTTCGCCGCACTTATAACATTTCCTTGGATCCATCTTGCATTCACCCTGATGAACTTGTCGACACTGTGAGCAGACTTTCTCACTGATCTTCTGCTCAGATTTGTTATCATATCTTAAAGTTTTCGGCCCTTGAAAAGATGAAGGCCCCTCCCATTTTCTCTTTTCTACAACTTTTCCTTCTGGTTGTCAGTTCTTATTTCGTTCGGTCACTTTGGCTGTGTCTACCGTCAATGAAAAGGTATTGGGGTTCATGGCAATTACAAACTCTCTGATTGAGGGTTTCAAACCCCAAATATACATTTCTATCTTCCTGGGTTCTGTTGAAACATAATGTTCAGCAAAGCGAGAGTATTCAATGAATCTTTCAGTATACTCCCGAACTGTTCCATTTCCTTGTTCTAGCTTCAGAAAATCTTCTTCCATTTGTCTAACTGCTGTCTTAGGACAAAACTAGTTCTTGAATCGGTCCCCAAATTCTACCCAAGACAAAGTCTCTAAAACATCCATTCTGGCAGACGATTCAACTTCCCACCAGAACAAAGCATTTGACTTTAATACAGAAACAGCAAATCGAACTTTATCTGTTTACGGACACCGAATGGTGTTGAATACTGATTTCATTTCTTTAATCCAGCACACTACTTTCACTGGATCTCTTTTTTTAGAAAATGTTGGTGGCTTATATGCCAGAAACATTTTAATATCTCCCTCCTTGTTGTGAGTAACTGGCATTGAGGGATGAACTTCAATTCTTTCTGTTTCTACCCTGGTTGGAACTCCCATAACAGAAGTCAAAGTTTCCCGCAACTTTCCGATTTCTTCAGCCAACATATCCCTGGTTACATATTCAGGGTGTGGCACCGATCTCTCCTGAACATTCCCAAAATGGGATTCTACATGTTCAAAATATATTTTGGTCCGGCCCCTTCCCTGAGACTGACTTCTTCCTCTACCTCGTCCCCTTGATCTTCCCCGACCTCTATTTCCAAACATGCTAGTCGGAAGATTAACGGGCGATTCTTCCCTTTCCTCAGATTCTGGATGAGCCATTCTTTCAGATCTTTGGGTTCGGCTAGACATCTGCAGATTTTAGTGTTAATAATCACATATTCACATTCTCAAATATAAGGAAGTATTCAAGTTCATATGTGTACCTGTAAATTCATAATTACACTGGCCATATGTAATTAAAATTTACCTTCAACACTATTCTTTCAACCCATCATATTTATTTCCAATAGAGCTAACTATGTTCGGGTACCTTAACATGCAATAAAAACAGTTTAAGTCTAGGTATCATGCTGTTAAATACCTAAATCCCTTAAACTCAGGCTCTGATTCCACTTTCTGTAACACCCCATAAAACACATTGCCTATAACACATACTTCATATAAAAGAAATACATATTTATATCACATTCAGGTTCCTAAGTACAAGAAATTACTATACATAATTCAAGGTCCAATAATTCAAATACATTTCTTGCACTAATCGACGTTCAATAATCAAAACTGTACATCAAAGACGGATCTTCACTTAGAAATGCATATAGGAAAATATCACATTTTCCCCTTTCCCTTACCGTCCGTACCTCCTGCAATACATATTTAAACATAACAAAATGAGGGTTAGACCGAAAGGTCTAGTGAGATACCCTATTTATGTTATTGCAGGGTGAAAATCACCAAAAACTTTTATGAAAAACAATTATTCATATATATATATAACAAATATATGAACAAGTGGAGACATAATACCATATTATTTCCACTTTTCAAGCTAAGCATTCAGCTATTCAGATCTCATACCTTTGAACCAATCAGGTTTCATATAATGCCACTTTTAAACCTTTTTCTAATCAAACAAGGTTTATATAAATTTTCAGGCCAAACCWGTTATTTTATCCTCAATAACATCCAGACTATGATTTCCAATAAGAACCTTGATCCTAAATCTTTAAATCACAAAGAAATAAAGATTCCAGACCACGGTAGTATTAAGGGATATAATAGAAAGAGTTATATCATACAACACACAAACAAATGTGTCACACCCCGCTAAAGCGGAATCACGAGATGCAACATGTAAGCGAGTCACAGCAGCAGTTAATCAATAACACCTTTTAGATTTTACAGAAATAAATCGAGTTTAGCATCATAACCAAATTTTGATAAATACTTCTTTTACAAAAACTTC
>NC_037529.1:38614679-38622537 GCF_001531365.2 Cynara cardunculus var. scolymus
TAAATAAATAAACATGCATAGTTTGCTTAATCTCATGTTTTTCCCCCAATAAAATAAACAAAGCATTAAAAGTGGGGCCGTGAATACTCACTGGTTTAAAGGTGAATATCCAAGAAGATGACGTCTGAAKCTTTCAAYGCCCGCCCTAACTTCCTAAACAGACCAACATCCAGTATTTAGTTCACCTATGGGTTATTGATAAAGATAAAGTCAAGTTGCATTCTATGTAATGCCATCAGATTTTGTGAAATAAAGTTGATATTTTATTATTTATTCTATGAACAGCCCAAAATTTATATATTAAAGGAAATCAAAATCCTTTACTCAAAAGCTAATTTTTGGACAGATTATCAATTTTGTTCCAGGTATTTTTGGGTTTCATCATTAACTAAAAGTAGGAACCTTCCAAAAGTCATTTTTATGTCCACTTTTTACATCATTCCAAATCATGAGCTAGGCCGACATTTTCCAAATACCAAGAAATTTGAGTGGTTTTAAGTCTCTCATTAATACCCTAAAATCTTGAGTTACACAACCCCCAAAACAGATTGCACATTCTTCGAGTGACAGTTTTTTGGGGTCTAAACTCAACATTTTTCAAGAATCTTAACACCATTTTCAAGTTAGCGAAATAAGTATAATGTCCAGAAAGAATATTTTTCGATTCTAGTGAGTTTTTGAGGAAGATAGGATAGATTGAAGATGCATGCAAGACCCTATCATTATCTGAAATATGCCTTTCATGAATAAAATCTACATGCAAAAGATTTTCCCCTATTTCAGTAAAGATCTGAGAACATGGATCATAGATTATCGTCCATTTGAAGACATTTTCATGTCTTTGACGCATTATCTCCCCCCCCCCTCTTACTTTCTAGAAATTTGAGTTGCAAGATCGAGATGTAGGAGAAGAAGGATGAAGACTTTTATTGTTTTACAAAAGTAAGATAACTAGTATCATACATTTTTCTTATTTTCTTGAGGATCTTCAAGATTGAAAGAATTCCTAAAGCTTGCTTGATGATGGAATCGGCTGGAGGGTGGTTGATTTTAGACAGATATGAAAAGTTTTAAGCTGACGATAATTGGAAAATGAGAGTTTTTCAAAGGGAGTGGGGTATTTATATGAGGATTTTAAAGAAGGAAATGRGCTGGCCCCTCAAGGCCCAAACCCAATAAAACTTTTTATTTTTCAAAATAAGAATAAACCCACTATATAATTTACCCAAACATAAATAAAATGACACTATTAATTTCAAAACTCCGACTTTTAATAAATTATGTGGACATTCAATTGGGACTTTTGTATTTTAATTTAAAAGTTTATAATATCAACTTTATTTTATTTGGAACGTTTTTAAAATATTTGGCATTACACAAGTTAACTTTATCAGTTGCCTGCTGAGGCGTGATCATCCAAACTAAACTTGAGGACTAAGCCAGATGAACTCTAATCACCAAGACTAGATCCTAGCAAAATATAAATCTAAATATAGGATATCTAATAAAGTGCTAACCTGAGGTTTCTGAAATGACAGAATGTCACAGTCTCCCCATGTCAGAAAAATTTCGTCCCGAAATTTATTCGTCAATTCCAGATCATGACTTGCTTGAGAACAAATGGGGATACTTGATTTTCATGAAATCTTCTCTTTCCCACGTGTACTTTGGTCCATGCCTTGAAGTCCAACGAACTTTTACAATCGCGATTTTGCTACGCCTCAATTGCTTGACTTTATGGTCGAGGATTTCGATCGGCTCTTCAACGAAATGTAGTCATTCATTAATTTGAATGTCTTCCAAAGTTAGGACCAATGATTTGTCGGCTAAACATTTCTTAAGGTTTGATACATGAAATGTATCATGGATGGCACTAAGCTCTGGGGGCAAGCTTAGTTTGTATACAACCGGTCCTACTCTTTCAAGTATTTCATATGGACCAACATACCTTGGGCTAAGATTTCCTTTCTTTCCGAAGCGTACAATCCCTTTCCATGGAGATACTTTTAAAAGGACTTTATCACCACCTGGAATTCCAAGGGTTTCCTTCGGTTGTCAGCGTAACTCTTCTGACGATCTCTTGCAGCTTTAAGCCTTTTTCGGATGATCGAGATTTTGTCGGTTATCTCCTGGATATTGTCAGGCCTAGTCAACTGTCTGTCACAAATTTCCAACCAGCTGAGTGGGGATCTACATTTATGCCCCTACAAGGCGTCATATGGTGCGCATTGGATACTGGTGTGATATCCATTGTTGTAGGAAAATTCAATGAATGGCAGATGAGTATCCCAATTGCCTCCAAAGTCTATCACATAGGCTCGTAACATATCCTCTAGCATTTGGATTGTCCTTTCCGTTTGCCCATCCGTTTGAGGATGATAGGAAGTGCTTAAGTCCAGCCTCGTGCCTAGTGCCTTTTGAACTGATTTCCATAATCGTGAAGTAAAACGGTTGTCTCTGTCTGAGACGATAGAAACAGGTACTCCATGCCGCGATACGATTTCATTGATATATAACTGCGCAAGCCTTTCCGTACTGAAGTCTTCTCGAACTGGTAAAAAATGTGCGAATTTTGTAAGTCGATCCACTATGACCCAAATTGAGTCATATCCTCTCCTAGTTCTAGGTAACTTTGTAACAAAATCTATTGATATTTGATCACACTTTCATTGAGGAATCTCTGGTTGCTAAAGGAGACTGGATGGTTTTTGATGTTCAGCTTTTACCCTTGCGCAGGTTAAACACCGGCTTACGTACAGAGCAACATCCTTTTTTATTCCTGGCCACCAGTTATATTCTCTTAGCCCTTTGTACATCTTATCGGATCCTGGGTGAATTGAGTATCTAGAGTGATGTGCTTCCTCCAGAATTGTTGACCGAAGGCTGTCGTTCTCTGGTATCCAAACTTTATCTCTGAAATAACGCACTCCATCTACTCGAGTTTCGAATTACTTCTCTAGGTGGTGTTGGGTCTCGTTCTTCAGGTTCTCTGATTTCAACGCCTCTTCTTGAGCTTCAAGAATTTGCGTTTTTAGGTTCGTTTGTACCAACATTCCCATGGCTTTTATCCTTGACGGTTTCATTCTTTCCTTCCGGCTTAAGGCGTCTGCTACCACGTTAGCTTTTCATAGGTGATACTTTATTTCACAGTCATAGTCATTGAGAAGTTTGACCCACCTCCATTGTCTCATGTTCAACATCTTTTGATCTAGAATATGTTGAATGCTTTTATGATCAGTGAAAATGATGCATTTGGTGTCGTAAAGATAGTGCCTCCAAACCTTAAGTGCAAATACTACTGCCCCCCAATTCGAGGTCATGCGTAGTATAATTCTTCTCATGCACTTTGAGTTGCCTTGAGGCATATGCAATGACCTTATCTTCTTGCATTAGCACACATCCTAAGCCTTGATGTGATGCATCACAATAGACCACAAAGTTTTCCGAACCCTCTAGTAAGGATAAAATAGGTGCATTGCATAGCCTCTGCTTAAGAGTCTCAAACGCTTCTTCTTGTTTCTCACCCCAAACAAATTTCTTGTCCTTCTGGGTTAAGATTGTGAGTGGTTGCACAATTTTTGAGAAATTCGCAATGACTCGACGATAGTAGCCTACCAAACCAAGAAATTGTCGAATCTCCGTTGGGGTTCTTGGGGCTTTCCAATTCTTAATGGCCTCGATCTTGGCAGGATCTACCTGAATCCCTTTTTCATTAACATTGTGACAAAGAAATTGTACTTCTCGTATCCAAAATTCGTATTTGGAGAATTTTGCGTACAATTTCTGGTTCCGGAGTAACCCCAAAATTATCCTCAGGTGTTGTTCATGATCCTCCTTGCTTCGCGAATAAATCAATATATCATCTATGAAAACGATTACGAATTTATCCAGGTACAGTCTGCAAACTCTACACATTAGGTCCATAAAGACGACCGGTGCATTGGTTGGCCCGAATGGCATAACCATAAATTCGTAATGACTGTAACGGGTTCTGAAGGCTGTATTGGGAATGTCTTCTTCCCGAATTCTCACTTGGTGGTATCCAGATCGTAGGTCAATCTTGGAAAAATATAACGCTCCTTGGAGTTGATCAAACAGATCATCGATTYTATGAAGAGGGTATCTATTCTTGATGGTCAACTTATTAAGTTCCCTATAATCAATGCACATTCACATTGACCCATCTTTCTTTTTAACGAATAGAACCAGTGCACCCCATGGTGAGTAACTTGGTCTTATTAATCCCCTATCTAATAACTCCTGGAGTTGATTTGACATTTCTTGCATCTCCGATGGTGCCAAGCGATATGGTGCCTTTGCCACTGGGGCAGCTCCAGGAATTAAGTCGATACCGAATTCGACTTGTCTTTGCAGGGGTAGTCCTGGTAAATCCTTAGGAAATACATCAGAAAACTCCCGAACTACAGGGAAATTCTCAATACTTTTCTCCTTGACCTTCCCATCAATCACATGTGCCAGAAATGCAGCGCAATTCCTCTTCAAGTACTTTCACATCTTCATGCAGGATATTATCTTAATTTTTCGATCTTACTTGTCTCCTTGAATCACAATTGGGTCATTTCCATCTTGAGGAATCCAGATAGTCTTCCCTGAACAGAGAATCTCAGTTTGATTTTTGGATAGCCAATCCATGCCGATAACTATTTCAAAACTTCCTAGTTCAATCGGTATAAGGTCTATGCTGAAATCCTTATTGGCTAAACTTAGAGTGCAATCCTTAATTATGTCTCTAGCCTTAATTTCTTGGCCATTAGCAAACTCAATTACGTAAGCTTATTCCAACCTTTGGGGCCTTAAGTTAATCTTAGGCTGAAAATCTAGTGATACAAAACTCTTATATGCCCCTGAATCAAATAGAACTGATGCAAATTCATTATTCAAAAGAAACGTACCTGAAACCACATTGGGATCATCTCTAGCTTCTTTGGCTCCGATCTCAAACGCTCTGCCCCATGCCTGACCTTCTGGGTTTCCTTGACTGGCCGGTCGGGCTTGGCTTGCATTTGCTTCTTGTTTCCTCCTTAGGCATACATTCCTCATATGATCTGGGCTCCCACAATCGAATCATAATCGTCTTCGGCAGTCCTTTGCTGTATGACCCCCTAGGTGGCATCTTTGACAAATGATGCAATTCCCCCGATGCGGATATTTGCTTCTATTACACTTAGTCGTGCCTCCTTGATTTACTGCCTGGGTTTGAGCCCCAAAATTTCCTACCACTCTCCTATTGTTGTCATATTTTCCCCCAAATCTTCGATTCCCATACTCCTCCATTTTTCTTTTTCCCTGGGCGAAATCTCCTGATCGAACCGCATTATTCGTGAGCTTGGTGGCAATATTTATTGCCTCCTTAAGGTTTTTTGGGTTGGCCGAGGTGATGTTTCCTCGGATTTATGAAGACAATCCCCAAATATACCTCTCAATGCAGACTTCCTCCAGTGTCACTAAATGAGGTACTAGATTCGCCAACTCATGGAATCGAGCCGTATAAGCAGCTATATTTTCTCCTTTCATTTCATGATTCCATAACTCCATTTCTAACTTTTGGAGTTCGCTTCTTAGGCAGTATTCATCCTTTAGTAATTTCTTAAATTCTTCCCAAGAAAGCTGGTTAACCTCTTCTCGACCTCTGATTTGCACCAATGTGTTCCACCAGGTAAGTGCCCTCCCTTGTAACAAACATGCCGCATATTCTACTTTATTTCCTTCGGTACATTTACTAATGTGAAGAACAGACTCCATGCTTTCGAGCCATGATAATAATCCTACTGCTCCTTCGGTTCCATTGAACTCTTTCTGGTTGCAAGATCTAAAAGATTTATATGTGCATTCCCTAGCCGCCCTCGGTTCTGGATTGTTTGGTTGATTAGCATTCAGGCCAGCAGCCACTTGACTAACTATATTGGGGAGTGCGGCCAAAAGTTGTTTGACACAAGTCGTGCAACTTCGGGGTTTTCTCTTCTTGGCGGCATTTTCTATGGCCTAGATCAGAAGGGAGTTTCATCATTAATATGGCAATACTAGGACGATAACTTCCAGTCATTTAAGTGATATAAGGGACATTCATCGCATGGATATTTTTCAAGCATTTATATAATCAAACAGATTAATCTTATACACATCAAGACTTGTCATAAATAAGCATTTTCCAAAAAGATATCATGCATTCAAAGATGGTTATAGTCACAAAACAGGATGGTGAGTTTCTATGCAAAAAAGTGGGCATCCTACGACTAATCCACCTTCCTAGAACAACATCCAACCTATCACTATTTCCAAAATTAGCATCAACATTCCACTCACTACCTACCATATGTACAACATCCTAATTTCCCGCCTTGCTGCATTGACGGCATCCGTGTTCCTCATCATGCTCTGGTGGTGTGCTTCCATCACATCGGACAAGTTGTTTAAGATGTGGTGGTGGTATCCCAGCCGGGTCTGGTGCACTTGCATATCGGATGCGATTCTCCTTACCCATTCTATTTCAGCCGGATTCATGCCCCGGTTATAGGACGCATGCACCCCGGTTACTACTTGAGTTATCCTGCTCCCTAATTATGGTCGGGATGACTCTCCTCTGACTCTAACAGAGTCCTCAAATGTCACATGTTGAGGCAATGGTATACTCTTCCTTGGCATGACTCTGATCCTTGAGCCATGATAGGTTTGTGGTGTAACATCGGGTGCTGGCTCTGATGGGGTTAGGAAAGATGCTTGTGGAGACGTAGATGCTCCACTAGTAGCAGTGTCCTGTTCATATGGGTCTATCTCTTTATTGTGGGCTGAGTTTCCTCTAGAGTGGCTGTTAGCTCTCAGTTCCTTAAATGTAAAAGTATAGAAAAAGTAAAACTGCAAGAATTGACAGAAGATTATCTGTCACAGAAGACCACAGAGGACCAACAACAAAAGATGCACGCTACAAGTCTCAAGTGACAGAACCTCTGTCGTGTCTCACAGAGGTTCTGGAACTGGTCCTCTGAGAAGACAATGCTACAAGACTTAGTCGACAGAACCTCTGTCGTGTCTCACAGAGGTTCTGGAAGATTTCCTCTGCGTACTTCCAAGTTTCATCTAGCAGAGCCTCTGTGCTATCTAACAGAGGGTTTGCAGCAATGTCTTATGTGTAGATTATCTTTAAGCTGTTTTACTTAGGTCTTTTAGCTGCTCGTGCCTATCACGTGTTCTTGTCTGTAATTGGTTTTGATCGAATGGCTTAGATTAATTTACTTTAAGTCATGTCAGAAAAACAGTTACTTGTTGGTATAAATAGCAGTGTAGGCCTTTGTATTTCAGTGTGCTTCCAGTATTGTAATTGTCAATATTTTCATCTAATTGAAAATCCTTTGAAGCTTTCTCCTGTGTTCATCATTAATCTTCATCGTGTTCTTATCGATTTCTACTTGTTTGATTTATTATCTTTTCCGCTGCGTTATATCTGTCAAACCAATCATTCAAGTAAGTAATCTTAACCAAGAAATAGAGTTATTCGGTCCTAACAATTGGTATCAAAGCAAGAATCAAATTTTAATTTGATTATTTCTGTTCTTGGTATTCATTCCTTTTTGCTCAAGAACACAGTCGTCTTCTTCATCAGTTTACCCTGTTYTTCACTGTTTTATCAATCTTCTCCTATTTTCTTTCAATTCTTCTTCATTCAATGGCAAATATGGCCAATACATCGTTTRTGAGTACGGGTTCACAGTCCAAACCTCCTACACTCATTCGTGAGGAATTTCCTCAATGGAAAATCCGAATGGTGAACTTTCTTGAGGGTATTCATCCGAGGATCTGCGAATTCCTGTACAACCCTCCTTATGTCCCAATGAACCTCATT
>NC_037529.1:38622637-38624123 GCF_001531365.2 Cynara cardunculus var. scolymus
AGCAACAAGACCTTTAGACTTGTGCTGGTTTTTCTTCATCTTCTTGTACTTCTCCTTCAGTTTAGAGTACTTCTCATCTACGGTCCTGAAGGAGGAAGGAGCTTTAGAGGATGGCGTCACAGTCTTCTTTGATCTGCATTCACATGCAAAGTGTCCAGGCCGGTGACAATTATAGCTGACAGCTGAAGCCTTGTCTATTCTTTCAGACTTTGGCTTCTCCCTTAGGGATAGCTGAGGAGATCTGCGAAATTTACTCTTATTGGCGAACCTCCTAAATGACTTAGTTATGAGTGCCAAGGACTCATCAAAATATGTTAAAACAGATTCTGGAATGTCCTCAGAAGAGTCCATCTCCGTGATGACCACGGGAGGAAGACAAGAAACAAAAGGAGTAGAAGTATCAACTGAAGAAGATTCAGAGATCAAAGCTAAAGGAGAGTTTTTCATTTCCCGGGATTGTTTATAAGATTCCTTTTCAGTTTATGAGATTGCTCATGGTTAAGCAGAATCCCGTATAAAGACGAAAGAGAAAGAGTGGACATGTCATTTGACATCTTAAGACACATGGAAAAGGTGTCCCAAGACTCAGGAAGACATTCTTGAAACTTAGTCAAGGTTTCAGAATTAGAATATTCCTTGTCTACAGCCCTAAGATCAATAAGAAGGCAATTAAAACGTTGATGTACTTCAGACAGTGTCTCGGACTTTCCATAGAGAAAGCTTTCATACTGTTTTACTAGATTGATCTTTCTAGTCTCCTGAACCTGAGTGGTTCCTTCATATTGGACACGTAGAGTATCCTATACGGATTTAGAAGATTTGAGTTTCATCACAGAGTGATAAATCTCATCAGGAAGAGACATAGCTATTATAGACTGAGCACGCGTGTGTATAGCTATTTTCTTCTTGTCCTCATCACTCCACTGATGTGGAAGTTTTGGAATCTGCCGTTCAGGAATCGCGACAGTCGTAGCTGTTGCTGGAACAGCCGGAACAATAGCAAATGGAATATATGGTCCATTTTCTATATACTGTGGAATTTCAGGATCCACACCTTCCAGAAAGAGGGACATCCGGTTCTTCCAGAGACAAAAGTTGTCACGGACAAACCGGGGAGGTTTGGCAAGAGAGTCATTGTCTTGTGTGTGTGTGTTTGTAATTTGTAAAGCCATTTGAAAGCAGTAAGTTATATAAGAAGAGATAAATTAATACAACAAAATAACAAAACAACAAAACGCAAGTAAAGAGAGAAAACACTGCTCTGATACCACTTGTTGGTCCCGAAAGGGTCTACAAGATAAGACACAGTTTGTCGAAGGGGGGATGAATACAAACACAGAGTTTTCAAATTTAAAATATATATTGATAGAGAAGATCAATACAGATTTTAGAAGATTGTTTGCGGAAAGATAAGGTAAAGAAAACCTATCTAAACAACCTTTGGTTACACACAGATCTTTAGCAAATACAAGAAAAGATAATGCTA
>NC_037529.1:38624478-38644328 GCF_001531365.2 Cynara cardunculus var. scolymus
TGAAGGTTCTTTGGTGTGAGTGTTGTCTTCTTGAAGTATTGCTATCTCTGATGAATTTACAAAGCAAGTTCTTCAGCGATCACTGAACATACTCAGCGTATGATCGCTGGAACTGAAAATACAGAAACAAAATTACATCGATAGATAAAATGGATTATCATCAAATCACTGAGAGAGAGGATCAACATCTTTCTTTTCTTTTTTTTATTATTATTAAGCTTTTAATTAATGTCCTTTAATTTTTAGTTGTAATTTAGTATTTTATTTCCTTGTACTTGTAATTTAGTTTTATATTAATGCAATTTATATTTCAGTATTATTTAATGTCTTATATTACTTTTATTATATTTAGCTAAATTACTCGTATGGGTGTGGGTGTGAGTTTAACTTAAGACTTTTTATACAATATTTGATAGTTTTTATCATTTATCACTCCGTAACTTGGTCACTTAAGACGGTACATAAACTCGACGCAGATAAGTCGATCACTTTGAAGTGTTAATATTAGATCTTAGACCCAGAGATGGACGGATCTGAAATACAACTTAAGTGATGCACAAAGAACTCGAGAGAGTATTTGATAATTACGTGGAGACGCGAATGTTGTATGCATTTAGCTAGGGGTTAAGCGATGGGTATTCTTATCACAACGAGATTTGGGAAAGAATCGTATTTCTTTTACTTTTTGGCTAGATCGGCAAGTCTCGAAGTGGTAAATGTAAAAACCTTATGTAATTTTATGAGGCCCGGTTGTAAGAGTTCTCTTTCGAGAGATTGGAATTTTTATAAATAACTCATAAAACTCTAACCATTTTATTGTTAATTTTATCTTAAGGAACACTTGCATCCATACCCATTCTTTAATATAAAAAGTTTATTTCGTTGTTTCGCTAGTTCGGTCCTCTTTCGGTCTTTTTATAAACAAAAATCCAACTTTTATTTACAACCCGAAACTCGTGCAAGAAGTTCATGAAAAGTCTCTGAATCTCATAAGTCACTTCCTTGTGGAACGATCTCGGTACTTTTTACCACTTTATTACTTGCAAGCGATCATAGTGTCGGCACGCACTTGCACTGCCACTGTGGGGACTTTGTGCCCACTGGGTGAACATGAACGATCCTAGCCATCAAGTTTTTTGGCGATGCTGCCGGGGACGTTGGCGCGATTTTTATCCTGAGATATTGATTTTTCATTTGAGCCTTGTTCTTTTGTTTCAATCGTATTATCCATGATGTATGCCAAGGCTACAATACGGTGAACTTTTACATCTTGATCTTGAATTAGAAAGAACCATTAGAAGACGTAGAAGAGGTAGAAATAATCGTAACCGTACCATGGGGAATAATTTACCTCCGAGGGAGGCCACGGTTAATATTACCGATGATAAAAATAGAGGCATACGGGACTACGCAACTCTCGAGTTCGGTCAGTTGGCCGTGGGAATAGGTAGGCCCGAAATCACAACGACAACTTTTGAACCAAAACTGGTAATGTTCCAAATGATTTTCGCGATGGGTCAGTTTGAGGGATTATCGTCAGAAAATCTGCACTCTCATTTAAAATCTTTTATAGAAATGACAGATCATTTTAAAATTCCAGGAGTCACACAAGAAGCCTTACGCTTGACGTTTTTCCCTTACACATTAAAGGATAGATCTAAATCATGGCTAAATTCTCAACCACCAAACTCGATCCTAAATTGGAATGATTTGGTGGAAAAATATCTAAAAAAATACTTTCCTCCGACAAGGAATGTAAAAATTAGAAATGAAATTGTCACGTTTCGCCAAGAAGAAGATGAAGCGGTTTCGGATGCATGGGAGAGATTTAAGGACCTTCTACGGAAATGTCCTCACCATGAAATCCCTCATTGCATTCAAATGGAGACATTTTATAATGGACTTTCTAGTTCCGAAAAAATTATTCTTGACGCAACGGCCGGTGGAGCTTTTATAGCTAAGACTTACAACGAAGGGTATGCCATTTTGGAACGAATTTCTAATAATAATACTGAATGGTCAAATCCTCATACTGTTGTTTCTAAATCTGCTTCAGGCATCCATGAAATGGATTCCATCTCTGCTTTAAATGCTCAAATTGTAGCTTTAACTAATTTGGTTAAAAACAATTTAAATTTGAATGGAGAGAAAAATCAAGTTCAATCCATAATGTCCAATCCACCTATGACTGAATCTTGTGTCTTTTGCGGTGAGGGCCATTCTTATGAATATTTCCCCGGAAATCCCGTCTCAGTAAATTATGTTGGGAGTCATGCTAGAAATAGTCTATTTTCTCCCACATGCCGATCTCAAGAGTAGACCTTTAGGAACTTTTTCTAGTGACACAGAAACCCCTAAGGGTAAGGAACATATCAAAACCGTGACCGTGTTGAGTGAAGAGAGGTCAAAAGTCAATGATGACACAAGTGAAACCGTCAAAAAACATACACATCAAAACGAGGTTTCACATGCTTTTGATATGTCAAAATTTCCAATTTTTGAGTTCTTCCGATGCAGAAACTCAAAAATTTGTTTTTGTCCAGAAAACAGTCCCTGCTTCAACTTCCAGCAACAAGCAGCTCTCTGCTGAAACTTCCCACAGTGGGAAGATTGTGCCCACTGTCCAACCGAACAAATCTATTCAACCAGCTCCAAATTTGCAGAATTTACCTTTTCCTGAAAGAATGAAAAGCAAAAATGTGGACGAGCAGTTTAAGAAGTTTTTGGACATCTGTAAGCAACTCCACATTAGCATACCTTTGGTAGAAGCTCTCGAGCAAATGCCAAACGATGTTACATTTTTGAAATACATTCTAAATAAAAAGAGAAGGTTGAATGAATTTGAAACGGTTGCTTTGACTAAAGAATATAGTGCACTCCTTACTTGTAAAATTCCTCCCATGTTAAAAGACCCGGGAAGTTTTACCATCTCATGTACTATAGGAGGAAAAGAAGTATGTCATGTCTTATATGATTTGGGGGCAAGCATTAATCTTATGTCATTGTCTCTTTTTAACAAACTAGGAATAGGAGAAGTCCGTCCGACTACCGTGACTTTACAATTGACGAATAGGTCCATTGCGTATCCTAAGGGTAAAATAGAGGATATTTTGGTCCAAGTCGATAAATTTATTTTTCCGGCCGATTTCCTAGTTTTGGACTATGAAACTGACAATAATGTCCCAATCATCTTAGGACGACTTTTTCTTGCAAGCAGGATAACATTAATTGATGTGCAAAAGGGGGAGTTGACCATGATAGTTAGTGATCAAGAAGTGAAATTTAACGTGTTTTATTCCCTTAAGTTTCATGGAGAGGTAGACGATTGTTCAGTCATATCTGCTTTAGGTGAAGATCTAGAGATAAGTTTGATTGACGTTCCCTACAAAAATGACATTAGGGAAAATCTTGAGGACATGTTGGAAGAAAATGTTGAGTTGGAAGATTTGGAATATTTAGCGGCATTTGAGCAACTTGACTTTAAGGATAGAGTTGTCCAACCACCATCCACAGAAAAAGACCCCGATTTAGAATTAAAGCCATTATCTAGTCACCTTAAGTATGTTTATCTTATGGAGGAGGAAAAATTACCCGTAATTATTTCTTGAAATTAAGTAATGAACAAGAATTGAGGTTGATAGAGGTGTTGAAAGGTCACAAAAGAGCCATAAGTTGGACCATTGCCGACATTAGAGGAATTAGTCCATCCCGTTGCCAACATAAGATAATTTTGGAAGAAAAGAGAGTTGGAAAGGTGCAACCACAAAGGAGATTAAATCCCATTATGAAAGAGGTTGTTAAGAAAGAAATCTTGAAGTGGTTAGATGCGGGTATCATATACCTCATTTCTAGTAGTGGTTGGGTGAGTCTGGTGCAATGTGTACCGAAGAAAGGTGGAACCACGGTTATCACCAATGAAAAAACGAGCTCATCCCTACTAGGACCGTCACCGGATGGCGGATTTGCATGGATTATAGGCAATTGAATCTAGCAACTAAGAAGGACCATTTCCCTTTGCCCTTCATTGATCAAATACTAGATAGATTGGCCGGAAAAGAATATTATTGCTTTTTGGACGGATATTCGTGTTACAACCAAATTCACATTGCACCTGAGGATCAAGAGAAAACAACTTTCACTTGTCTTTTCGGAACTTTTGCTTTTTGGCATATGTCATTTGGTCTTTGTAACGCATCGGCCTTTCCAACGTTGCATGATGTCAATTTTTCCGGACATGAGTGAAGATACCATGGAAGTATTTATGGATGACTTTTCCGTCATCGGTACATCTTTTTGAAAATTGTCTTGCCAATTTAAAGAAAGGTTTCGAAAGATGTGAAACTCATGATTTAATTTTAAATTGGGAGAAATGTATTATGGTACAAGAGGGAATTGTTTTGGGTCACATGGTTTCTTAAAATGGTTTGGAAGTTGATAAAGCAAAAATTGAGGTTATATTGCAATTGCCCAAACCATCTTCGGTCAAAGGCATTCGAAATTTTTTGGGACATGCGGGTTTTTACCGTAGATTTATTAAGGATTTTTCTAAAATTGCAAAACCCTTATGTAATCTACTGCATATTGATCAAACTTTTGACTTTACCTCCGAATGTAAAAAAGCTTTTGAAACTATTAAAAAAGCTCTTGTCTCGGCACCTATTATCATTGCCCAAGATTGGACCATGCCTTTTGAGGTTATGTGTGATGCAAGTGACTGGGTCGTAGGTGCCGTTTTGGGACAAAAACAAAGATTTTTCACCCCATCTACTACGCAAGTAAAACCTTGGTGAAGGCCCAATTAAATTACACCACCACAAAAAAAGAATTACTTGTGGTAGTATTTGCCCTTTGATCGTTTTCGATCCTACTTGATTGCCACTAAAGTCACCGTACATACGGACCACTCTGCCATCAAATATCTCTTTAATAAGACCGAGGCTTATTAGATGGGTTCTTCTTTTACAAGAATTCGATCTAGAGATAGTTGATCGCAAAGGTTGTGACAATCAAGTAGCTGATCATTTATCAAGGATTGAAGGCAAAGTTTCAAGCGGGGGAAACCATGTGATAAAAGAAATTTTTCCTGATGAATACATTTTGGTAATTCAAGACAATTCTCAAAATGAAATTCCATGGTATGCTTATATCGCCAATTACCTTGCCTGTGGTCTTAAGCTACATCATCTTCAAGGTCAACGCTTTAAGAAATTTCTTCATGACTGTAAGCATTATTTATGGGATGAAACATTTTTTACCAAAATGGGAGCAGATCAAGTCTTGTGGAAATACGTTCCAAATTTTGAAATTTCCTCTTTGTTAAAAGATTGTCATGCATCGTCGTATGGTGACCATTTCGGTAGACAACGTACGGCCGCAAAAAAATTACAAAGTGGATTTTTTTGGCCAACATTGTTCAAGGACACATTTGATTTTGTAAAGAGATGTGATCAATGTCAAAGAATGGGAAACTTGTTCCAACGAAATGAAATGCCTTTAAATAATATTCTTGAAGTTGAAGTTTTTGACGTTTGGGGCATCGATTTCATGGGACCATTTCCTATGTCTTTTTGACGTTTGGGGCATCGATTTCATGGGACCAAAAACGAGTTAGAGTAGCAATCTTGGTTGCAGTTGATTATGTTTCAAAGTGGGTAGAAGCTAAGATGCCCAAAGAATAATGCTAAGACGGTAACTGAGTTTTTGCATAACAATATTTTTGTCCGTTTTGGAACTCCCCGAGCTTTGATAAGCGATGAAGGGACGTATTTTATGAATCGAATGTTAGCTATCGTTCTTACCAAATATAACATCCAACATCTAGTTGCTACGGCATACCATCCACAAACGAATGGTCTTGCTGAACTTTTTAACCGTGAAATTAAAAATATTTTGGGGAAAGTTGTAAAACCAGATCGTAAGGATTGGTCACTCAAGTTGGATGATGCATTATAAGCATACTGAACCGCTTTTAAGACCCCTTTGGAAATGTCACCGTACCAGTTAGTTTCTGGAAAAGCATGCCACCTCCCGTTTGAATTAGAATACAAAGCTTTTTGGGCTTAAGGAATTTAATTTGGATGCGAGTTCGGCGGGAGCAAAAAGAAAATTTCAACTTAGTCAGTTGAAATAATTTAGATTTCATGCCTACCAGAATGCCAAACTCTAAAAGGAAAAAACAAAAGTATGGCATAATCGTAGGATAAATCATCGGAAAGTTTGAGAATGGTCAAAAGGTTCTCCTTTTTAATCCTCGATTAAGGCTTTTTCCCGAAAAGCTTATGTTGAGATGGTCCGGACCATTCACCATTATAAATGTGGGGAAATTCGGAACTGTGGATTTTTTAAACCCCCAAGATAACAGCACTTTCAAGGTTAATGGGGATCAGATAAAGCATTTCCTCCCAGAGGGAATAATCGATCCAACCCAGTAATTTGTGTAGTGGATTTTCAAACCTTGTAAATATTTTGAAGGCAAGAATGGAGAAAAAGCAAAAACATAAATAAAGGAATTTATGATGTTTTGAGTAGACAGTGGGAAGTTTGTGCCCTCTGTCTTGGTCATCGATTTTGGAGGGAAATCTGCAGCCTTTTATTTTCTTGTGTCAACCAATACATTTTTCTTGATAAATTGAAAATGGTTGGACATGTGAGGTCATCTTAGGTAAACCTTGGAGAAAGTGAAAAGAGGGTTTGTGGGTCTACATCATTGGGCAAGGACAAGCCTTGGATTATTACCCACTGATGGGTGGGCATTTTTCATTATTTTATAAAAGGCCAATTGGAAGGTGATAAAAGAAATTTTCAATTTTTTTCAAAAATGATGAAAAAAAAAATGACGTTCTCATTAAAATAACCATTCTGTTGAAAAACTCTTAGAAATAATGGGGACATCATTACCATGAAGTCATCATTGAGTCACAATTGATTTTAAATAAAAAAAAGAGAAAATGGAGTACAATCATGTCAATTCTAATCACCTTTTACATCTACCGTTCCCAATGTACCTTTCCAATAATTTGAATAAACAAAACCCACTAACCCCACTTCTCCCTCATTCTTCCTCACTAAGACACTCTTTCATCTTCCTCACTTCTCCTTCCAACCACCGGCCGGCTATTCCCCTATGGCTCGCCTTAAACAGCTGGTGCGCAACCACCCTTCGTGACGCTCTCTTCGCCGGCGACAAGAGGATGCGGCGATAATGTGCAGGCCACCGAGCCTACTGCTTCTTTTTCCGAACCATCTTCAACGGCTACAGGAGGCTCTTCCTCCGCCAGTGCCTTCACCGCCAACACGATCGCCGCCTTCCGCAACCTCCCTCCAGCCACTGTAAGTTCCTCTCTTCCCTCCCCGTCCACTATTCCCTCATTATCCCCATCACCCCAACCATCATTGTGCTTACTTATGATGATGATGGTATGGCCATTCTCACTTGGGTGGCCCTATATCTCAGTTATCGAAGTCTTCCACAACCCCAAAGCCATTCTCCATTTCTTTAAACACACTAAATACATCACCCACCATTGCGTCATCACAACCCACCACCACTCCCATCCACAATGTTGACCAATCAACCCTAGCCCCTTCACCACCGGTTTCCCCAAATCACTCAAGGTTCGACCTAAACCAAATGGGGGAATGTGAGGATGAAGGATTGGACGACATTATGTTCGATTTTGAAGGTATACCGGAGGGAGGACAGGCCGAGACTTTTCCATTCGAGACACCAACAACCGTTGTTGCCTGTAAACAGCCCGACAAAACTAGTGTGACAGACCCCACGGTTGAGCGAAGGAAAACTCGCTCTTCAAGTCAGGCATCGGGTGGGCCGAAAACAAGATCACAACAGTGGCGGGAGAAGGGAAAGGAAAAGGTGACAGAGGATCACGATGTTGATTATGATCAGGAAGACGAAGAAACTCTAGTCCCCACACCTCGACTAAAACGGACTGTTTCACGCAATCGAGGTACATCTTCATCCTTTGATGATCGGATAGATCTCATCTGCAATAATCGATTTCTTTGTGAGCGGGATTTTGACCTGAAACTTAGTGATAAGTTGATGTACGTAAAGCACCATTTGTTTGCCCATCATTAGGAAAATATGATTGCGATTCCATGCAAAGTCAACGAGACGGTGGTAAAAGAATTTTTTGCAACCATCAGGAGTTCCAAAAATGACACCATTGTCATCAGAGGAACACGGGTAATTTAGACAGCACCGAAGCTAAACTCGGTGCTCGGTCTCACCTCCCTCTTTGTGTGTTCATACCGACAGTTTATTGATGGTGGATTTGATGTACCGGAGGAGGAGATTGCATGGGCGCTTCGTTTGCCCGGACACGGTTGGTCTCAAGACAACTGTAGGAAAATTTTAATGTTAGGGCACTTGACGTTAGAGGCTGCCCTTTGGTTTCAATTTGTTCGCCACAACATCATGCCTTCCATGCATGATCGTACCTTGTCAAGGGCGAAGTGTATTTTGGTCTATTGTATCATCAAGGAACTTCCTATCGACGTGGGAGCTCTCGCATATTCGACAATACTAACATCAACTGTGCGAGCTAATTCGCGTTTAATTTTTCTAGTTGGATCACAAAGCTTTAGACAGCTGTGAGGGTACCTGTATCGGAGCATGATATCATCACCTTTAACCATTCCTTGCTTGACCAAGGGACGGTTAATAGCATACACAAGCCAGACCATGAGAATGCAGACTTAGCCGATGATGCTGCCGGACCCCAAGTCGCACATGGGGATGCTGCCAACAACCTATGAGTGCCCGATGATGCCGTTGTTCCTGCCTTCAGACCATCCGCAACTGTCCCTCCGACCACTACCGAAATACCACCGATACCATCTACGGCTACGGTTTATGGTTCAGAGGTGTGGCTGTTACTTATGGCCAGCCAGTGGGAGGAATGTAACCTAGAGATGGGGACCATTGTTGATACTTTAGCCAAGATCACCGAAATAATCACTCAAGTCGAAGGCCGAGTTGCCGGACTCACGACATGTTTAGAAAAATTTTGGATGTACACAAGAGATAGAAACCAGGTTGTGAACAAGTTTCTCTACAACAAGAATGTTATGCTAGCTTCGGATATACCACTCTTTCCCGGAGGCTTTTGCCTTCCCCAAGTCCAACTTCTAAAAATTCGGTGGACCACTACTCTGGATGCCACGGGTGAGGCATCCACTAGTCGGGATGACATGGGTAAAATGGATTGGATGTCTTCCTCGGTCTTTCCTCAGTTCTTTTGAAACTCTAAAACAATTTCCTTTTATGGGTGTTTAATATTTTGTCTGACCGCCTCTTTTTGTGTTCATATAAGGCGGTCGTAGATGTTTGCCTAAGTCTTTTGGTTAATTGCTACTCTAACTCGTTTTTGGTTTTTATTGGGCGTTGATAATTCTTGGTATATCGTTGGCTTCTTCTTTCATTTCAGGTGCGATTTCCTTGATGAAATCTTTGGGTTGCAAAACTTAAAAAGACGTAGGCCATCTTTCATTTTTGGCCCAAACACTTTCCATCATTACCAAACCAAACACTTTAAACCCGGTTCTCCAATGCGGACATTGTTCGGTTTAAGTTTTGGGAACTATGTGCTCTAAAGTGTAGAAAAAATTCTTGAAGTACCAAATGTCTTCGGAAAATTGGAAGACACAAAAAATAGACAAAATAAAGCAAAAAGCTTTAACCCAAAGAACAAAAGTGAATATCACTTCTTGGGTTTCTTGAAAGTGTGAAAGACATAACAAAAAGATGTGAAAAATCAAAATCATTCAAAACAATTGTTGTCATTCTAAGACAAGTTTGGGGGAATTTTTTTAAGCCAAATACACAAACCCGATAAAAGTCCTAACGATTAATTTTTGTACCTCGAAGATCAAAGAAGGGAAGTTGTACAACATTCAGCCTGACGAGATTTCAACGCCCCTCCGTAAGTTATGCTTTATTATTCCTCTTTGTTCATATTCCTTTCATTTTTGTTACTTGAGGACAAGTAATATCTCAAGTTTGGGGTGTGATAACTTTTTATTTTATCCCTTTTTGTTATTTTTAAATATCCAGTTTTCTTGTTTTTCCCCTTTTGCTCTAAATTTTTTAAAAAGATGATGAAACACAAAGGAAAAAAATTTATTCCAAAAACCTGCATTTTCTGTCAGAACTGCCCATTGTGGCACCACTGTGAGAAGTCCACAAATTATGTTTCTGCTTCTTGAGAAACGTGCAACTTGAAGAATCCTCCAGATATTTCCTCCAGCTGTTTATGAGTTGTTTTGATGTAACTATTTTATTTTTATTTGTATGTTTTATGCTTTGTACTAATTACCCTTAGGGTAATCATTTTGGTCGTCCTTTCTCCCTCCCCCCCATATAAGGAGGCCTTGGGAGCTCTTTGAAAGATATATCTATCATAGCATATCTATCATCTCTCGATCATCTTCATCACCATCTGTAACACCCCAAATTTTGTTTTCTAAAACAATAATATAAGGGAAATAAGATAGTGTTACCACATTCGTATCGTTAAACAAAAGGCAAAACAAGTTTTTCACTCAAAACAATCAAACATGTTCAAAAGTAACATGATGTATAAAAATGGTTAGAACTAGTTCAACGTGATATTTATGAAACCCTAATAACGTAGCGGAAGTCTGTAAATAAATGGCATCTCAAAAGACTTGTGATAAATGCGGCGGAGGTCGTAATCACGCCAGAGCCTTCCCCTTATCAACCCTAGAAGTACCTAAAAGGGATGAACATAGGCGGGTAAGCTAACACTTAGTGAGTAACACGGTCCTACATATATATTCATAGTGATCTTTATCAAGATCCAATCGTACAGCCCCTTTCGAACCAAATCGTAGTAGCCCTTCCGAACCAGAATCGTAGTAGCCCTTTCGGACCAAGTCGTAGTCTCATTTATGAGGGAGTATCATGAAATGAGGAGTTGTGTTCATACATATCGTATACACAATCATACATACATATGCGGAGTGAAACTCACCTATTTGAAAGCAATTCTGGGTATTATCCAAGTTCAGATTTAAGGCTTGAAAACCTACACAAGTGTTTAATAATGTACTTAGCCTCTAGGGATAAAACCCTAACATATTAACCTATCTTTACTAGTTTTAACTTCGACAGCTTTCTCTTCTTAGGGGTTTTTAGGCCAATTATTGACTTCTAGTCCAGAATGTTTTTAAAGATTATGAAAATAGACTCTCTGGAGTTTTCGTAAATATAAATAAAATCATCCAATTCAACACGAATGATTTTATGTGATTATTCAAAGTTCATACAATTCTGTAGTTATGGTTTCGGACCAGTTTGTGGAAAACTTTGATTTGACAAACTTGTGGAAAACTTTGATTTGACAAACTTAAGCTCAGTAATATTTCATGAAACTAAAACTACATAAAATAGACACATCAAGCTATGTTGTGTCCAAAAATCATCCCCATAGGATAAACATGTGAATCTCAGTAAAATTCCAAAGTCGATGCTTTACAGCAGTCACCATAATACAAGTCACCTAGAGAGACCTGTATAGATGGTGACTTTGGCTATGGTTAACTTTGTTTTTAGGAAAAGTGATATGAAGTTGGAAGAAACTAGACTCACTTAGGTTTTCAGAAATGAAAGCCTCATGTTCATTGGTTAAACGAACGATTTACCATGATTTTAACAAAACAATGGATGATTTCAGAAACGTATTTGACAGTCGGGTAAAAATAAACTACACACATAAATGGTTCTTTTGTAAAAATTGTAGAACTTAATAAGGTTCCTACAATTTATGGTGATATTTTTTTTGACATTCATAGGGGCTGGTTTTACAGCCTAGAAATACCAAAGGAGGAAAGGCTTACCTTTTATGATCGGACCTTGAAGAAACTCAACCAAATCCTTCTCCCTTTTCCCGTTCTTCTTCTTCCTCTAGCTTTTTCTCTCCCTAGCTTTTTCTCTATATGATTATGGTATGTGTGTGTTTGTGGGTTAGAGTTATAAGTGAAGAAGAAGAAAAAACCTATGAGATTCATTCGTAAAGGTACTCCTAATGGGTTGAAGACCATATCAACAGGTCTTTCATCTTGCAAATAAGGCATATCTTATCTAGGACATTTTTTGGAAATGATACCCTTATTTCCATGTCCTCCAGCTACTTTATCGCCTACTTTGATTTCACGTTTCTGTAAAATATATACACGAATCCTTTCTGTCTTATCTGTCTCATCTGTCTTAGAACTATGGACCCATCTCACATCAATAACCCGACCCCTACCGCCTATAGGTAGTTTTTTTTTTGAAGTATATACCCGCATGCCAAGTATGGTTCGTAACAATCTATCTTCCRGGGCATACGATGATTCTTTCACCATTTGGGGCATTAATTTACCTTTCAGGGCATGGTATGACACTCTCTCTACTTTTCTTTTGGAAAACGGCTTCTCTCGTGGTAAAATTGACAATACCCTCTTTCTCAGGAAACATAAAGGTAATGTTATTATTGTACAAATTTATGTGGATGATATCATATTCGGTGCCACAAAAGAATCTATGTGTAGAAAGTTTTCAAAACTCATGCAAAGTAAATATGAAATGAGTATGATGGGTGAACTCACATTTTTTCTTGGGTTTGCAAGTCAAGCAATCCGACAAAGGAATCTTTATAAATCAAAGAAAATATGTTAAAGATCTTTTAAAGAAATTTGATTTTAATGAGTGTTCTTCCATGAAAACTCCAATGGCACCCCCTTGAAACTGAATGCAGACCCCGATGGMAAATCGGTAAATGTGACCAGTTATAGGGGAATGATCGGCTCCATACTTTATCTTACTGCTAGCCGACCAAATATTATGTTCTCCACATGTCTGTGTGCAAGATACCAAGCGAATCCAAAGGAATCTCACTTGGTAGCCATTAAGCGCATTTTCAGGTACCTGAAGGGTACTACCAATCTGGGTCTTTGGTATCCCAAAGAATCAGGTTTTGATCTAACAGGTTTTTCAGATTCTGATTATTCAGGTTCTAAAGTAGACAGAAAGAGTACAACTGGTAGTTGTCAGTTGTTGGGTGGAAAGTTGGTCAGTTGGACTAGGAAGAAGCAACATTTTGTGTCCACCTCAACAGCTGAAGCTGAGTATGTTGCTGCAGGTAGCTGTTGTAGGCAAGTTTTATGGATGAAAAATCAGTTAGCTGATTACGATCAGTTGTTCACAAAAATTCCTATTTTCTGTGACAATTCAAGTGCCATCGCTATTGCCAACAATCCAGTTCTTCACTCTCGTATGAAGCATATTGATATTCGGTATCACTTTATCAGAGATCATGTGATGAAAGGTGATGTTGAACTTCATTTTATCCCCACAGACTATCAACTCACTGACTTGTTTACCAAGCCTCTTGATGAAGCTCGGTTTAATTTTTTGATCAGTGAGTTGGGAATGTTAAATGTTGACAAATAATATTTTTTGGGTTTTCACTAATTTTTTTGGGTTGTGTGTTTTCTATGAAAATGTTGTTGTGTCATTTGTTCAAAAATTGTTTAGTATCTGTGTGAATATGTTTTCTCTCGTTTTTAAATATTGATTTTTTTGAAAATGATGGGTTTTACATTCGTACAATTTCTCTTGAAAATCAATTTCTATTTTTTCTCTTTAAAAGTCTCTGTGTGATTTCTTTTATAACTTAAAAATATTAATTTTTAAAATTAATTTTATGTTTTGAAAAGTTTTTTTTATAGAAACCGGCCATCTCGTCGGGTTCCCTCAAATCGCCTCAATGGGCCACCCCTCTCCCTCTTCGGCCTATCTAACACTTCCCCTCTACCCAAACCAATACCCACACACGGATCCCTCTCTCTCGACTTTCTCTCTCTTTTCGGCCTCCCTCCCTCACTAAACACACACACCTCTCCCTAACATCGATTTCAACACAAGCCGATACCTCCATCAACTGATCTCCTTACCACAAGTCGATTCCAATCTCCTCCTCTCCACAAACCGACTCCATTCAACCCCTTCACACCGATCCCATTCGGTTTCCTTCACCCAAACCTATTCCAACCAATCTCTCCTCTCTCTCTCTCTCTCTCTCTACTCACACCGGTTACACCCCCTCCCCACACCTTTGGCTTACCCCACACTTTCGGCTTCTAACACTCGCCAATCCCACTCTCCCTCTTCGGCCTCTCCACACGCCGACTGCAACACCCCCCTCAAACACCTTTCGGCCTCTTCCTCCCTTACCCTCTCGATCGGCCTCCTCTCTCCTCTCTCCCAAAACTTCATAAGCCGAACAACCCCACCCCACCCCTTCTCCTCTCCTTAAGCCGAACCCCTCCCAAGCCGATTCCATCTCACAAGCTGAACCCCCCCTCAAACCGACCCCTTCTTACCTCTCACATCAAATGGCCTCCCTAACTCACACAAGCCGTTTCAATCGGCCTCCTCCTTTCGGTCTCTCTCTCTAACCCCTAATCCTAAGCCCATTCGGCCTACCTTACACCAAACCAAATCCCAAACTCACAAGCCGATCCTTAACCCGAAACTCCTATCACAATCTCTTCTAATCGGCCTCTCCTAGAAGCCGATCCCATTTCGGCCTACCCCTCTCTCCCCTTCGCCCTCTTCTCCCCACCCTAGTCGTCGCTGCGCATTCCTCTCTCCTCTTTTCGGCTTTTGTCCCCTTTTCCCCAACCATATTTTTTCCAACCTTTCCCTTCACTACTTTCTCACTCACCGAAGAACCAACACCCACACCTCTATCTTTACACCTAATTTTTTTACCCTGTTAAATCTTGACTTTTTAGATTTCCAAGATTTTACCTTTTAACCCAATATCTATTTCCCTTCTCCCTTCTCCCTTCTCATTATTTAAAACCCTCAACCTCTCATCTTCTCTAAAACCTCAAACCCTCATCAACTATGGCTTCTAAAGTTGGAACTCCCTCTAAAGCTCCAAAGGTCTCCATGCAATTTTGTGGCATTGTTGGATCACAATGAAAAGTATCCGGATTTCTACATCAACATCGAATTTTTACGTAAGTGTCCTCTTTACAAAGGTTTTACTTATTTTTCAAAGATGAGTAAATCTCTACTACGTGCTTTTTGGGCACTTATGTATATGATACTTCTACCAAAGCTGTGCATGCCACTGTATTATCTGCTAATGATGTATCATTTATTGTTGATGATTTAAGAAGAGTGTTGGATCTTCCTGCTTACTCCTCTTTTGTTGAGCTTGTATCTGTTGATAATCTTCATATTGTTTCTTCCACTATGGGCTATGTGCAAGACCCTGCTTTGATAACTCAAAGCACTCTCTATAGGAAGAATATGGGTGGTGTTTGGAACTTTTTATTCTCACATCTTATTCAATGTTTGAGTTCCAAAACTGGAGGAATTGATCAGTCACCCACTTATGTCACCTAGCTAGCTCATGCACTTATTTTCTAGAGGAAAATTGACTTTGCTGGTTATTTTTTTGGGTAGTTGGTAAAGAAGATGGGTAGTGCCAAATGCTCTATAGTGCCTTTCATCCCATTTTTATCCATGTTGATTGCTGACAAACTTGGGTCACGTATGCCGGCCGATACTGATAATTTCTATGACCTTAAAGTGTCTCAAGTTGACATTCAGACTTTGAAGAAGGCATCATTATCTACAAATCTTCTTCTTCCATCAGGTATGGTTTCTTTTGCCACCTATTCTCACCCTATATTGGGAGAGTGCTCTATGACCATAGTAGCTGGGGACCTTCGTCATGTTGCTCCGGTCACCCAACACTCCTCCATGTCAGTAGCCCTCCCCCCTTATACTTCTTCAGCTACTGCCTCAAAAGAGGCCACCTCCTCTATCCGGAAACGGCTGGCAGATAGCTTTATTCCCCCATCCTTCGCATCTACTTCTGAGGCTATGACTTCGAAAGCGCCATCGGAGTCTCATCCCGCCTCTCACCCTTCTCACTCAAAGCGGAGTCACTCTAGATTATCCACTCTTGAGTCTTCATCTAAGAAGACCAAGAAGCCAAAAAGGGCTAAAAACACATCTCCAACCAAGGACTCTCAATAGTCCAATGATGTTGAAATTGGTCCTACTGAGCCCAGGACATCTGTTATACACCCCCCAAGCTCCTCAGTGCCCTCTCAACAAGACACTATTGTACATATGGGGATCCTACATCATTCCACCTTGGCATCTCTACATGACCCAGGTGATGACTCGGATACCTCCCCTTTCCGAGGTCTTTCCTCTCTTCTACATATTCACGACCTATCACCCGAGATTGATGATCTTGACGATATTGCACGGATGGATGATTTATCAGCTCTATTTGATAATGAGATCCTTTTTCTCCATTATCTTCTTATGGATGTAGGTGTCGATGATACAGTGGTAATCGGCGACCCGCCACACGCAGGTGTCGATGATACAGACATCGAGCCTCTCGCCGGTGTCGGTGATACAGACACTGAGCCTCTCGCAAGTGTTGCTGATACAGATATTGAGCCTCACGCTGATATCGCTGATACAGATGTTGAGCCTCACACCAACATCAGTGATACTCCCATCGGTGACTCTCAGGGCGGCGGTGGTACTGAGAAGGTTAGTGGTTCTTCTTCGAGTGGGTTAGCAAGCCCAATCAAAGCTTACTCCCCTACTCCAGCTACTGTTTCTCCCTTAAAGGCGTAGCTGATGAGCATACAATGTGCTACAACTGTGGCAAGCTAGGTCACTTCGCTGTCAATTGTAGAAAGCCGGTAACGAGAAATACCGACTATTACAAGAACAAATTTCATCTCTCGAAACAACGAGATACGGGCAAAGCATTAATGGCAGAGGATGATAATTGGTTAAACTTAACCGATGAGGAGGAAGAGTCATAAGCTGTGGCTCACATCTGCTTGATGGCTAGCACTGAAATTGGTTCTTCAGATGAAGGAGAATAAGAGAATGCTGAAGTTGATGAAGAGGTATTGAAAAAATCATGCATTAATCAGATGCAAAAGATGATGCTTAAACTCCAATCTTTTCAGTAACAATTAAAAACAGAAAAATTGTGTTCAAATAATTTTCGAAAAGAATTACAAACTTAAAAAGAAAAATATATCAAATTATTTGATGAAAATGTTGGAAATTTGGATTGGTTAAAAACCGAGCTATATAATTCAAAGGAACGATATAAGTCGTTAGAATTAGTAAATGAAGAACTGATTGTTAAAATTAGTAAGCTTGAATTACAAATTATTCAATTAAATGAAAAACTGAAAGCTAAGGAAGAAAAGTTATATAAGAGAGGGCAGACTAATCAAACAATTTTTCTAACCAAACCTTCTGAAACAAGATTCTTTAACCCTCGGGAATGGTTGGGGTACAAAAATCCAATTTTTTTAGGAAAAGCTTTATATTATACCCCGACTCTATATAAATTTGAATATCTTGATTGCGGATCCAAGTTTCAAATTAAATTTAGCAAATCTTCAGATGAGATAGAACAACAAGAAGATTTTAACCGACAAATAAAAGACAAGATGCAAGTTCCGTTTGATTATAAAAACTTAAATGATAGCTACAAAACTCAAGACTCTGTACTTTCAACTGATTATTTTCACAGCTATTCTAAAGCAGAGCTTGAATCTAAACCTGCTGAACCCATACTTTATACTCCGTCATTAATTTTACGAAAACAAGTGGTTCAGTTGGAAAAGATTTTAAATGAAGAAAGTCTTTCATTTAATCAACAAAAGCAAGAATTTTTGAATAAAATTGAAAATTTACAAAATTCTAAAGTTAAAACGGAACAAGTTGAGTCTGAGTATTTTTCGTGCACTAAATATTCAAGTGAAGCTTCTGATTCAGAAGAAATAAATATTGTAAATGAAGAAATTAATTTCTCAGATGTCTTGAAGTCAGAAACTTGTTTAGATAAGGAGATTGATTAGTTCGACTTTTCTAAGAAACATCCCTGTCATGAAGATTTCGTTGTTAAAAATGAAATGACTGAGGATTCTGACTTAGCATCAGATTTGAAAAAGAATTTTAATGAAAAACATGTTTCCAAGAATTGGTATTATAAAAAGAATAGAACTAAAAAGAATTCGAGGAAACAGAAGAATATTTCTAATAAGAAAAATAAACATAAAGTTCATCATTCAATTAAAGCTGATGATTTTATTTTTCCTGTTTCAGATAACACGTTGAAGTTTAAGAAGGTTTGGAGAGTAAAAGAAGAAGAAAAATCTTCAACTCGACAAAAGAAGAATAATTTTCCTGAGTCTGTATTAAATAATTCCACATTGAATAATTTTGTAAAAAGATATTCAGTAGATGAATTGTTTGATATTAGAAAAAGTAAAAATAATTGTTCTTCGTGTGGATTGAATGAGTTACTTAAGTCTTTTACTTCTTTTAAGCCTTATCATTTCATGCATTCAGCTTTATCTGCTTTATCTAAGAAAATTCATTTTAAAGAACGTTGGTTTACTACATATAGTATACCACCAACAAGATCTGATCTCAAAGGACCCAATCTAAAATGGGTACCAAAACCCAATTGATTCACTTTTGCAGGTTAACCGGCATGTGTGGTTCTTAGACTCTAGATGTTCTAAGCACATGACTGGTAGAAAAGAATTATTATCTAACTACGTTGAATCATTTGGAGGTACGGTAAGATTCGAAAACGACCAATACACACCTATCCTTGGATATGGTGACGTAATATCTGGGAATTTAATAATAAAGAAAGTGTCGTACGTCGAAGGACTTGGACATAATCTTTTCAGTATAAGTCAGTTTTGTTTAGAAGTTTGTTTTAAAGCTAACCAGTGCAGCATCCGTACTACTGATGGTGAGGAGCTTCTAGCTGGAATCAGAAGATCAAACCTCTACACAATTGACCTATCCAACACACAAGTAGATACTGACATCTGCTTAATATCCAAGGCATCCTTGAAGCATAATCTGCTATGGCATCGGCGTCTTTGTCACCTTAACTTCAAATATCTGAACAAGTTGGTTTGTGAAAACTTGGTTAAAGGCATCCCCGACTTAAAGTTTCATAAAGACCATGTGTGCAGTGCATGTGAGATGAGTAAACTGAAGAAAGCTTCAAATAAGCTGAAGACAGAGTTCAATACCGAACATCCTCTACATCAACTCCATATGGATCTATGTGGTCCTATGCGAATCCAAAGCATAAACGGAAAGAAGTATGTGTTGGTTATAGTAGACAACTACTCGAGATATACCTGGGTTCATTTTCTGAGATTAAAGGATGAAGCAGCTGAGACAATCATTCCTTCTTGAAGACAGTTCAAAATAATCTACAACTGCCAGTTCAGAAAATCAGAACTGACAACGGAACCGAATTCAAGAATAATACTCTCGGCTCATTTCTAGAATCCATTGGTATCACACATACATTCTCGGCAACCCGGACACCGCAACAGAATGGTGTCGTTGAGCGTAAAAACATAACGTTGGTGGAAGCGGCGCGTACACTCCTTACATGTTCCAAAATTCCATTATTTTTATGGGCTGAAGCAGTGACGACTGCTTGTTTTACCCAGAACCGATCCCTCATTCACAAAAGGTTTGGTAAAACTTCGTATGAACTAATAAACAAAAGAATACCTAATATCAAATTCTTTCGAGTATTTGGTTGCAGGGGTTTTATTTTAAATGACAAAGAGGACAGAGGGAAGTTCGCAGCAAAAGTTGATGAAGCCTGTTATAACCCGGTTTCAGACAATCTAGGTTAAGGTAAAATTATACGTGATTAATATTTGAATATCTAATGGTATGCATGATAAAATAATATACATGGATGATATAT
>NC_037529.1:38648919-38657503 GCF_001531365.2 Cynara cardunculus var. scolymus
GTCTTCGTAGGCTATTCAAAAACGTCTGCTGCATATAGGGTCTACAACAAAAGGACTAAAATCATCAATGAGAGCGTGAACGTGTCATTTGATGAAGTTATTGATGTGGCTTCTGAACAACACGGTTCAGGACCAGGGCTAATAATTAATACTACGTGGAAAGCTGATAAACCTGAATCTTCAAATACTGATAATGTTGATTTAGATTCTTTGTTTGAAAACTTTTATGAAGAATATTTTGAAAATAAATCTAATCAGTCCACTGATTTGTCCAGGAACACGCAAACTGAACAACAGTTATCTGGTCCATCTCTTGATGTTCTAGTAACTGAAACTAAAGAAGAAACGGAAGAAGTCGATGAAGAAATTGAGATGAAACTCCTGACAGTCCAGTTCAGCGTGAAGAGGGTGTAAATTCTTATGTGCAAGAGGTATCGGTCGTGTAAGATGAAAATACCTTACCTCAGTCAGATATTCAGCCTACTCCAGTTCCAAATATTGAACCTTCATCTGAACCTGTTCCGATTAACTCCCTAAATACTTACACTGATCAAAACTCAGATCAAAGTTCCTATGTTCCCCTACCTCATAGCAAGAAGTGGACCAGGAATCATCTAATACATCAAGTTATTGGTGATCCATCAGCACCTATTCGTACTCGGTCTGCTACAGCTAATGAGTGTCTATATTCCGCGTTTCTAAGTAACATTGAACCAAATAAGGTGTTTGAAGCCTTAGTTGATCCAGATTGGATACTCACGATGCAAGAGGAGCTGAACCAGTTTGAAGCACTAAAAGTCTGGAGATTGGTACTTCGTCCCAACAATAAGACGATTATCAGTACGAAATGGGTATTCAAGAATAAAAAGGATGAAGACAGCATTGTTGTCAAAAATAAGGCATGGCTCGTCGCTAAAGGATACAATCAACAAAAAGGTGTTGACTACGACGAAACCTTTGCCCCGGTAGCACGGATCGAAGCAATACGGATGTTTCTGGCTTACGCTGCACACAAGAACTTCACAATATACCAGATGGACGTCAAGACAGCATTCTTGTATGGTCTTCTCAAGGAAGAAGTCTACGTTGCTCAACCGGAGGGTTTTGTGGATCAGTCAAAGCCGGATCACGTATATATCCTCGACCGAGCTCTATATGGTCTTAAACAAGCTCCGAGAGCCTAGTATGACATCTTATCAGAATTTCTGGTAAAGTCAGGCTTCTCGAAAGGTAATATTGACACAACCCTTTTCATTAAAAAGGAAAAGTCGGATATTATTTTGATATAAATTTATGTAGACGACATAATATTTGGATCTACGAACCCAAAATACTGTAAAAACTTTTATGCCTTAATGGTTTCGCGTTTTAAAATGAGTGTGATGGGTGAGATGAACTTCTTTTTAGGTCTTCAAGTAAAACAATTATCTTCAGCAATTTTTATTTGTCAATCAAAATATATTTTTGATATCCTGAAGAAATTTAATTTGGAAACTGTTCATCTATCAAAACACCTATGGCTCATGGAACAAAAATACATGCTGATCCGTCTAGGAAAGCTGTAGATCAGAAAACATACCGAGGCATGATTGGTTCTTTAATGTATTTGACGTCTTGTAGACCGGATATTATGTTTTCAACACATCTTTGTGCCAGATATTAGGCTAATCCAAAGGAATCCCATTTAAGTGTCGTTAAGCGCATTTTCCGTTATCTAAAAGGGACTGCTAATCTTGGACTCTGGTATCCCAATGGTACTAGTTTTGAACTAACAACTTACTCAGATGCAGACTACGCAGGTTGTATATTGGACTAGAAAAGTACTTCGAGAGATCTACAATTTCTGGGAGACAAATTAGTCAGCTCGGCGTCAAAGAAACAAAACTATGTGTCCATATCTACTGATGAAGCAGAATAGGTAGCTGCTGCTAGCTGTTGTTTTCAAGTATTATGGATGCAAACACAGCTCAGAGACTACGGGTTTTATTTTAATAAAATTCCCATTTATTGTGATTCTAAAAGTGCAATTGCCATATCCTGTAATCCTGTTCAACACACAAAGACCAAACATATATATATCCGGTATCATTTTATTAAAGATCATGTAGAAAAAGGAACCATTGAACTGTATTTTGTAAATACAAAATTTCAATTAGCTGACTTATTTACGAAAGCTTTAGATGAAAAACGTTTTAGCTTTCTCGTATCTAAGTTAGGTATGCTTAATTTGAAAATTTTAAAATTTGAATTTTTATCAAAAACAGTTCAATTTATTGAACTGTATTTAGTTCAAATTCATTTGGTCAAAATATCTATATTTTTTAATACAAATCAGTGTTTCAATTTTTTATATGATTTTATATTCTTTGATCGTGGAAATCTATATTTGAGGGGGAGTGTGGATCTTTATCTGTATTTTTATTTGATTCATATTTTGAGGGGGAGAGAATTTATCAGTATGAACTAACTAGTTTAAATTTATCTAATTTTTTAAAGATTTAGAGTTTAAAAATATAAGTGTTTGGCCGATTTAGACTAATCTGGACAACACTTTGTCCGATTTATTGCATATCCGGACAAAGCAGTGTCCGATTTAGGCTAATCCGGACAAAAGGCTATACGATAAACTCTTATCCGGATAAGGTTAGATATGTTTCCTAAGGAGATGAGCGGATTCCTAAATCGCTTGATGTTGTTGAGCGGATTCCTAAATCGCTTGATGTTGTTGAGCGGATTCCTAAATCGCTTGATTTATGTATATGTTTCAAGTGTTTAAATTGCTCGTTCCTTGAGCGGTTTACGTCTTATATTGAGCGATTTTGATCGACCCTTGAGCGGTGTTCATCTAAATCGCTTGTGATTTGAGCGATTTATCGTCCGGATTATTACTTGGTTGATTTCATATACTCTAAATCGGACACATCTTGTTCGATTTATCCTAATCCGGATAAGCCTAGAGCGGTTTAGAATTTGAACGGTTTTTGACTTTGACTATAAATATACGATCGATTTTTACACTTCACTTTTTACTTTTACCATATATCGCTTGCTATTGTTCATTGTCGTCTCTGGTCATCTGTATCGACTGTTACATCGCTCAAGTTTTTCACACCTTGTTCAATCGATTCATATTTCATCTCTATTATTCTTCAAAGGTTTCTATTCTATCATGTTGAACTTGAGATGTGTTCTTATTGGACTGTTACATAACCTGGACCTAATTCATCTTGAATCTTAAAATGAATCGTGAATCTAATCTGTCACAATAATCATTTTGGACTGTTAAATCGATTGAAACTTAAAATGAACCAAATCTCATAGATCGATTCTAATAAAACTGGTTTTTAGTGTTAATAAGTTTTTAGAGTTGTCCGATTTAGATTTTAGGTTAGTTTAGGTTTAGTTTCTGTTTTTTGTTCGATTTAATGTTTTGAGTTTTGACCGGATTATTCACCAGAGAAGGTGACCGGAGTTTACTCCGATCAACCTTAATCCGGTTGATATTGTCCGATTTAGGGTTTTTAGACTTAGGTTTATTTGTTATAATTTTTTTTGTTTTATCCGGATTGAATCCTGTTAGGACTGAATTTCAGTGTTAAATTGTATTCACCTTGAAAGTTACTATTGTCTATAATTAAATAGACATCGTGTTTGACTTTGTGTGTAAATTTTGACTAGGCTTTTATGTTTGACCCTATAAATAGGTGTTTCTTTGTAATCTTGAGTAGGATGCTTATTGTAATATCATAATATGTAACGAAGGTTTGACCAGATCTTTGAAGTTTGACTTTCTCTCTCTCCTTCTCATATTGTTCTTACAAGAAAGATCATTCTGCCATTGATGAATTGAAGGTTTCTTGAAGATTGATCATATAAGGGACTCACAAATCCGGATGAAATTTTTTTTTACTTGGTTACTTTTTCTTTTCTTTCTTTCTTAGGAATTAGAATTTCCTTTTATTTTTTTTAGTTTGCAATTTTTTTAGTTAAATTTTTTTTCTCTTATTTTTTTAGTGTTTTTCTTTTAAATTTTAAAAAAAAGTTTTTTTAATTTCTTTTATAATTTTTTTCACTTTGTTTTTGACAAATTAGCTTTGTTTTATTAATTCAGGATCTAACTTTCTGGAAATTTTTACAGGTATAAATGACTGACCAACAACATCAGTCTGACGAGAAATCTCATATTCCTTCGGTCAGATCTGATAATATCAATAACCCAAACCAGCCCACAAATAATCTCATTCCCGAAGAAATCCTACTTCCACAAACCCAATTTCTTGAAATAAAACCAAATAACCATTCTTTTAACTTCGACATGCCCGCTGAATACCAAATTATACCAGAAATCCTTCACAGACATCTAATTTCATATTCTCTTTCTGCCCATACACATGTCCTAATGATTTACCTTCAGCAGTTTTGGAATACATTAATACTGGCCAAAAACGGTGACACATTCTACTTCGAAGGGAGCGTAGACGAATATGTCAGTCGTTTGACGCTAAAACGACTCCGAAGAATACTACGCCTTCCGCGACCGGGCTCGACAGGCTTTGAATCACTTGTAACCGACGACGAACTCTGCCGTGATATCAAACGGTTAGGATACTCGCAAGAGTTGACTAATCTGTCGCAGTTCAAACAGCGATTCCTACCATCTATTTGGCATCTCCTGTTTTCAATTCTCAACAGATGCCTAACATTAAAGATTGCCGAAATCGATACGTGCAGTAGTTCATTTCTGAAGTTCTTCCACCGGGATCGTATTTATGGGCAAGTAAGATTATGCGCTCATAATGTGGAACGAACTAGTCGAGCTCGTCAACGCTAAACGGTTTCCGTCTAAAGTCAGGAAGTTCGTGCCATTTCAACGATTTCTGCAACTTTTTATTAAAGTCATGATAACTCAAACGATGACATTTCGGCCAGGGTAAACAGTGACGTTGGGCCATCGTTCGTCATGACTCGTATTCGACAACATACCGAAGTTGAAGATTTGGACTCCATTATGGAAATACCACCCGAGCTTTTTGCCTTTGCTGATCAGAGGGCTCAGTGTATAGTAGACTATAGGAGAGTGATAGATCATATAGTTCAACCAGAACCGGCTGAACTTACCCCGGGATCACCCCATGCCTCAGTTGAGAGAGAGGGTATAGTTGTAGGTGAGATTGTTCAGGAACAAGGGTTACCTGAACAGGGTTGTGCATTGAGAGAAAATGTAAATGAGAGGGGTGGTGAGGAGTGGGGAGCCTCTAATTAGCATAGTACTTCAACAGATAGTACTTCCACGACTTCTTCAAGTTCGGAAGATACGATATCCGATAACCAGGAAGCTCAAGGTGATGATGATGATGATGATGATGATGATGATGATGATGATGATGATGATGATGACAACCCTGCTTAATCGATTTTTTCTTAGAATATTCAACTTGGAGCAATGGTTGACAATATTGACGATATTTTTTTAGAATTTGAAGCTCCACAGACTTGTCCAAGTCTGCATTCACTATCCTTCAATGTTGATGATTTTAATGGCAGATTTGATGAATATGATCGTATGCTGGAAGATATGTCAGATATTCCAGTAGAAGAAGGTGATGAGGGAGCTCAAGTTGAAAATGTTGAGAGGTTGAGTGCAAGGGAAGAAGAAAAAGATGGTGCGAGTGAGAGTGGAGCACAAAATGAAGAACAAGCTCCTATCCCAGCCGATACAGTTATCTGGGCACCCACATCTGCTATCGACATTCATCCGTTGAATGTTGGTATTGAAGAAGACATAGCTAGCCCAGCTATGCACTTGCACACCCATCCCGACCACTCAACTGGTTCTTAACAACTAGTTGTTTCATTTCATCACGGGGATATAACACATATTCTATCTACTTCTCACTCGAAGAATGTAGATATTGAAACAAGTAGGCCACTGCCCCAGCCTACGACTTCGATTTTGTGCACCTCGAGTCTAGAGCCTATACACTTAGGTACACAAGAGTCCAGAGCATCTATTGCTCCCATTGCAGTTCTAAGTGAACTCGTCGAAACGACCACAGTGGTGTCAATTGACTTACCACAAGGACCGGTCGGAAGTCCTACCACTGCTACCATTTTGCCAACACTGAATGTAGGTACAACAGTTTATTCAACTGTTGTCTCAACTGGTAATCTAAGTGATCCAGGAGTGATCTTACCAGACTTCATGTCAAGGGAATATTTGGACGGCGCCCTAAAGGCTGTTCAAGATAACATGGAAGCACAAATATCTAGTCTCAAAAGATTGTTGAAGGGGAAGGAGCCAGTACTAGAAGATCAACCATCTGTGCCGTCACCACCGCCTGTACCTGAGCCTCCGAGGGTACAAGAGCAAACGGTGGATGAGCTTACATCTTTGTTGTACGCCAAACTGATGTCAACTCAAAACCCTGATGCGGAAGATGCAGATCTGGTTGGGCTCCTCCGACAGCTAGTTGATGAAAACCTCACAGTTAGAGCCTCAGAGTTTTTGGCCTTTCAGGATGTGGTTGCTTCTAACTTCTCTAAAGTTAGTAAGTTAATCACATCTAACTCTCAAGCTCTTAAAAGTTCAATTGATGCCCTCTCCAAACGGGTATCTATCTTAGAAGAGACTTGCCGAGCTCAAGCCACCTCTCTGAAACGAAGGCATGATGATACGGATGATCCTGATCATCATGAGGAGGAGAGAAAGAGACAGAGGCTGGTTGAGTCGTGTGCTCGTGCTCAAAGAGTTGAAAGAGAACCAACTTCTCAAGCTGTTAACGTTGTTAGACCCCATAAGTATTGTGCGTGAAGTAATGAAGACAAACAAGTAATGAAGAACCAGAAGGCCGATGGAAGACTTCAAGGAAAAATGACTAAGTCTGAAGAACAACCAGAGGGTCGATGAACTGACCAGAGATGCGATGGAAAGTGCATCTTCATAATCCCTCTAGGTACTAACACTTGGAGTTTCCCTCACCAGTTCAACCAGAGGCAAGAAATGAAGATATGAAGATAAGGTTGAACTCATACCCCATGGAAGACAGTTGGAGATGACCAATCAACAGCTGGATTCTACAAAGTTTATCTTGCTTTAATGTTTATCCATGTTTTAGATAAGCTTTATTTGTTAGTAGAAGATTAGCTAAATAGTCTCACTAGATAGTTATCTTCTTATTAAATTACTAGTATAAATAGGTGGCTAGGCTTATTGTAATCTTTGACTACTTTTACGTTTTTCATATCATTGGAATAAAGTGAAATCTTTGGCACTCAAGCATATTCTTAGAACGCTTATTAATTGTTCTTGAGTGTTCATCAATTTTTATTCATCCAAACACTATAATTTGGTTATTCTTAACTTAATTATTAGTGTTATTGAGAGATTTGGGATCAACAATTGGTATCAGAGCCAATTGATTATTTTTCCAATCAAACGATCATCAAAAATCTCTCAATTAACGTTTTTTTTACAAAATATCTTCTCTAAAAACGTAAATTTTCTCTCTTCCAAATCTTAAATGGCCAACTGGAACTCCGCTTACAGTGTTGGTTCTCTCACTAAACCTCTAACTCTTCAGAGAGAAGAGTATCCACAATGGAGGATACGCATGGTAAATTTTTTGGAAGGAATGGACAGAACTCTTCTGTGATATGTCATGGAGGGTCCCTATGTTCCACAGACTCTTGTTCCAAGAGTCCCAGGAACAAATACCACAGCAGAAATTCCTGCCTATTACATGCCTAAGGATGAGAAGAATTGGGATGAAGACGACATAGAGCGGGTGGAGAATGAGAAAAAGGCCAAAAGACTAATAATTATGGCCATTCCCAATGAAATCTTCCAATCCCTTGATGCATGTTCCACAGCGAAGGAACTCTGGGATGAGCTGGCAAGCCAATTGGAAGGAGGAGCAAAGACTAAGAAGAATCGTAGAGCCCAATGTCTCAATGAATACACAAACTTCAAAACTCTTCCTGATGAACCGATTCAGAAGACATATGATCATTTCAACACATTGATTAGTCAATGTCGTCGAAACGATATATCTAGGATGAAGGAAGAAAACAATGTTTTGTTCCTTAAAAGTCTCGGCGATGAATGGACACAACTGTCGATGTCCCTTCAAGCAAATCAGGACTTAGACAGTTGGTCACTTCATGACGTATACGGAACGCTTGCTGCACAAGAGAACGATATTATTTAGAAAAAGGTGTCCATCGGTGGACCCCTGGCTCTTGCAGCTGAAGAAAAGGATGTTTCAAGGACCTCCACCAGAGACCACAAGAAGAAAGGAAAGAAAGCACTGGTGGTAGAATCAGAWTCTGAGGATRAAACATCTGAATCAGATGATGATATCAAAGCCTTTGCTAAATCTCTGGCCTTGATCACTAAGCTGTTCCAGAAAAAGTTCATCAAAAAGCCCTATGAACGAAGAGAATTCAAGAGGGAAAGGTACCAGTCACCCTATGAAAGGAAGCCATCGAAATTTATCAGAGGGATGTTAGACCTCATAATTTATAAGTGTAAAAGTAATGAAGAACAATAAGTGATGAAGAACCAGAAGACCGATGAAGACATTAA
>NC_037529.1:38657808-38662679 GCF_001531365.2 Cynara cardunculus var. scolymus
TTTGTTCATTAAAACACTATAATTTGGTTATTCTTAACTCGATTATTAGTGTTATTGAGAGATCTGGGATCAACAATTGGTATCAGAGCCAATTGATTATTTTTCCAATCAAACTATCATCTAAAATCTCTCAATTCACGTCTTTCACAAAACCTCTTCACCAAAAACGTAAATTTTCTCTCTTCTAAAAATCTTCAATGGCTAACTGGAACTCAGCCTATAGTGTTGGTTCCCTCACCAAACCTCCAACTCTTCAAACAGAAGAGTACCCACCATGGAGGATACGAATGGTGAATTTTCTGGAAGGGATGGACAGAAATCTTCTGCGATCTGTCATGGAGGGTCCCTATGTTCCACAAACTCTTGTTCCAAGAGTTCCAGGAACAAATACAACAGCAGAAATTCCTGCCTACTACATGCCCAAGGACGAGAAAAATTACGATGAAGACGACATAGAGCGGGTTGAGACCGACAAAAAGGCCAAAAGACTAATAATTATGGCCATACCCAATGAAATCTTCCAATCCCTTGACGCATGTTCCACAGCCAAGGAACTATGGGTTGAGCTTGCAAGCCAATTGGAAGGAGGGGCAAAAACAAAGAAGAATCGTAGAGCACAATGTCTCAACGAATACACCAACTTCAAGGCTCTTCCTGATGAACCGATTCAGAATACATACGATCGTTTCAACACATTGATTAATCAATGTCGTCGAAATGATATCTCCAGAACTAAGGAAGAAAACAATGTTTTATTCCTAAAAAGTCTTGGCGATGAATGGACTTAGCTGTCGATGTCCCTTCAAGCAAATCAGGACCTAGACGGCTGGTCACTTCATGATCTGTATGGAACGCTTGCAGCACAAGAGAACGACATTATGAAGAAGAAAGTATCCATCGGTGGACCTTTAGCTCTTGCTGCCGATGAAAAAAAATATCAAGGACCCCTACAAGAGAACATAAGAAGAAAGGAAAGAAAGCACTGGTGGTAGAATCAGAATTTGAAGACGAAACTTCTGAATCAGATGATGATATCAAAGCCTTTGCCAAATCTCTGGCCTTGATTACAAAGTAGTTCCAAAAAAATTCATCATGAAATCCTATGAACAAAAAGAATTCAAGAGGGAAAGGTACCAGTCATCCTATGAAAGGAAGCCATCTAAATTTCATCAGAGGGAAGATAGAAGAGATGGAAGAGAAGAAAGAAGAGAAGATAGAAAAGACGAAAGGAAAGAGGACAAGGATGGAAGGAAAAATGACCTCCGCTGCTTCAGGTGCGGAAAACTTGGTCATTTTTCAAAAGAATGCAGAGGACGACTGGTAGAGGATGCTGACTATTACAAGAATAAATACAAGTATAATCCTAGAGAGCGAAGCCTGATGGCTGAGAAAGAAAACTGGGTGTCTGATTCTTCATCCGGTGAAGAAGACGAAGCACTCATCTGTCTGATGGCCACGTCCAATGCAGAATCTGCCTCCAACTCTGATGATCAGGTATGTGAGTCTACTTCCAATGAAACCAACTCTGCTCCATCTGAGCTAGAGTTAAAGGTGATAAAACTTTCAGAGAATTTCTTTAAATTAAAATAGAAATTAAATTTTGAAAAATATGAAAGAATAAAAGCGGAAAAAGAAGCAAGTTTCTACAAAAGAGAGACTCACCTTCTAACCGAAGAAAAAGCAGAACTTGCTAAGGAAAAGACTCGCATCACCACACTTAAGAAATCAGAGGAAGATAAACTTCTGAAACTAAACAAACGAATAACTAAGGACTTAGAAAAGAAAACTAAGGCCTTAAARGAATCTGAGGCAGAGAGACTAAATTCAGTTGCTCTTAAAGATTTCTTTCAAAARGAACGGGAAATCCTTCACYAGAAGCTTCAAACCAATGAACTTCTGATGAAGAAGTACAAAGATGCCCAAGACGTTTATCAAAAATTAAATGGTCAAACGGACACTCAAGGGATTGGATTCAATGAATTGGACTCCTTCATCGAATCAAATAAATCCACCCTTGAATCCACTTTCAAACTTGGATGCATTCAAAAACCCGACTTTATCCCAAAACCAAAAGCAAATTTTAAAAGAGTTAAAGTCGATGGAAAAATTGTCGTTTTAAGACAGGATTTTGAGAATATGGTGTACGAGAACAGTACAAGTAACAATTCTAATGGAAGGAATGACACCTCCAAATCAGAGAACAATGGAAACCCTATGGTCAAACAAGAGTCTCTGATTGTCAATCCCACTACATCAGCAAGTACTCTTGATAAAAAGGAGAATCTTAATGAGGAACCATCAATTGATGAGTCGATGAACCATCCAAGTAAAACTGGAAGTTCATCTAATTCAGAATCGATGGAACCTCAAACAGATCACTCTAAAGCATCAACCTCTGAACCCACTCGTCCCACAGACATTCATGCTAATTTTAACTTCGAGAAATCAGCAAGAGACTTTCTTGATTCCGAATCTGAAGAAGAGATAATATGTGAATCATCAGAAATCATTAAAGATAAAAAGCCTAAATATTTCAAATCCTCAATGAAAACTGTTATTCCATCATTGATGAAATCTTCGGACAAAGGAAAGGGAAAACTGAGAAATAGCAAATCTACCAAAGATAACTCACAAGGCCCTAATACATCCTTCAAGATCATCAAGTTTACTCGTGAGCAAAAACATAAGTGGCCTGCCTCTGAGAAAACTAACCACCACTTTTCCTTTCATTCAGCTGAAGAAAAGCAGACCTTCCTGAGGAGAAAAGAAGTAAAGCCAAATTCCTACTCAAATAAAAAATCTGAACTAGATAGGAAGTTTGTAAAAACAACCGATGCTAGGACAGGATTTACACTTGAATTTATTTCTTTGTTTTCATCAAATAAAAAGAACGTTAGACATACATATCCAAAACATCATAACTGTCAATCTTTAACTCTTTTACAAAACCTGAGGAATCTCATGTTGACACATCACTACCCATTCTCCCAACACGTTTATCGATACAAAGTTAAAACCAATGAAAACGTGAAGAAGCCCAAACCCAAGGGCAAGGGAAATACTAATAAACCTAAGCCTGCAAAGGCTAAGGGTAATGAAAAAAGAGTGGTACCCCCAACTAACAAACGTGGACCCATAAAGAAATGGGTACCTAAAACCCCTTAATTAGTCTTGCAGGACCAGCATGTGCAACCATGGTACATGGATTCAGGATGCTCCAGGCACATGATTGGTGATAAAAGTCAGCTATCCTTCTTCATAGAAAAATCTGGAGGCTCTGTGACTTTTGGAGACAACAGCAAGGGTACAATCAAGGGACATGGCATTCTCATCAAAGGCAACATCTACATCAGCAAAGTGGCTTATGTTAAAGGTTTGAAGCTCAACTTACTAAGCATAAGCCAGTTCTGCGACAAGGGTCTTGAAGTCAGGTTCCGCAAAGGTTTCTGTATCATAGAAACAAAGTCTGGTCAAACAATCATCAAGACAAAAAGAGAAGGAAATCTCTATCTTCTAGATTTTGAATCCTTTATGGGACAAGACACCCTCTGTCTTGTGTCTCATAAGAGCGATGAAAATTGGCTATGGCATCAAAATTTCTCACATCTCAACTTTGATACACTACGAAAACTAGCCACACAGAAGTTGGTCAAGGGAATTTCGGATCTCAAATTCGAAAAAAGATCATCTTTGCTCAGCCCGTGAGATGGGAAAGCTAAGACGGGCCTCACATAAAACCAAGTCAGAAACCTCCTGCACCAAGCCCTTGGACATGGTTATAGACCTTTGTGGGTCCATATCAACTCAAAGTCTCTCTGGAAAGAAGTACATGTTAGTACTGGTTGATGAATACTCCAGATACACCTGGGTTGAATTTGTAAAGAAGAAATAAGATGTTCCAGACCTACTCATTCGAGTGATGAAAAGGCTCCAAGTCCTTCTACAACAAAAACTAATAATGGTTAGAAGCGACAATGGAATTGAATTCAAAAATGCCAGAATCGATGAATACCTCATCAGTGAAGGCATTTCACAAAACTTTTCAGTAGCTAGAGCTCCACAACAGAATGGAATGGTGGAGCGAAGGAACAGAACCATCGTGGAAGCAGCAAGGACCATGCTTGCTTCATCGGAGTTACCCATCACATTCTGGCCTGAAGCTATTTCCATTGCATGTTTCACCCAGAATCGATCAATTATCAACAAGAGGCACCAGAAGACACCTTATGAGCTCATCAACCAAAGAAGACCAAATGTAAAATATTTTCGTGTATTTGGGTGCAAATGCTTTGTACTCAACAATAGAGAATATCTTGGCAAGTTCGACAAGAAAGCTGATGAAGGGATCTTTCGGGGCTATTCTCAAACTGCCAAGGCCTATAGAGTCTACAACAAAAGGACAAGAATCGTCATAGAAAGCATCAATGTGTCCTTTGATGATTCCACACCAATGACTTCTGGACACAATAGTTCAGAACTCAGACTTCAAAGAAGAGCATTTGTTTCATTTCTGGCAAACCTAATGAATCAGAGTTAGCTCAATTATTTGAAGACATCTTCGATGAATAAGTAATCTCTGGACATGTGCCAACTGCAAAATCTATCTCAAGAACCGATGAAGAACATGAGGTCTCCAATGCTAAAGGTACATCTCTTACTGAAACTCATGTTACTTCAGCTTTACTTCTTTTGTGTCTTCAGATCAAGATCAAGAACCAGAGTCTAACTCTGGAGATGATCTTTTCGAGGGGGAGCAAGCAGTCCCATCAGTCGATGAAGAACTACATCTTGTTGCTCCAGAACCCCAATCAAGCACCAAGTGGACAAAAGATCACCCACACCACCAAATCATTGGTGATCCAACCTCTGGT
>NC_037529.1:38662779-38664016 GCF_001531365.2 Cynara cardunculus var. scolymus
CAAACCTCGCAGAGGACATTCTTTCGTCCTCTGTCGAATGCACAGTCCGGGAACCACAATCTACTCCAACATCCTCTCAAAAGGATGGTGGTTTTAAAATAAGAGTCCATTCGGCCAAGGACTCGTCACAACCCAGAGAGGCGTCCGTTGCCCCTCCACACTTGAGTGAAAAACCAAGTTATGCTTCATAGGCATACGAGAGGTTCATAGAGACTGCGGGTCTAGAACGCTCAAAGTCTCCACTCGATCCCTCTGCCAAGTTAGGCTCTGAACCTACTAGGCACGACATCGACAGAACACTGGTAAGCTCTCCAATTGGAGATGTTTGAGGATCCGGTGGAAGTCCCCGAGCTGACATTGACAAACCAGTCACTGAGGGCGCCTTACACTCCGAGGCTACTAGGTCACCATGTGTTGGTGATCTAGGTTCCCCGAGTACTTATGTGACGAAGGAGGAGCTACAAACCTTCGCCACAGAGGTATTCAAGAGGACGGATGAGTTGAAAAGCTTATTCTCCTCCTAACCGGCGACAAAGGCTCTTGCACCGCTAACAGAGGATCTGAAGGAGTGGACTTCCACAACTTCTGAGCTCAAGGCGATAGTATCAGCCCTTCAGAGCTCTGTCCTCAACAAAGACGGCCTCACAGAAGCTTTCAGCGCTCTGTCTCTTAACCCTTCTTCAATCCAAAAGCTCAAGACATAATTAAAAGAGGTTGCCATCCAATTTGCTGCAGACTTCATTTCCGCCGGCTACACCGATTATTCTGCCTTCAAGGATGAGATCAAAGGGATGTTCTCCTCTGCGGTCACCTATGGCATTGATTCTAAATCATCCAGGGCTAACATTAACCATCTAGCCACTCGCAGAGAGCTAGACGCAATGGTTGAAGCCCTTGGAGAGACTGTGGGGAAATACCCCGACTAACTTCTCAAGGAAGCCCGAGCAAGCAAGGAATCTATAAGAGACTGCACGAAGCAACTCGTCAAAGAAGGTGACAACTTCAGAAATGAGATCTATTGCAGCGTCTCTAAAATGAAATGGGCCACAGAGATGGACATCAACAATGCCTCTGTGAATGTTGAGATGGTCATTGAAAAAATGGAGAAGGCGGCTTCCAATGTTTTAAAGCGATTGAAGAAGGCTCCCCTTACTACTTGCAAGACAGAGGCCACTAAAATCCATGACGATCAAGGAGGCGATGACCATGATCGTCATGAGGGGGAGAAGAAGACAGA
>NC_037529.1:38666286-38698339 GCF_001531365.2 Cynara cardunculus var. scolymus
GTAAGAGCTATAATATTCACACACAATTGCCACCCTTATATCCAAAGGTACACCTCTCCTTGATATGTCACCCTTATTTCAAAAGACACCTCTCCTTGATATGCCACCCTTATTCCAAAAGACACCTCTCCTTGATATGCCACCCTTATTCCAAAAGACACCTCTCCTTGATATGCCACCCTTATTCCAAAAGACACTTCTCCTTGATATGCCACCCTTATTTCTTCATTAAAATCTATGAATTAGTTCGGATGAAGGATCGCAGTCACAATCATCTTATCAAATCCTCATTCATAGTTTTATCCATAAATCTATAGATTAATTCCAAATGAAGACATATCAAAATCACAATCGTCTTAAAAGAATATTCTCTATAGTTTTCAACCAACAGTTTTATCATTAAAACCTTTCAAACTCAAGAACAATCTATTCTTTCAACGAATTCCAAAAACATCATATCCCTTTTTAAATCCTCAAATCAGGATATCCTTTCCACAACTGTTTTAAAGAAGCAATCTCTTCTTTATCTTTTCCAAAACAGTTTTTAATACTTAAACATATAACAATAACACCTTTAAACTATCAAAATAGTTTTTACCATCTTTTCTTCACAATCAATATCAAAACCTAGCAGTTTATATAACCAAATATATAAAGGTTATAGTCATCAAAAACTCACAGTTTAAAATCAATTGTAATTTAAAAACTCACCTTAACAGTAACAGGTTCTGTAGTTTTTAAAACACACAGCAAATCACAAGCTCTTCAAACAGCTTTGAACAAAAAGATTTGTTCAAGAACACCTCTCACCGCCACAACACTCTTTTTCTCTTTCAACAGATTTTTCTTCAAAATGAAATGATAAGATAGAATCTTATATTTTTATTTCTTTAAATACTCTCACCATGGTGGTGAAGATTATTAAAAACTCATAGGTGGTGAAAGTTTTAACCAATAGAAATAATCTTGGGTGGTCGGTTTTTCATTATTAAATTCATGATTTCTTTACCATGAAGATATAAGTTTTTAAATAATATAATGATGTTGTCACCCTAATAACTTATCGCAATTGTGCACCACCTTATGTATGCTTCACACCACATCCGTACATGTATAAATCATATATGTCATGCCATCTTTTCACATATATGCATGCACAATATCATGTTCACATATATAGTTCATGCATTTCTACTTAGATATGCATATTTCACGTAATCCACATAATAAACATGTATAAATTACCTCAACCTAGGTTGTCTCAAACCTGGTTATAACACTAAGTGTGGTAGATTGGACTTGCTTTGTGAGCTCAATTCGGAGCTTTTCAGTATTATACGGTTGCCCGGTGAGTTATATAGTTAATTTTTACATATGGATTTGAACAAATATATATTTTCATATGAATGTTTTTGGTCTTGAATGGAGTTACACGATCTTGATCTATCTTTGATTCCGTCTCTTGAGTCGATTCCTTATTACTATCTCGGTACATCGGTTTGCCTTCTGAATCTAGACTCGCTGTTTTGTTCCTTGAATTGTATACCATAGTATGGGTACTACTTCGTGTGGTACACCAGAAGTTGATGGCGGAGTCAAGATCCCGGGTTGGACGGGTGAGACTTTCTGCGGTTGTGAATACTCATTGCTCAGAAACGAGGAAGACCAATGAGTAGGGAACCTTGGTACATACCCGGTAGAGGAACACAAACAGTGCAAGGTTTTCCATAATGTATGATTTTAACTCGGACTTTGGCATGTGCCTGGGAGGTGAAGGACGGGGTGATGCACTATCTTCGTTATGTAAACTGATTCAATCTCTTGGTTCTTGATATTTATTGGTATTCTAACGTTGTTGAATATATTTGGTCGTTGATCCTGTCTCCTTGTTGTATTGAGCAACAATGGTATGGTATAATATGGTGATTTGAATATGGAATCCTATGATCTTGCCATTCGGTAAGTAATGGTTCACTCGGTTTCTTGTAAGTCTCAGTTTATATTTGGATGATGTCTTGAACTCTTTTATTGATAAGAGTTTATTATATATGTTTATAAACATGTGTGATATTGATATGTAACACTTAACTATTTAACTCACTAAGCGTTGGCTTACCATTTAAGTGGCAACCTTTCTCAGGAAAGAAGACGGATAAATAGAAAGAACCCGTTGTCTGACTTGAAGATTTATCGGGGAACTTGAAGATATCGATCTTGCTTTTGGGTAGATAGTAGCTTATATATATAGTCATGTCCCGTATTCTTTTGGTTACATAATTTGGGTTGTAAGTAAAAATTTGTTATATTCGATTTGGAATTGTGTTTTGGGTAGTTTTTATCACTAAAATAGAACGGATATTTTGATGAAGTTTTCTAGAAAATTAATATCCCATATTTTGAGGTTAATTAATGTTATGCCCAGATTTATGTTTTTCAAGGTGTTAGTCTCTGGACCATTGAATGGCCTCTGGTCCTTCATGGCCTCTGGTCCTTCATTGCCTCCGGTCCAACCATTGCCTCTGGTCCTTCATAGTCTCACCTCTGGCCCTTCATGGCCTCTGGTCTTCTTCCAGACTTAGCCATTTCGCAGCCTCTGGACCATTGCCTCTGGTCCAACCATTCCCTCTGGTCTTCCTCCAGACCAAGTTTTTTTTTAGCAGCATTTTCAGATTTTCCATCCTTGGCCCAAATGGCTTTGACAAAAGTTTTAGAATAATTTAGGGTCAATTTTGGTCCAAATAATCAATAAATTATATTTTATTGGAGATTTTATAGGAATTGGTAATTTAGGGTTTGCTCAAGGTAGATGTTACATGATGAATTTCTCTGTATATTCCCTCACATTTCTGTTTCCTTGTTGCAATTTTGGAAAATCTTCTTCCATTCGTCTAATGGCAGCTTTTGGGCAAAATTGCTCCTTGAATTAATTTGACAAATTCTAGCCATGTCATAGTTTGCAAAATATCTGTTCTGGCTAAGGATTCTACTTCCCACCAGAATAACGTGTTTGATTTCAACACCGAGACTGCAAATCTGACTTTATCTGTTTCTGTACATCAGATGGTATTGAATACAGACTCCATCTCTTTGATCCAACACATAGCTTTAATTGGATCTCTTTCTCCCGAGAAGGTTGGTGGTTTGCAGGTTAGAAAGATCTTTATATCTCCTTCCCTGTTATTGAGAATTGGAATCGATGGAGTAACTTCAATTCTGCCTGTTTCTATTCTGGCAGGATTCCTCAAAATAGAAGTCAAGGTTTCCCTTAGCTTTCCCATTTCTTCAGCGAACATGTCCCTTGTTACATATTCTAGGTGAGACATTCGTTCTTGATTCATTTTTTTAGAGTTTGATTCTGCCTGATTCATATTGATTTATGGTTGGCTTATTCTGCCTGTAGTCTGTCCCCTACCTCTGCCTCTGCTTCCGCCCTCACAGGTGCCAATAGAAGCAACAGGGGATTCTTCTTCATTGGGGCAGGTGATCCTTTCCGACATTCTTGATCTACTAGCCATCTATAGATAACAAAGTTAATACACATTTTCACATTCCCAAATATAATAATGTGTCCAAGTTCAGTTATGTACCTGTAGATTCAAAATTACATTGGCCTGATGTAATCTGAAAATACCTTACACACTGATTTCTTAGCTTATCATATTTATTCCAATGGTGCTAAGTATGTCCGGGACCCTAATATGCAATGATATAGTTTAAGTCTAGGTATCATGCATGTGAATACCTAAATCTCTTAAGCTCAGGCTCTGATACCAACTCTGTAACACCCCCAATCCATACATTGCATATCACACATATATTATATATAAAATACATGTCTTCTCCCACATAGGTCCATAATACAAGAGACTAAAATATACAACCCAAAAATTTCAAAGTACATGCTCTTGTATCCTAGCGTTTATGCTCCAAAATGGCTAAGCACATAGGGAAGTAATTCACATAATGTGATTTCCCTTATTATCTTTTACCTGCACACATATTTTGAAAACACAAAATGAGGGTTAGACAGGAATGTCTAGTGAGGTTCGCTTTTATGTAATGCAGGGTGAAGATCATCAAAACATTTATTTTAAATAATACATCTCATGTAGTAAAACTAAAAATCATACTGTTCCAGTCCATCGGGCCTCTGGTTCCAACCCACACTTGGAATATATTTCAATTACTTGGACTAGAGCCCCTCTAGTCTCTCTCTTCCAAAGCTTCTGGTTCCTCAACTAGAGCCTCTGGTTGTACTAACCAGGGCTTCTAGCTCATATAATTTCTTATAATGTTCTTTATTTAAGCTTTCAATCAACAAGATAGCCTTTTTCATAAAAAGAGTAATTATGAAGAGTTCATGTTCGACCAGAGCCTCTAGTTGTATTAACCAGAACTTCTGGTTCAAAAGACATGATCAACCAGAGCCCTCTTGCTCAACGTGTAAGTGAACCAAAGCCTCTCTGGTCTATTTTTCATAAAAAGATTCTAAGTATAAAATTCATTTCTTAAAAACATCTAAAATATGATTTTGACATAAAAGTTCTTATTAATAGATACAGAACCTCTGGTCCAATAATGAGGACCAACCAGAGCCCCTCTAGTTCCTTGCAAGGAACAACCAGAGCCCCTCTAGTTCCTTGCAAGGAACAACCAGAGTCCCTCTGATTTCTAATAAAAATGAACATTCTGTTCCAAAACATTTTTAACCAATACCAATGGCCATAGGCCAAGTTTTCCCTTCTCAATAACGTCAATACTATTATTTCTAATAASAACAATATCTTTGAGTTCTCAAATCACAAAGAAGTAAGGAATCAAATCTATTGTAGTCTTAAAAGATATAATAGTAAGAGCTATAATATTCAGACACAATTGCCACCCTTATATCCAAAGGTACACCTCTCCTTTATATGTCACTCTTATTTCAAAAGACACCTCTCCATGATATGCCACCCTTATTTCTACTTCAAAATCTATGAACTATTTCGGATGAAGGACCACAGTCAAAACCATCTTATCGAATCCTCATTCATATTTTTATTCATAAAATCTATAGATTAATTCCAATTAAAGGAAGATCAAAATCAGAATCGTCTCAAAAGAATATTCTCTATAGTTTTCAATCAACAACTTTATCATAAAAACCTTTCAAACTCAAGAACAATCTATTCTTTCAATGATTTCCAAAACATCATATCTCTTTTAAATCCTCAAAACAGGATATCATTTCCCAAACTGTTTTAAAGAAGCAATCTCTTCTTTATCTTTCCCAAAACAGTTTTTAATACTCAAATATATAACAATAACACCTTTAAACTATCAATTTTTACCATCTTTTCTTCAAAATCAACATCAAAACTCAACAGTTTATATATAACAATATATTTAAAGGTTTTAGTCATCAAAAACTCACCTTAATGATCACAGATTCTGCAAATTATAAACACACATCAGATCTTCAATTAGCACAAAATCTTCAAATCACTTTTTTTGTGTATTAATCTTTCTCAAGAACTCTTTCACCGTCACACACTTTATTTTTTTCTCAAAAAAGTTCCTTTCTCCAAAAATCAAGATAAAGTATGATCTTATCTTTTTCCTTCTTTATATATTTTTCTAACAAAGGCGGTGATGGTTTTATTAAAATAAAACTCTCTGACGGTGTGAAGGCTTTAACCAATAAAGATAATTTAGGCGGTGGGTTTTTCGTTATAAAATTCATGATTTCTTAACTATGAAGGTATAAGTTTTTAAATATTATAATAACGTTTCCACCAGAATATCTTATCAGCTATATGCAACAGCTTATGTATGCTTCACACCACATGCATACATGTGTAAATCATATATGTCATGCCATCTTTTCACATACATGCATGCACAATATCATGTTCATATTCCACACATATAGTTCATGCATTTCTAAATTAGGCATGCATATTTCACGTAATCCATATAATAAACACGTATAAATTTCCTTAACCCAGGTTGTCTAAAATCCTGGTTATAACATAACATGTATTGATTAGACCGGTGCTATTGGTTCAACCAATACATCAGTTCATGGCCCTGTTAATCAAATTGTTTCATCGAGGGGCCCAAAAATATCTCTCATCTTGAAAGGAGCAAATCCCATTTTGCATGTACACGACTTATACACTATCTATGTTATTCCCAATATAGTCCTTATGATCACCCGATTAAGGGCAATTCTAAATAATATGATCATCATTTTATTTAAGGATACTTAAACATGCAAAAATTGAACACAATAATGTTTAATGTAAATACCCATATCCAATATGCCAAAACAGATAAAACATATATGTTTATCGTTCAAATAATTAAAGTCTACTACTAAGATCCATTATACTAATGTATTACAGAACCTTAAGCCTATCGAACTAGTATGAGCATCATGCTTGTTTTGACTCAAAGGCTTGGTGAGAGGAACTGCTGGATTTTATTTTGATTGAACTTTGCATATCATTACGTCACCTCGATCAATAGTTTCACGAATCAGGTGATATCTTCTTAGTATATGCTTAGAGCGCTGATGTGACCTTGGTTCTTTTGCTTGAGTTATGGCACCCTCGTTGTCCCAATAGATATTGACAGGGTTACAAATGCTAGGAACTACCCCCAAGGTCAGAGATGAATTTCTTCATCCAAACAACTTCCTTTGCAGCGTCTGACGCTGTAGTGTACTCTGATTCTGTAGTTGAGTCTGCTATAGTGCTTTGTTTGTATCTCTTCCAACTCACAGCACCTCAGTTTAACACAAACACATATCCCGATCGTGATTTAAAGTCATCACGGTCGGTTTGGAAACTAGCATTTGTGTATCCTTGGATACACAAATATCTTACTTCACCTTCGTACAGTAAAAACATATCCTTAGTTCTTCTCAGTTATTTTAGGATATTCTTTACTGCTACCCAATGACCATCATCTGGGTTTGACTGATATATGCTCGTCATGCATAAAGCATACGATACGTCAGGTCTATTACATAGCATGGTATACATTTTTGAACCGATGCCTGAAGCATAGGGAACACCCTTCATGCTGTTCTTGTCCTATTTAGTACTAGGACATTGAGTTCCACTCAGTTGTATGTCGTGTACCATTGACAAGTTTCCTCTCTTGAAACCCTCCATCTTGAAGCGTTTCAAGGTTTTGTCAATGTGTGTAGTTTGGCATAATCCAATTAAGCGCTTAGATCTATCACGATAGATCTTTATGCTAAGAATGTATGTTGCCTCTCCTAAATCCTTCATCGTGAAACATTTTCCTAACCATGTTTTTACTTCCTTAAGTATTGGTATGTTGTTTCCGATGATTAGTATATCATCGACATATAGGATTAAGAATACTATTTTTCTCCCATTGACCTTCTTGTACACAAGGTTCATCTTTGTTATTTATGAAACGAAATACCTTGATTTTCTTGTCAATACCAAGGTTCCAACTACAAGATGCTTGCTTCAGTCCATATATAGACTTCTGCAATTTACATACCTTACCAGGATACTTTGGATGCTTAAAACTTTCTGGTTGTACCATGTGCATGTCCTCGCTTAAGGATCGGTTAAAGGAATGCGGTTTTAACATCCATTTGCCATATCTCACAGTCATGATATGCAGCTATGACAAGTAGGACCCTGATCGATTTTATCATAGCTACTGGAGAAAAGGTTTCATCATAATATACTCCTTGAGTCTGTGTGAAACCTTTCGCTACCAACCTAGCTTTATAGGTATGTACAATCCCATTCATGTCAGTTTTCTTTTTGATTACCCATTTGCATCCTACGATTTTGCAGCCGACAGGTGTATCTACCAAGTTCCAAACTTGGTTATCTGCCATGGATTGTATTTCGGCCTTCATGGCATCATGTCATTTATCATATTCCAAACCTGATAGGGCTTCCTGGTAGGTAAGTGGTTCATCATGAACCATGTCATTTCCAATAAGATAACCATATCTTTCAGGCTCAAGACGGTTCCTACATGATTTTCTGATTGTTTGTATCTCGTTATTTTCCTCTACAACTTGTTGAGGTTGATCATCTCGTTGTTGGTCAGGGTCAACCATTGTCTCATTTTGTGGTTCATGAGTTTCCTCAAGATCTACTGTATTCCCCGTTGTGTTTCTTGATAGAAAATCATTTTCTAAGAACTCACCACGTCGCACAACAAATATTTTGTTCTTGCTGGGTTTGTAGAAATAATATCAAATAGTCTCTTTTGGATATCCTATAAAGATGCATTTTTCAGACCTTTGGTCAAGCTTTTTAGAAGCCTCTTGCTTAACATAAGCATTACAACCCCATATTCTCATATAAGATAGTTTTGGGATCTTCCCAGACCACAACTCATATGGAGTCTTTTTGGTCCTTTTGGTTGGTGCATTATTTAGTATTCGGGCAGCTGTTTCTAGGGCATATCCCCAGAAACTCTTTGGCAGAATGGCACAACTCATCATAGAGCTAACCATGTCCAACAAGGTTCTATTTGTCCTTTCGGACACAGCATTATGTTGTGGTGTTCTCGGAGGAGCTAGTTGGGATACCATCCCACAATCTCTTAGATGTCCAATAAACTCTTGGGTTAAATATTTACGACCTCGATCAGACTAAAGTACTTTAATTTTCTTGCCAAGATGATTCTCTACTTCATTATGAAACTCTTTGAATTTTTCAAAGCTTTCAGATTTGTTTTTGATTAGGTAAACATACTCGTATCTACTTAAGTCATCAATAAATGTTATGAAGTAGCAATGTCCATTTCTTATGATTTAACTAAAAGGCCCATATACATCATTATGAATGACTCCTAAAAGTTCTGCAGCTCTTTTAGCTTACCTTTAAAAGGTGTCTTAGCCATCTTTCCTAATAAACAAGTCTCACATGTGTCATATGAATCATCACATGATTCCAATACTCCGTCCGCCTTGAGTTTGACTATGCGTTTCTTATTTATTTGTCCAAGACGACAATGCCACAAGTAGGTTTGATTCAAGCCTCGCTTGATCCGTTTATTGTTTACATTATATATTGATTCATAATTACAACTATTTTGAATATCAATTTCATAAATACCATTATGTGGTTTTGCCACGAAATACAAAACATTGTCAAGATAAGCTGAAATAGTGTTGTTGCTAAAAGAAAACATAAATCAATTCTTTTGTAATTGAGAAAACAAAACTATGTTCCTAATAATGTTGGGTACGTATAAACACTTGCTAGGTGATAAAGTAAGGCTATTTGACAGATCCATATCATATGTGCCATGAGCAACAGCGGCTACCTTAGCTTCATTTCCCATTCTCAGTTCCATTTGGCTTGGTTTCATCATCTCATCACTTTTTAGTCCCTATGAAGTAGTACATATATGAGTACCAAATCTGGTATCCAATACCCAGGAATCATAGTCAGAAATGAATAAATCAATGGTAAACATACCTGAAGTTAAAATTGCGTTAGCCTTCTTCTTTTTATTCTCTACCAGTAGGGTTGGGCAGTTTCTCTTCCAGTGCCCCTTTTGCTTGCAATTGAAGCAAACTGCATCATCAGGAATCTTTCCTTTGCCCTTGTTTTTATTGGAGCTTCCAACTTTAGTTTTACTCTTGGCTACCCCTTTTTTTCTTAGTTACCCCAGCTTTAGGCTTGATCATCAAGACCTGTTTTGGTTTAGGGGTCTCCAACTTAGGAATACTTCTCTCAGCAGTTATAAGCATGCCGTAAAGCTTTGTGAGAGACTTTTCTAAATGATTCATATTATAGTTCATGACAAACTGATCATATGATTTAGGCAAGGAATTGAGAAGCGAGTCGATTGACAATTCCTTATTTAGTGGGAAACCAAGAAGAGTTAATCGGTCAACATACCCTTTCATTTTTAAGACGTGGGTACTAACCGGTGAAACCTCAGTCATCATACAGGCATGCAATGCCCTGACTGTGTCAAACCTCTCTTGCCTGGCTTGTTGTTGGAACATAGATTTCAATGAAGAAATTATTTCCTAAGCAGTCATGTCCTCATGATCCCTTAACAACTTAGGAGTCATAGTGGCAAGCATGAGACATGCAACATCCAATGAGTCATTCTGATGGCTTTCAAAGGCACCCTTAACTTCAGCGGATGCGGTTCTAGCAGGAGCGTTTGGAGGGGGGGGGGTTTAGAATGTAGAGCTTCTTTTCATGCTTAAGGACAACCCTTAAGAAGCGAAACCATTCGAGGAAGTTCGTCCCATTCAACTTTTCTTTTTCAAGGACATACCGGAGAGAAAATTGGGACACTTTGTTTGTGGATGAGTCTGGGTTTGGAGTGGATGCAGACATCTACAATATCCAAGTTCGATTTTAGTCTGAATTTTAAAATCTCAAATTAAATAAATTAACCTTTCAATTATCAATTTTATTTGAGCTAAGATCCCTATTTCATCTATTTCTTCAAATGGTAATGCACTGTCTGGGAAATAAGTTATTTAGGTAGGAATCGTCCAATCATGTTCAACATAACTCTTAGGTGATCGTGGGATTCTATTTAATATATCATATATAAAATATACACGTTTAATCTCACCTCAATGCCTTAAAAATACTTATAGAAGGTCAATTCACATATTATGATATTTATAAGTAAACTGACCATACTACGGTATCGTGATCCCACCTAATTTCTCAATTCAGGTTTAATGGGATCAGTCATCCAAAACACGACTATTCAAGTGAGTGGCCAAGTGCAACTTTCACTTAAATCTTGTAGTCTCGGCATCTTGTATCACACTACTATCATCTGATGTGACAGGCCAAACACTAATCATACTGGAATCTGTAAGATTTGACAAGTACCTTAAACGGGTGGCGTTTAGTTTACGTTTTAAAAAGGTTTAAATTTTAGAAAAACATTTTCTAATTACTTTTAAAATGTTTGATTTTATCTCTAAAATTAAATTCCTTTTGTTTTAAAAGTTTACCCGTAAAAATCGGTTTGATTTTTGATATACATTATCATTTGAAAATATCATATTTTAATTAACGATCTGAGATTGTTTTGCATTTGATTTTTAAAACATTTTGCAATTATCATAGTAATAATAAAAGCAATAAACAAAAAATAAACAAAAAATAAACAACCACAAGATGATATATGGATTTGCCCCTTATGTTGTGTTGTGAGCCAACACAACAACCACGGTAAAACTAAGGGCGTCTTCAAGCTCCCACTGGCCTCGTCATCTTGGTGAACTCTAGGGACTCCGTCTTATTTGGAATGTTGTCTTCGTTCATTTAAATAAATACAACATAATTCTATTATGTTTACATTTGTCCTATCTAGAAAATTTAAATTAAAAAATTACAACCCATGCAATTAATACATTTTAATTTTCCGACAAAAATAAATAAATAAATCAACCACGGGTCTTGGCGGAACAATCCATATATTACACAATATAAATATTAAACATAGTATAAAACAAAAAAGGAATTGGTACAATTAAATAATTGATCAAATCTAACAAGATTTTTATTAAAATCCAAATAACATATTTGGTTTTAATTAGTCCATAACTTAATTTTAAACCAACCCTAACTTTAAACAAAATCCGGCCCAAAGTTTTAACTTAAAACTAGCCCAATCTTTTAAATTAAAAAACCCAAGTTTTTAATTAATAATAATCCCAAGCATTTTAATTTAAAATGGCTTAAAAACAGGCCCAAAGAATTATAGGCAAAAGAAGTCTCGGCCCATTTATGGTTTTATTATAACCAGCCCAACTGATTTCTTTGAAATCTTTTCATAAATAAAATCCCGTTTAATAACATTTCGTTTTAACTACTTTCGATTAGTCGGAATAATTGTCAAAGTGGCTCTAATACCACAATTGGGTTTTAGTTTGCGAAAATAACCAGATAAAACGTAGCGAAAAAAAAGAACCTGGTTACAAAAACATTTAGAATTTTTTTCTAAATAAAACCCAAAGCCAGATCGATTGACAATTAAAACGAATCTACCCAAACCATAGGATGTTTAAAATATTTACATTGTGGTTGAAATTAAAACTTTGATGTAGCACTAAGAAACCAAATCTGGTTTCTCTATCGGTTGTCCACACAAGAACATGCTTGGAACTCCCACCGGGTGCTAGCCCAAAGAATCCTAATTCTATAATTGTATCGTAAGGGTTTTGAGGCTACAACTAGCTATCAGAAGTCAATCCCCTACTTTGGTTTAGCCCCTAAGCCTTATTTATATGGTCAGTCTTCGAGATTGACCATAACTCTTAATAAGGCTTAATCGTTATCTAAAATGATTATTTATTTATCAAATAATATATTATATAATTATCTAAAAACATTTAAGATAATTACATACATATTTATAGATTAAACCCTGTAATTATAATAATCACAAAACGGTACACATGCTTATATTCTTTCTTTAGTGGAAGCATACGTGTTCTTTGTGTGCGACCCTTTAGGTTTACATGGCTTGTTGGCAGTGTCGTGGGTATAACATAAAACTTACAGTTACCTATTATCATCTTATTTGTTAGTCTATTGTCTAGACAGTTATGTGTCGATCTTTTGTAACTTAACCTGGTATGAGGTGGGTTAGAACTTAAGTAAATTTTTGGTTGATTAAAAGACTTCCGCTATAAATGGTGTTATTTTAGTCGTCTTTTTGGAGTATTTACATAAGAATTCGCTTTAGCTTACATAACGTTTCAACATGAAATGGGAACACAGTTGAACATGAGTACTACATATCATCCTTAAACTGATGGCCAGAGTGAGAGGACGATAAAAATACTGGAGGATATGTTAAGGGCTTGTGTGATTAACTTTGGAGGTAGTTGGGACAACCACCTCTGATAGAATTTGCTTATAACAATAGTTACCACTCGATCATCAAGGCAGTACCATTTAAAGCGTTGTATGGCCGTAAATATAAAACCCTAATTTGTTGGGCAGACATTGGAGAAAGACAACTTGTTGGACCCAAGTTAGTCCAACAAACACCTGATAAAATAGTACATATTAGGGATAGATTAAAGGATTCGCAAGATAGACAAAAGAGTTATGCGGATAGAAGGCATCGACCCTTGGAATTTCAAGTGGGTGATAAAGTCTTATTGAAAATATCACCATGGAAAGGGATTGTAAGAGTTGGGAATAATGGTAAGCTAAGTCCAAGGCATATTGGACCATTTGAGATAACTGCAAGAGTAGGAGCAGTTGCTTATCGGTTGAAACGACCAAAGGAGTTAGGTAGTATTCACAACACATTTCATGTGTCGAACTTGAGAAAGTACTTAGCTGATGAGTCAGCCGTTGTGGATTTTGTTGGTCCCTTGAGGGTCTACAAAATAAGTAAAACAATTTGTAGGAGGGGGGGATGAATACAAACACAATATTTTTAAATATAAAATGTAAATTGATAGAGAAGTACAAATATTACAAGACTGTTTGTTGAAAGATAAGGTAAGAATACCTATGTTGATCCCAAATCTCTCAATAACACTAATAATCAAGTTAAGAATAACCAAATTATAGTGTTTTAATGAATAAAATGATTAACACTGAAGAACAATGTATGAACATTAAAAGAACAATCTTGAGGGCCAAAGATTTCACTTTATTCAATAATAATGTAAAAACGTAAAGCATCAATGAATTACAATAGGCCTAATCACCTATTTATACTATTAGGCTAATAAGAAGATAAATATCTAGCGAGACTATTTAGCTAATCTTCTACTAATAGATAAAGCTTATCTGTAATAAGGATAAACATTAAAACACGATAAACTTTGTAGAATCCAGCTGTTGAATGATTATCTCCAGCTGCTTTCCATGGGATATGCATTCAACCTTATCTTCATTGCTTGCCTCTGGTTGAACTAGTGAAGGAAACTCCAAGTGTTAGTATCCAAAGAGGTCATGAAGATGCACTTTCCATCGCATCTCTGGTCAGTTCATCAACCCTCTGGTTGTTCTTCAGACTTAGTCATTTTTTCTTGAAGTCTTCCGTCGGCCTTCTGGTTCTTCATCACTTGTTTGTCTTCATTACTTCATGCATAATACTTATGGGGTCTAACAATCTCCCCCTAAGTAATGAAAGAACAAACATCAACTATTCTAAGAACATTCAAAGTATAAATGAAGAACATATGCTATTCTAAAGAAAGCATCTTTTGCCAAATTCTTCATTAGATCAAATGATGAATTCTTACATTGGTGAAATGAAAATTACAGGACAAAAATACAAGACTACATTTAGGGTCTCCCCTGAGATATTTCCCAAAAGCGCATAAGTAGTCCTCTGTAATCGGTGACTGTAGATATTTCATGTATCAATCTTTGTCCATCGTTTGTTGGTACGTGAGATCTACTCAATATGTCTCTTATGGGTTTTTGAAACCATTTAAGTTTTTCATTTGAATACTTAAAGGCCTCAGTCAGCCTAAAGAATTTCTTTGCTCCAAACTCATTTTTGTATACTAGACCCAGTTCTGGTTGAGTAAGGACAGAGGCAGAACTCTTCTCCTGCAGGCCAGGGATGTCTTCATCAGGTGGAGTGCAGGATAGTCTTTCGATGCCAAGCTGAAGAGCAATCTCAAAATCACTCTTAGCTCGATGTTTCACCAAGGTTTCCATTGTCTGGACGATCGCTCTATTCGCCATCCAAAATCTTATGCCATGATCCTGTCGCTAAGTCGTGTATGCATATAGCTCGATCAAGTCATAGGGATTGAGATTGATCAAGTCATTGTCACTAAAGACGCTGACCTGACCATGAGCTCGCTCCACTGTGTACTCGATGTACTTGATGGCTCGGTTAGCAACGGTCCTCATTTTGATGTCCATGACCAAACTTATTCCATCATTTGAGAAAACAACCCTTGGTGGTTGAGTGGTCTGTCTCACAAACCTATGGTGTAGGAGGTTCATGGATTCTGGTGAAAGGATTGGAGGATTGAGTGTCAGCCCCTTCATCACGATCATGGTACAGGTATTGATGGATAATCTCCATCATGACTGGCTCCCTCGATGGCACCTCTGGACGTCTCTTGAGTGACTCCATGTTTGCTATTATTTCATCGACTATCCCTTGAGGAGGGTGCCTCGAAGATGAAGGAACATCCGCTTGCACCTGGGTTTGTTTTTGGGTTAATGGTTGAGAGGGGGTAGGTTATGGAAGATTTTGGATTGGCTCTGGTTCATTGGTGACTTGTGGTTCAGGAGGTTGTATTTGGGGGGTTTCTGGTTCATCGGGTTGAGTTGGTGGTTATTGTGGTGATGAAGGTTGGGTGATTGTGGGTTGAGCTTGTAAGGGTAGAGTGGTGAAGGGTTGTATGGTGTGTGGTGTTGGTGAGGGGGTTAATGGTAAGTTTGGAGTTGGTGATGGGGTGAATGGTAGGTTGGTTGGTGGTGTGGATGGTTATTCATCGGTCAATGAGCTCAACTCAATTGGATCTTGGAAAATGGCAAAAGGAACATGTACATTATGTACATCTTCAGAGGGTTGAGCTTCTGGTTCCCTCACTTGGGTTTTTTGGTTTGGGGGAGATGGTTGGTTTTGTGTTTGAGGTGAGGGTGGTGGTGCAGCAGATTCCATATGTTGAGCAGCCGCAGCCTTGGTCTCCCCCTCATGAGGTCCAACACCTTGATCATCGAGGTCTGGTTCCTTATGGCATGGCCTTTTGTGTTGGCGGCTACTGGAGCATGATGCTCTGCTCCTCTTCTTCCTGAAGGTCGTAAGATACGCCTTCAGGGCTTGTTGTCTTCTGCTCTCCTCCATCGAGTGAAGAAGAGAGGTGGTGCGTGTCTGTTGATCAGCAAGGCTCTGGGAGAGAGCCTTGGTAGGTTGAATGGAGCGATGGATGAATTTTGCACTTATGTCATTGAAGGATGAGACAAGTGCCTTTCACAGGTCCCTTAGGTCGGCCCTGGTTGCATATTCTGTGGTGGAGGTTGAGGTAGGTGGGGGCATGGAGGTGGTGGTGGATGTGGATGGAGGAATGGGAAGGTTGGCAATGAGATTCCTCACCTTTGCAATGAAGGAAGAGAAGGCTTCATCGAAGGATGGGCCTACAGAGGGTCGTTGACGAGGAGGAGGTTGGGGTATGTTGGCTAGTATGGTAGCTGGGAGGGAGGAGAGGGTGTTTTGGATGGTGGTCATTTGGGTAGAAAGAGAGGCTAATGTTTCATCGATGGATGAAGTTAGGTGTGGGGTAGGTTGTGGGATTTGAGATGTGATGGCGGCTGGAAGGGTGCTTATGGTTAGGGAGATGGTGTTTAGTTGGGTATTGATGGAGGCTAACGTCTCATCGGTTGTAGTTGCCTTGGCCGTGACGGTGGCGATGGAGTGAATTTGGAGTTGGTTTCTTTGGGTGGCAAGGGAAAAGGAGGTTTTGTGGTGTTGGGTGACTGTCTGTTGTAGCAGTTGGAGACAGGTTATGTTGTCTCGGGTTTGTGTTTCATGGGTTGCAAGAGAATGTCGAAGGGGGGGTGAGGTTGATGGATGGAGGGTTGTCGACAATCCCTTGTATGATGAGTTTTAGGTCTTCCAAGGACCACTGGATCGAGTCTACAAAGGCTTGGAACTCAGCCTTTGTGACCAGATCAGCCACATGGGTAACCCCTGCAGCAACGGATGCTGCAGGTTGAGCCTCAGCTCCAGAGGAGCCTTCTTGGCCTTTTAAAAATGTGGGTCGTGAAGGACTTCCATCATGTCCTTGATAGCCCTCTAGTGAGGAGCTATCTCGTGATGTTGCTACAACTTCTTCTTCTTCCTCGGCTTTAGAGGTCGGGTTAGAGAAATAGATGTGTGTCCCCTTTGCTAGATCAAGTATCGAAGGGGGATGTTGTGCATGAACAAGAGATCGCTCTGAACGATCTTGTGGATCAGCAATGCCAGACGCAACACATGCTTTTGGATGTGTGAAAGATAGTGGCGAGCCATAAGGCAAAGTGGCTCTTATTTCTTCATCGTCCCTTTGTTGGGAGGGGGGGATGAATGGTGGGGTTCCTTGGATGTATCATCTCCAGAGACCCGAAGAATGGCATCTGGATGGCTGGCTGGGTGTGGGATTGGACTGGGTCATCCTTGTTCAATACCCCTTTGACCTTGATCGCCAGGGGTAGTGGTGGTGGGTGCCCTTTCGGTAGTGGGGATGGGTATTGTATGTGAAGGGCTGGGGGATGCACGAGGAGAGTCATCATCATCATCTTCATCATCCGATGAAGACGACTCCTGTGCTCCCTCGTGATTGTCTGGGGACGGCTCTAAGTGCTCTGGTGTAGCTGCCCTCGGTTCTTAGGACAGCAGAGAGCGTTCATAGGTCTGCCTTATCTCAGACGTCTCTGGTATGACGCTGAGAATGGCGCGAGAGACTGTCCTCTCGGTGGTGTAGCCGTCCTTGGAGATTGTTGGACGATGACCATGCATTATGAACTGGGGGGTAAATGGTTCATCGGCCGGGAGTTCGTGTCTCCTCATCGCATCCCTTATGAAGAGAGCGAGGAATCATGGGAAGCGCACGGACGACAGTGGCTTTCCTGCGGCCCGAAGCTTGCACTTCTTGATTACCGCTGCATAGATTTTGTTGTAGATGAGGATAGCGTAGTCCAGCGGCAGGTTGAAGAAGAGGCCGTACATGATGGTCATTATGTTGATCTTGCCTTGATCCATCGATCCCAGCTTGGAATCAGGGCTCTGTTCAATATGAAAAAGAACATATTCCACATTGGGGGAGGAATTGACTCTTAAAGTCAGAGGCATTGCGTAGGTCACGATTGTAACCTAGCATGTGGATGAAGAGAAGGATATCGGAGCTCGTGGGTAGTTCGGCGTAGTTGTCAATGCCGAGTTCTTGCCGTGTGGGAATGCAAAGGACTCTAGAAACCTTTACCCGGGAGATTTTGATGGAGCAGATCATGTCGTTTGGAGCGTCAATATCCCCTATAATTCTATGGCTGTCGGGGATATACTCGTAAGTCTGCTAGTACTGTTGTACGTACTTAAATGGTACGCCATTGTCGATTAACGTCAACGCCTATTGTAAAACACAGTTCTGGAAGAACTCTATCATGATGGCATACTTTGCGTCAAACTGGTTGGTACGAAAGTCGATCGCGTGGTTGTTTGGTTTTAAGGGAAGGAACACCAGTGTGCGGTTATCAGCGCCGGTGGATTGCACATGGCTGTCGTTGTTGTTGGATTCATGAGAGGCGGAGGATGCCATTGCTAGTTGAGGTTGCAGGTTTTGAGTTTTTCAGATCGTCTGTATGTAGTTGCAGGTTTTGGGAGCGTAAAGAGGAAATTGTGTAGGGAAGATGGGTATTTATAGATGGAGGAGGGGAACAGACAAAAGGAAATATTTAAATGGTAATCATGATAGTGGAAAGACGTTTGGCAAAAAAGTGATTTGGTGGGGATCGTGGGCCGTCTTGACGATTCTGTGCCATTAATGTTCGAGGACACGTGTCGTCATGGGGAGGGTGAATGGGTAATGTGAAGAAGTTTATGGGGAACAGCCTGTTAATATGGCAGGTTTTTGTGTTAGGTGACGTTTGAATTATTTGGAGTAATTGAAAAGTTATCCCAAATAATATCTCTTGAGATATCGTGCCAAAAACAATTTAAAATTCCATCTAATTGTAAGATTAATACTAATTACGAAGTTTTGGTCTTCTAAAAACCCATGAAGTATAGTTTTTAGTCACAAAAGCTGCAATTTTGTATAACCTTTAAAGAATTTACAATTAAGATGGTTTTTGGAAAAAAATTGTTTTGTCATGGAACCATAGGAGCTCTGGTTGGACATGACTCATTGGATGGGGAACCAGAGGTCTGTGGTTAAGCATGGACAACCCATGATGTAGGACCAGACGGGCTCTGGTTTCATTCACATGTTTTATTCATCATATATCTAGCATTTTGGTGTCTAGAGGCTGTGGATAGTAGATCTAGAGGCTCTGGGATGGAAAATGCATATTTATGCACTGAAAAGTTTTTATGATGAATGAAAAGCTCCCTCACGAATGATGCATGGGGAGGAGATTGAGTGTAAAACTCCCCCTTGAACCAATAAGAGGTAGGTTCATTTTGATGACCAGAGGCTCTGGTTGTGAATGATGATGAGAGGATGATATGAAATGTGGCTTAGTGTGAGATTGGGCATGAAAACGAGTGGGTCTTTGAGACCAGAGGGTGCTGGTTCCAAAGACAACTAATCCAGAAGCTCTGGTCTTCAGAACCACAGGCTCTGGTTGTTAAGATGATAAAAAATAGTTGAGAGAAGGGTGAAGAATATGCAAAATGGTATGAATCGATGGAGCCTTTGAACCAGAGGTTTATGTTTGCAAAGGCGATGCAAAGTAGTATTAGAAAATGGTTAAGTGCATGTATGTGGTGATAGAATGTATGTGCCTTTAAGACCAGAGGGCTCTGGTTCCAAAGGTTTTCAATCCAGAGGCTCTGATCTTTGGAACTAGAGGCTCTGGTTGTGAAGAGAATGCTTAGTGAAAAAGTTCATTAAGTATTAGCTTTGGACCAGAGGTCTCTGGTTCCAAAGGATGAAGGAAAATGATATGAGTATTTGCTTGAATGAACAAGGAAGTCCAAGTTTGAGACCGAAGTGGCTCTGGTCTCAAAGAATTGGAATCCAGAGGCTCTGGTCTATACTACCAGAGGCTCTGGTTTGGAGGAGAATACTTGGTGAGAAAATACCAAGTATTTGCTTTGGACCAGAGGTCTTTGGTTCCAAAGCCGATAATAGAATGCGACAATGGAACTGAATTCAAAAATGCCAGAATCGACGAATACCTCATCAATAAAGACATCACACAAAACTTTTCAGTAGCCAGAACCCCACAACAGAATGAAGTGGTAGAACGGAGGAACAGAACCATTGTGGAAGCAATAAGGACCATGCTTGCTTCATCAGAGTTACCCATTACCTTCTGGGCTGAAGCAATTTCTACCGCATGCTTCACCCAAAATCGATCCATCATCAACAAATCATTTGGTAATGCGGACCCGGTACGACCATTATGAATTTTTGGTTATGCCATTCGGGTTAACCAATGCACCGGTTGTCTTCATGGATCTAATGAATAGGGTTTGCAGACCATACCTAGATAAATTTGTAATCGTCTTCATATATGACATACTAATTTATTCACGAAGCAAGAAGGATCATGAGTAACACCTAAGATTAATATTAGAGCTACTTAGGGACCAGACATTGTATGCAAAATTCTCCAAATGTGAATTTTGGATTCGTGAAGTACAATTTCTTGGTCATGTGGTTAATGAAAAAGGGATTTATGTAGATCCTACAAAGATTGAGGCCATTAAGAAATGGGAAACCCCAAGAACCCCGACGGAAATTCGTCAATTCCTTGGTTTGGCAGGTTACTATCGGCGATTCATTGCAAATTTTTCAAAAATTGCGCAACCACTCACAGCTTTAACTCAAAAAGACAAGAAGTTTGTTTGGGGAGAGAAACAAGAAGAAGCATTCGAGACTCCTAAGCATAGGCTATGTAATGCACCTATTTTATATTGTGACGCATCACATCGAGGATTAGGATGCGTACTTATGCAAAAAGATAGTCATTGCATATGCCTCAAGACAACTCAAAGTGAACGAGAAGAACTATACTACGTATGACCTAGAATTAGGAGCCGTAATATTTGCGCTTAAAATTTGGAGGCATTACCTTTATGGTACGAAGTGCACTGTGTTCATTGATCACAAAAGCCTTCAACACATCTTCAATCAGAAAAGGCTAAATATGAGACAAAGAAGATGGGTTGAACTGCAAAGTGATTACTACTGTGAAATTAAGTACCATCCAGGGAAGGCTAATGTAGTAGATGATGCTTTGAGCATAAACGAAACGGTGAAGCCAACAAGGGTGCGGGCTTTGGGAGCAGTAGTAACCACGAGTTTGAAAGCACAAATTCTTGAGGACTAGAAAGAAGCATTGAAGGAAGAGAATTTGAAGAATAAGACCCTACACCACATGGAAACTAAGTTTCAACTAAAGTCCGATGGTGTGAATTACTTGGGAAATAGGGTTTGGATTCCTAAGATTGGCAATCTTAGATCTATAATTTTGAACGAAGCCCATCGATCAAAATATTCAATTCACCCAGGAGCAGAAAAGATGTATAAGGATTTGAGGGAACACTATTGGTGGCCTGGAATGAAGAAAGACATTGCACCAAAAACCTTCGGCCTACTTCAACAACCCAAGATTCCCCAATGGAAGTGGGAACAAATATCCATGGACTTCATAACTAAGTTACCCAGGACTGGGAAAGGGCATGATAAAATTTGAGTAATCGTAGATCGACTGACGGAATCTGCTCATTTCCTACCACCAATCCGAGAAGATTATAAGATGGAGAAGCTGGCACAAATTTACATCAATGAAATCATTACTCGGCATGGAGTACCTCTTTCCATCCTCTCGGATAGAGACAGTCGATTATATCAAGATTTTGGTAATCACTTCAAGAAGGGTTGGGTACACGACTAGATTTAAGCACTTTATACCACCCTCAAACGGATGGACAGACGGAAAGAACAATCCAGACACTGGAAGACATGTTTCGCGCATGTGCCATAGATTTTGGTGGAAGTTGGGATACGCATCTTCTGTTAGTTGAATTTGCGTACAATAATAGCTATCATGCCAGTATTCAATGTGCGCCTTATGAAACACTATATGGGCACAAGTGCAGATCTCCATTCAGTTGGCTAGAAATCGACGATCGGCAATTAACTAGACACGATGTAGTTCAGGAAACTACTGACAAGATTGTAATTATCAAGGACCGACTCAAGGCTGCAAGAGATCGCCAGAAAAGTTATGCGGACAATCGGAGGAGACCATTAGAGTTCCAAAAAGGAGATAAAGTACTCTTAAAAGTCTCACCATGGAAAGGAATAATGCGTTCTGGGAAAAGAGCAAAATTAGAATTGGACTAGTGGCATACAAGTTAAATTTTCCACAAGAATTACGCACCATACATGATACAATTCATGTGTCAAATCTCAAAAAGTGTTTAACCGATGAAACACTGGTTATACCACTGGGAGTTGTGCAAATTAACGATCACCTGCGCTTCGTTGAAAAACCAATAGAAATCATGGATAGAGAACTCAAGCAGTTGAGGCGTAGCAAGATTCATATTGTAAAAGTTCATTGGTCTTTGAGGCATGGACCGGAGTACACATGGGAAAGAGAAGATTTTATGAAAAACAAGTATCCTCACTTGTTCACAAACGGGTCCAAGCTAAGAATTGATGAATAAAATTTCGGGATGAAATTCCTCCGGCTTGGGGAGACAGTGACAACTGTCATTTTTGGAGCGTCAAGTTAGCATCTTATTAGGATTTCTATATTTAGAATTATATTTTATTAGGGATTAGTCATATTGATTAGAATTCTTCTGGCTTAGTTCCCAAATTATAGTTCAGAAAACCTTGTTTCGACGGGTAATTGATAAAGTAACTTATGTAATGCCAAATGTATAAATAAAAAATTAAAAATTCTCCTAAAATAATAAAGTTGATATTATAAAATTCAAATTAAAAATATAAAAGTCTCATTTGAATGTACAAATAATTTCACAAAATTTGGAACTTTGATTTAATAAAGAATAATTTTATCGGTATTTGATAAAAGTGTATTTAAGTTAACATTTGAATGGGCTTTATCTTTATAAGAAAATAAAAATAAAAATATGATGGATTGGGCCTTGTAAGGACCGACCCCTTTATCCATATATAAAAACCCCACTTCTTTTGAAATATCTCATTTCACTTTCACGTTACTCCTTTCTCTCTCTAAAAGACTCTTAGTCTTCCACTCCAGCCAAATCCACCTTCCAAAACCCTCATAGATTCCATAAATCTTGAAGAACATTCAAGTCTTCAAGAAAAAGCGAGCAAAATGGTAAAAAAGGTAATAGACTAGTTTTACCATTTATGTATCTTTTTCAACATTATTTATTGTCTCTTTTATGTTTCTTCTTTCTGTTCGAACATTCTGGAGAATCTAAGAAGGGAGATTATTCATCAAAGACATAGAAATGTCCCCAAGATGGTGATAATCTATGATCTACAAACTTAGAACTCAAGAAAATGGAGTAAAAACACATTGCATGTAGTATTTAACAATTAAAAATGACATTTTGAAAACCGACATATTGTTTACTAGCAGTTGTGTCGTCTGTATCTTCTAAAATAAAAGTCCAAATACTCTGTTTTTCCTTTTAAAATGTATTTTGATGAGTTTTTGTTTTATTGTTTCAGGTTTCACTAAAAAATATTGAGTTTTGAGCATTTAAATGCTTAATATAAAACTCCGAAGCAAAATGATGCTGTTGAACAGAAATGTACATGCATGTTCAAAATGACATAACTCTCTCAAAAACTAATAGATATGTGTGATTCTTCTTTTGGAAGTTGGATTAATGTGTTAAGTTTACAAATCAAGTGGAATCATTGAAAAATATTAAGTTTAGACCTTCCATTTGATCCCAGTTTTGACAGAAGGCAATCTGTCCAAATTGCTTGATATGAGAAAATAAGTGGAATATTTAAATTACTAAAATATTTCTAAAATGTGTGAAATTTGGACAAAAGATGTCTAACACAATAACATTTATGGAATAAAAAGTTGAAAGTAAAATGACTTATGGAAGGTTCCTTTTGACAATAATTGGTGAAACCAGGATTCCAGAATCGGAATTTACATGTCTGTCCAAATAGTAACTTTATGTGCAAAAGATTTTGATTTTTAAATACATAAATATTGGATTATTTTTTTTAGAACAATTAATAAGTATCAGCTATAATCCTTAAAACTCACTGGCATTACATAAGATATAATTTTATTTTACCTTTATCAAAACCCGATGGGTGATCTAATTATTGGATTTCGGACTCTTTAGGAAAGTAGGGGGGACGTTTGGAGCTTGAAACGTCATCAAATTCTTGGATTTCATCAGCAAACTCGTGAGTATACACGGTCCACTTTTACTATTTTGTGTATTGAAATTGGGGGGAAAAGCATGAAAGTCTGCAAACTATACTGTTTAGTGTAAAATTATTGGACTAAAGAACTCTTTAATAAAAAATTGTTGAAATCATGAAGAATTGATTGTTATTGCACTATGAATAAATGATAAATTGATGCACAGAGTATATTTTAAAAAATCTCCTTCCGTAAACGCTACTAATTTACTCGGGCACGTTTCTGGGCCGTGGTAATTGTGGATAGCCGCTATTGTGTTGGCAGTCCCACCCAAAAATGGGTGCACATTGCCTATGTTTTATAGTCTACTCATGTGTGCGAATGGCCCACCGTTGAAGTAGTACTGATACGAACCGTGGTACCTAAGTGATTGAGCGGGCCATTTATGGTAGTTCGTAAATTAATGGGGCACATTGGTCAGGTAAGGCTCAGTAGTGTCTCAAGTGTTAAAGCATCAATGAAAATTTACAATTATATTGTGCAAGTTATGTATTAGTTTGCAAGAAGTGATTTATGCATTGTAAATATTTTGTGCATATGAAAACCCGTGAACTCGTCAACTCTTTGTAGATGACGTCATCTTATGTTTCATGCTTTTCAGGAAAATAAGTAAGAATGGAAGTTTTGGAAGCACTTTTGCGATAACACCTGTTCACAAGTTTTAGAAACCTCTTTCTGTAAATGATGTTGTCTTCATTGAGAACAGTAGGGTTATGAAATTGTAAATTTATGGATTATGTACTTTAATGGAGTTATCTATTAATGGGTGCTATGATATGCTTACCTGTTGCACCTCGTGTTTCCGCTTTAGCGGTGTGTGACACCATAGTCTTTCAGTTGAGTGTGCATTCATATCACTTGGGAACAGCAACTGGCTGCAGCTACATACTCTACTTCAGCTGTGGAAGTAGAGACGCAGTTCGGCTTCTTTGAGGTCCAGCTTAATGAGTTTGTCTCCAAGTAATTGGCAGCTCCCTGATGTACTCTTTCGATCATGTTTACAACCTGTATGATCAAAATATGTGTACACAATAAGATCGAAACCATAATATTTTGGATACCACAGACCTAGAAATTGAGTCCCTTTAAGGTATCTAAAGTTTCTCTTCACAACAGAAAGGTGAGATTCCTTTGGGTTTGCTTGAAATCGTGCATAGAGACATGTAGCAAACATGATGTCTTGTCTACTAGCCGTGAGGTATGGTAGTGATCCAATCGTTCCATGGTAAGTCTTAACATCCACCGGTTTTCCAGATAGATCTGTGTCAAGCTTAGTTCCCGTAGCGATTGGTGTTCTCATGGTGGAAGAGTTATGGAGTTGGTATTTCTTTAATATGTCAGAGACATACTTAGCTTGGCTAATGAAAATACCGTCCTCCCTCTCTTTTACAAAGCAAGCCGAGGAAGAATGTTAATTCTCCCATCATGCTCATTTCAAACTCGTTGTTCATCAACGCAGAGAACTTATCACAATGCCTCTGGTTCGTTGAACCAAAGATAATGTCATCCACATAGATCTGTACTAAGAGTATCTCACCTTTATACCTCTTATGAAACAAAGTAGTGTCAATTTTACCTTTTTCAAGACCATTAGACAAGAGAAAAGACGAGAGACGTTCATACCAGGCTCGAGGTGCTTGCTTAAGTCCAAGAAATAGACGTACTCTGGATGTGTGGAGCTTTCAAACCTCAGAGGTTGTTGAACATAGACTTCCTCCTTCAGTTTACCATTTAAGAAAGCTGACTTAACGTCCATTTGATAGACTCAGATTCCCTTATGAGCAGAGAAGGCTAAGAACAAGCGTATAGCTTCTAGCCTTGCTACTGGCATGAAGGTCTCGTCATAGTCTATGCCTTCTTCCTGGCAATAGCCTTTTGCTACGAGCCTAGCTTTATTTCTCACGACGATCCCATCCTCATCTTTTGTTTCTGAAAACACATTTACAGCCCATTGCAATTTTATCCTTTGGCAAAGGTACAAGAGTCCATACCTTATACCTTTCGAATTGTTGGAGCTCTTCTTGCTTGGCGTCGACCCAGCTATGGTCTTATAGGGCTTCATGGATTTTCTTAGGCACTACCATGCTTAGAAAGTTTACGAATATACATTCATTAGCCATGGCAGCCTGTGTCTTTACACCGCTTGAACGTTCACCAATGATCTGGTGAAGAGGATGATCATTTGTCCATCTTGTTCTTGAGACAAATATAGAGGTTGGGGTTGTTTGATCTTGTTCCATAGGCATATTTGGCATTGAGCTCATTGATGGCGAAGAAGGTTCTGCTTGCTCCCCCTCGGATGATGATACAGAGGAACCAGGTGCAGAACCAGAGGTATCATGCTTTGGCTCTACGAGACTAGGCTCTGATGCAGAGCTTGTTTGCTTTGGTTGTAGATTGGCATGATCACCAGAGGAAGCAGAGGTGTGTGAAGGACCAGAGTCTGATGTACATGTCGTTTGTCGTTCTTCACTTACACTTGCAGATTCATCTCTTCATGCACGTACAAAGATGTCTTCGTCACCATAGAAGTCTTCAAATAATAGCTTAAGTTCCAATTCCCTTGACTTCATTTGAGAATTGGAAGTCTGTGTGTTATGCTCGAGTCTAGAGCTGAGGTACTCTGAAGTCACAAGTTCTTTATTGTCGAACGAGACGTTGATGTTTTCCATGACCGTCTTGGTTCGTTGATTGAAGACTCTGTATGCCTTGGCTTTAGTGGAATAACCAAGGAACTAGCCTTCATCTGCCTTATCAAACTTGCCAAGTTGATCTCGATCATTCAGGATGAAGCATCTGCAACCAAAAACATGCAAAAATTTAACGTTAGGCTTTCTTTGGTTGATTATTTCATAAGGGGTCTTCATATGCCTCTTTACCATCGTTGCTCTATTTTGAATATAACAAGCAGTCGAGATGGCTTCAGCCCAAAAACGGGTTGGAAGACCAGAGCTGGCTAGCATGGTTCTTGCTGCTTCGACCAGAGTTCGATTCTTTCTTTCTACCACACGATTTCTCTGTAGAAGTACTTGAATCTTGGTCATCAACTTGATTCTGACATAATGGAGCGAGCATCCTTTTGGAACATGACATTGTATCTAGAATCACATTGTTGTCTCATGCTTATGAGATTATGTTTAAGCCTAGAGATATAAGCAACATTAGAGACATAAACCTTACCTTGTAGTAAATCTCCATATCCATTTATCTCTCCTTGCATGTTATCCCAAAAGGTTACTTTTCGTCCAATCTTCTCTCTGTATGAGGAAAGCAACCTCTTATTGTCCGTCATGTGTCTTAAGCATCCGGAGTCAAGATACCAAATGTCTACATGCGGCTTCTGCAAAACAAATTATAGGGATTTATGTACCCATTTCATAATGGGTCCACGATGATTACAGACAGAGGATGGTTTTTTAGGCTTTGGGAGAGGCTACGTCTCTTCACCTGAGTTACCAGACATGGCTTGAGGAGCCTTCTTTCTCTTATGGGTCTTCTTGGATTTAGTCCTTGATGACCCAGGGAGAAGACAGTTAGGGTCAAATAAGTTCTGCTTAACTTATGCAGCAGAAAAAAACATTCACAATTATGAATGGCAAAATGATTTATTAGATTTAAAGAACAAATTATTACAATCATTCCTAGCATTGGTAGTTCTAACAAACTTCCTATCTAGATCTGATAGTTTTAACAGTGAATGGGTCTTTTCTAATTTCTTCTTCTCTACTGCTTTGGCCTTCAGAGGCCTCTCTGAAACAGAGGAATTAATATTAGAGCATGCAGCGGATTTTTCCTTCTATTCCGGAATGAATTTAATCAGCTTAGATTTGGAGATTGAGCCCTTTGATGCAGAAGAAACAGACTCTGTACACTTAACCCTGTATTCAAACTTGGGAGCGGATTTAGCACTTCTTGCTCTGCTTACACGATCAGAACCTAGGAGAATCTTATTCTCAATAAGAGATTTTGCAACCTCTGGTTCATTGACCATGACATCTGTCTTAACTTCCTCTTTAAACGAGTCCACCTCTGACTCAAAGTCAGAGTCAAGAAAATCCTTGTGTGAATATCAAAATACAGAAGTATCATTAAGAACTTGAGATTCTCGTATGCATGAGCTAGAAGCTTCGTCCATCTTATGTTTTATGGCACTTTCAAAAGTTTTCGAGGAGTTACACTCAGAAGAATCTGCATGACCTTTAGGAGGATAATTCAAGGTCTCAAGCAAGTTTTGCTCGAAAGCCTATCTTATCGTTTCTGTGGAGTTATCTAATATTTTTGGATCCAGAGTTTTAAGAAAATTTCATGTGGATGAACTCTTGATTTCATCTGGTTCAGGTTTGATAACCTCATTCTCAGTCTTAGGATGTTCGAGATTTGTAGAGCCAAAACAAAAAATCTCGTTTGTCTTCTGTATGCACTTTAAATTAACTCGCGGCACACATTTTGAAGAGTAAGAGACATTTTTAAATTTCAACTTTGGAGTTCTGGCTCCACTTTAAAGCCTACATCTTTTGAATGGCGAGGCTGTTTTTAAAATAGGAAAATCTGGTTTTTGTTTTTCACCCAACCTAAACACTGATTCAAGAGTATTTTTCTTCTTCTAGGTGAGGTTTAGGTCTGTATAACCTATCCCTGCTTTGTCATGTTGAGATTTTACTTTTTCATACACCTGCTGAGTATCTTGATATTTCTTACTCAAGAGCTCTTTTCTTTGTAAGCTCTGGTGTAGGAACTCCCTTTCCTTTTGAAAATAGTGTTTTAGAGCCTCAGAGTTTAATTTGTCTCGTTCTGTTTCTAGAAGCTCTGTTTCTTTCTTCTTAATTGCCGCTTTTAATTCTAAGCACTCTGTTTTAAAACTTRTTTTAATGGATCATTTTGTTCGTAAWTTTTTTKCATTTTCCACTGGTAACTCTTGTTTCTCTACAGTTAGCAGCTCTGTCTCTTGTTCAAAAAATAGTTTTTTTTTTCAAAGATTTTCTTTTGGATTTTTCGATAGAGAGCTTTTGTTTTAGATTGACGAAATCGTTAGTCAAAAAAGAGATACCCTCTTCCAGATCAGAGTAGAATAGCCAGAGATGGAACATATCTGGGAGTCGGAGTCAGATCCAAACTCTTCTCTATCATTCTCGACAGCCATCCCACATAAGTTGGCTTGGTCTTCTTCTTCTTCAGACGAGGAGTCGGAGACCCAATTCTCCTATTCTTCCATGAGGATTCTTTGTGATCGATTGTACTTGTACTTAATTTTATAGTACAGTTCGTCTTTCACTAAAGGGCCTCTGCACACTTTGGAGTAGTGCCCCATATTTCTGCATCTAAAACATCGAACACCTTGCTTCTTCTTGTCCGATGGTCTTCCTCCTTCTTGTTAGAAACAGATGAAGGGTTCCTTCCATCAAAAGATCTGCCTCTGCTTCGATCATTTTGTCTTCCTCTTTTGTCGAAGACCTTCTTCCCAAACTTCCTTTAGAATTCCTTGGTGATCAGGGCCAAGGATTATGCAAAGGCGTTTATATCGTCATCTTCAGAGATAGAAGCTCTGTCTTCTTCATCACTCTCCACGATGAGAGCCTTCTTTCCCTTTCTCCTCTTTTGTTTGGGTTTTTGTTTCTTGTGTGGCTGGCTTGATCCTATCTCTTTTRAATCATAAACAAGAGCCAGAGGTCCACCTAGAGCGACCTTGGCCTTCTACAACTCTTGCTCTTGAGCCTGCAGAGTCCCGTAAACGTCATGCAATGTTCATTGCTCCAAATCTTGGTTCGCCTGGAGGGACATCGTCAGGTTTCCCCACTCTACATTCAATCTCTTCAAGAAGAGCATGTTGTTCTCCTCTTGAGTTCCAATCACGTCACATTTGCGACCTTTGTTGATCAGAGAATTAAAGTGGTGATAAATCTGTTCTAAAGACTYATCGGGAAGTGCCTGGAAGCWGTTGTATTCGTTCGCATTGGGCACGAYRATTWTTCTTCAKCTTTACGCCTCCTTCCAACTGGTTAGCCAGTCGATCCCACAAATCCTTGGCAGAGTCACACGCATCGAAAGATTGGAAAATCTCGTTGGGAAGCGCCATAATCAAAAGTCTTTTGGCCTTTTGATCCACTTCCACTATGCGTTAATCTTCATCGTTCCAGTCACGACGAAGTTTGGGTACTCGCCTGGCAGGTACTTCAACTGTATCACTAGCAGYAGGAATACGAAGAATGATGGTTGTAGGGACATATGGGCYATTTAAAATAGATTCATAAAGTTCTAGATCTTGACCCTCAATGAAATTTATCATCCGAATCTTCCGTTGGGGATATTCTTCCCTGATGAGATTCGGAGGTTTTGTCAAGGAACCGACACTATACATGGAATCCATGATTGAGACGACATTTTAGATCAMAATTTTGAGAASAAAACTTGAAGAGAAAGATAATCGATAGAAAAACGATTTCCAGATTACGTAAAAGCAAACGTTTTAAAAACTGAGAAAAAATATGAGTGAAAATCCTTTTAAAACGAATAATCAACAAGAATTAAGAGTAGAATCCTGTTGGATATCGATCGACTAATCAATGAATTTGATTCGCTGGCTCTGATACCAATTGTTGAACACARATACTCTTAATTTGTTGAAAACACAATTTAAATAATGAGAATGAATGACTAACAGTGTATCAGGAATGATTAAACGAAATATTCAAAGTGAAAGTAAAAACAATTGAATGACTTGAATATATCGAATGCTTTTATTGATAAAATTGAAGAACAATTAAAGCAAAAACGTAATCTCACAAAATATGCGTATAGTGTTAGTCGGCTCCTTCAGGTAATTTGAAATTGAGGAGGAAGCCTCCTTATATACGCCAAGGTCTAACAAACTATGCTATAAAATAGACTTGAAACTCTGAGCTGACTGGTCTGCATCCTTATCTTTGACTTCCCTTGAAAGGCGGAGCAGACTTGGTCAAGCCGCCTCAAATCTGATAGACACTTGTGAGAATGTCTGGGCTAACACACGCACATTCCATGGAGAAGGTAGCTAGAAGCTCTGCATGAACATACAGAGGCTTTGCATGTACTATGCAGAGGCTCTGCATGTACTATGCAGAGGCTCTGGGTCTTGAAGTTGTAACTTGGTATCAAGCGCTTATGCTTTTTGGCGCACAAGGCTTGATCRTCCACGGGGATAGAGCACGGGCTCTGTATGAATGGAACCTTCACTCTTGAGTAAGAGCTCTGGTTCTTGATYTTCTGTATGAGAGCTCGTAGTCCAGACCGCTTCAATRGAMTAAGTCCTATTCAACTAGAGTAAGAGACTTCTTACTTACACTTTCATAGGTTGGGGTCTAACACAGACAGTGTCTCAGTCTTTCCACAAAGAAGGCTTTCGTATTGTCTTACTAAGTTAATCTTCCACGATTCTTCAACCAGTGAGGTTCCTTAATATTGAACACATAGAGTGTCCCACATGGACTTCGAGGTTCTCATCATCATCATAGAGTAATAAACCTCATCAAGAAGAGACATAGCTATTATAGACCTAGCACGAGTGTATATAGCTATCTTCTTCTTGTATTCATCACTCCATTGATGAGGGAGTTTCGGAATCTGCCATTTAGAAATCGCGTAAGTTGTAGTTGTTTGAGGAACAGCCGGAGAAATAGCGTATGGAACATATGGTCCATTTTCTATATAATGTGGAATTTCAGGATCCACACCTTCCAAAAAGAGGGACATTCGATTCTTTCAAAGACTGAAGTTGTCTTAGATAAATCGGCGAGGTTTGGCAAGAGAGCATTATCATGAAAGTGTGTGTTTTTGTTTTGTAAAGCCATTTGAAAGTAGTAAATTATCTAGAGAGAAAGAGATAATAAAATGAAGAAAAACAACTAAACAACAAGAAGAGAAAACACGCTCTGATMCCACTTGTTGGTCCCGTTAGGGTCGACAAGGTATTTAAAAACAATTTGTAGAAGGGGGGGATGAAT
>NC_037529.1:38698394-38700689 GCF_001531365.2 Cynara cardunculus var. scolymus
ACATAGTAAACTTTTCTAATTTAAAATATATATTGATAAAGAAGGATCAATAAAGATTTTACAAGATTGTATGCGGAATAAGATAAGGTAAAGATAACCTATCTAAATAATCTAAGTTACACACAAATTATCTTAGCAAAGAGAAAAGATTTGTTGTTTAAGACTAAAAAGAAAATGAGTTCTTTCTCGGTAAGAACTATTTAGAATACTTGAAAAAGGATTATAACTTCCTTGAAGATAAGCATAGGTGTTCTTAGATGTGTGTGTGTTCTTTCACGTTTGCACGTAAAAAGTAAGGTTAGTGTGTATCTCTACATGGAGATAGCACACATCTTCCTATACACATTGCATTAAATGCATATTTAATGCAATGTAGTAGAGTTTGAACATGCGTCCAGCCTTTAGAGAAAGACTTGTACTTTGCTACAGTGAATAGTACAAAAGCCTTTTCATGAGCGGACATCCTTTCATAGAGTTGGGGGATAGTAAAGTCATCTAATCGGCTCTGTACCGTACTATACTCTAGAAAGGGTATGGGTTTCTCCTTTGTGAGTGTAAGGACAAGACAATAACAATGTTGCACAACAAGCTTCATTTGATCACTAAATGCTGTAATAACCCTGAAGGTCTCTTCAGCATTCGTTGAGGCTTGGGCAGTCTTCACACATATGTTGACCATATTATAATCACTGAATGCCGCTTCATATCACAAACACGTTACTCTCTAATCTTCAGTTTCAGTCTTCGACTTTCGCTGAAGGTTCTTTGGTGTGAGTTTTGTCTTCTTAAAGTATCACTGTCACTGATGGATTTACAATACATGTGTCAACGATCATTGAATAGACTCAGTGATAATTGTTGGAATTGAAAGACATAAACAGTAATACTTCGTATAAGGTAAAAGGGATTATCATCAAATCAATGAGAGAGAGGATCAACAGCTTTACTTCGAGAGGTAYRGGTTTGTCCTTTATATGTATGAGGATAAGACAAAAACTAATCTTGATAGAAAGATTCATTTGATCGCTGGCACTGGCATAACTTGGCCAAACTCTATTATACGTAAAATGAATATTACAATTGAGTTCCTTTCCAAAATTACACAAAGACAAGCTTTATATAGGGTCAAACAATAACCCTCAAAGTCAAAGTCAAACTATACTAAAAAGTCAAACACGATGTCTATTTAATTATAGACAATTTTACCTTTCAAGAAGAATACAATTTAACACTGAATTTCAGTCCTAACAAATATTTAGTGCTACCCGGCTTGCTTGATATTGGCCTCCAGTTTTCCCACCCATGCACCGAATAATGTGAGAAAACAAGTATTGCCAGATCGTAAATATCCGATTCTTCTCAATATTGGTCAAAGACTTGTTGAGCTCARAGTTGGAGTCTTTCTTCAACGTCCAGTCATAGTGAATGTTGTCTAGAAACTTAACAATGGCTTCACTTTTAAAATCAAGAATAAAGTTACTTCAAAGTGTCGAAGTGTTATTTTTGTAGACTTTTTTTTTCTGATTTGTGAAAGACTATAATTCATAGTTTGAGTAAAGAAAATCATCCAAGTCTTAACTCTAAAGACTTCTCTTTAAAAAATGAGAAATCTGGTACAGAGTTCAGTTAGACTTTAGACTTCTATATGTGGTTAAGTGACAATTTTGAAGAGCAAAATTCGGAGTGTTGGAAGAACAAACCTCAGACTTCTACAAGCGACCAAATAACAAGTCTGAAGAAATAAAACTTGAAGACMAAGAGTTCAGAGTTAAAATAACTCTGAACTASTCGTACCTAGAAGATTTKCAWGACAAAGCTTCTAAGAATTGAAGACTGTCATATGGCAACTTGGCACGTGGAATAGATTGATAGGACTATCTTTTATGCATTGTAATTATAGTCATTAATTTTTTTTGTATAAATAGATAGCTTATTAGTCTTTGGTAATAAAATTTTATAACAAAAAAACATCTGATTCTTGTAATTATTTCCTTGATCAATAAACAAATCATTATTCTCAAAGCTTGTTCTTTGTCTGTATATTATTCTTTGATATCTTGATAAATTTTATAGGAACTTTCAATTGGTATCAAAGCCTTTGAATTTCAAATTCCATTCTTAATTCTTATTCCCTTAGAATTCCCTATTGTCGATTTGGTCAAACTCTGTCAAGTTAGAATTCCATATTGTCGATTTGGTCAAACTCTGTCAAGACGTCTGAAGAATACGTGAGCGTTGGATCTGAGACAAAGCCTCCTGTCTTATTCGTTGGAGAATACAATCAATGGAGAATCA
>NC_037529.1:38702118-38703226 GCF_001531365.2 Cynara cardunculus var. scolymus
TCTCTTTGATTCCAACGCCCTCCTTACCAGCTTGATCGTACCATCAGAGTACTTGTTTAGCTCGCTGAATCTCATAAACTTTTTAACCTGAAGTTGAGCAAAGTAAATGACTCCGAACTCTGGGCTTTCAAGAACCATATAGACTGGATATTCATTAATGTCTTCAAGCTCCTTATTTGGTCTTTTAAGGTTAATTATCTTCTGACTGTCTTCAAGACCCATTTGAACATCGATGATCATTGGCAGCTTGACATGATTTCGAATGAAACTTTTAATCGCCTCCAGAGCTATCAGTTCTCCTTCCTTTCTGATTTGCATGTTCTTGAGTTCGGAGTACATATACTCGAGATCATCCAAGTATAAGTTTGAAAAACCAGCTTCACTAAACCTCCAGATCTGGCCATCCTGCCTTGTAACCGTAAAAACTGGATACCAGATTTTGCGAAGTCTCTGAGCATCAATTTGTTTAATCGTGACAATTMTGTGCTTTGTACGAACTTGGCTGATGGGCTGACATTTGGCTTTCAACAAATGACGATATTCAATTATGTATTCTTTTGGCTTCTTGTGAATACCCAAAACTCTATCACCACAAATCAATTTTTTGTGGCGAATGAATATCCCAAAGTAGATATCTTCCAAATATGGCTCTCGAATTTGTTCACGATCATATCCAAAGAAATTAGCTCTGCTATGGAATGGAACATAATTCTTTGTAAAGATTTCCGTATGATCAACAGTCTCTTTTGAAACATTGACTTCAGGTGCATCAGGTAGAACAGCAGTTGAAGATTCTGGAATAGACTGTGGATCACCTTGAATGGGAAAGGCTGAATCTTCTTCTTCTACATCATCTTCAAAATCAAAGTACAGTCCAGCTGACTCATCAATATTATCCACATCTTCACCAAAATCCTGCTCTCCACCTAGAATAGTAGAGAATACACTGTTGAATCTCACATTGGCAGACAAGTCCATAAGCAACCTTGTTTCTACCGTGGAGACCACCGGCTTTTCAACCATTGGCTCGATCGTTGGACTTGCCCCCACTTCTTCATCTACAAGCACAATAGCCTCATTTATTCTTTCCCGTACAGTCTCCGGGGCA
>NC_037529.1:38705497-38706629 GCF_001531365.2 Cynara cardunculus var. scolymus
AGTGTTAGACGGCTAACATACTCATAGACCTCTCCTTGAAGATATAGTGCDTCTCCGTCCTTTTCAATAGAAAGAGTTTCCCAAAATTGTTGAAGATAAACCATGGGAACTTGTGTATAGGCAGATAAAGAATAAGAAATGGGATGGCCTTTCAAAATTTCTGAAATAATGGGGTATTCGGCAGGCATATCAATAGTGAAGTGATGGTTATTTGGTTTAATATCTAGGTATTGGAATTGTGGGTAAAGTGTTTCAGATGGTATTGGTTGATCAGGTAAWWTTTGTGGTGCATTTTCAGATCTGACCGAGGGAACATGAGATTTCTCGTCAGACTGATGTTTAGGATCGGCCATTTACCTGTAAAACATCTAAAACATTAGTACCCATATTATTAAAAAAAAATTGAATTAAAAAAATACACATTCACAAAAAAAATAAAAAGAAAAACAAATGAAAAGAAAGAAAAAAAATTCACATACACAAAAAAACAAAAAAAAAATTTAAAAAAATTACCAAAAAAATAGTAAAAAAAAATTAAACACTTGGAAAAAAATTTCAAACAAAACGAATTGACCGGATTAGGAATCCGGACAACATAACAAACACTTAGAAAAACAAAAAATAAATGTGTCCGAATTAGAAGTCCGGACAACACACTAAACCAAAACACATGTCCAAAAACACTAAGACATTAAACCGGACAATCATCAACCGGTTTAAGGTTGACCGGATTGAAGTCCGATCACCTTRACCGGTGAGTTATCCGTTCAAAACACGAAAAGAATACACTCACATAATACTAAAAAAAAAAAATACAAACCAAATACACACTACATACGCACTCGAAATTGAAAAACGACACACAATACACTAAAATATAAGGTGTAATCTGAGTATTTTGAGTTTATTAGATCGATTTTGAATATTAGTTCCTTTTCGGTCAAGAACAGTCCATAAAATCAAAGCAGATAGAAACAATTAACAATTATGAATGGAAAACACATGAATCGAATCGTAACCTTGAATGAAAACGATGAGTAGAAGACGAGATTGATGAGATGATAATCAAAGCTTTGATTTTGAACAAATTGAGTGAGCGGATTGAGTGAGCGGTGAAGATGAACAGTAGAAG
>NC_037529.1:38706729-38707874 GCF_001531365.2 Cynara cardunculus var. scolymus
CTCAAACCAGTGACACTCCTTTTGATGTCATTGAAGGTCCCTCAGGTATTCCATCTTCCTACCCCTTCATTTCTTCTAACCTTGAGCCTTTAGCTCACACTTCTTCTTTTGCAGGTCCTTCTTTGATGCATCAGCCTGATGCTCAAGAGGGAGAAAGAGAGAAAGATGATGGAGGAGATAAGGATGTTGATGATGACTATGACATGGCATCAGACATTCAACTTCTCCTTCCAACCGTTGATATTGTCCTCTCCAAGGTCAACGAAGTTCACCAAGAGATGCCCCGCCAAGGTGATCTTGATGCGAACTTCCTAGCCCTCCAGGCGGACGTTCAAGAAGTTCAGAGTCAGCTTCAGACTCTCCAAGAAGCTGTTCACGTCAACAACGACGCCATTTCTGTTCTTCACAGCAGGACTGACGATGTGCAGGCGATTGCTGATCAGCAACTTGGACTTCTTCAGCAAATCCTGGATGCTGTCCGTCAACCAGCTCCAGTGAGTGCACCTTCATTCTCTATCGATGATCGCGCCCAGCTCCATGAGACGCATGAGGCAACGACAACTCTAGCCAATGCTTTGCAAAGGCTGGAGGATTCCATAGTTCTCCAGCGACAGCGCTTGGACGAACTCTCTGGCCAATTCTCTCAAGTCTTAGCCAGAGAGGGGAAGATGAGGTCCAACGCTGGTGGATCATCAGATGCTGCTCCTACAGCTTCTCAGGCTGTTGGTCCAGTATCAGCTTCAGTTGCAGTTGAAGCCGAGGCTATTGAAGCTGAAGCAGTTGTTGCTCCTGCAATCACGTCCACCAAAGCTACTCTAGTTGAGGTTGACGAAGCCATCCCTAGGGATGATGTCCATACCGTCACTGCTGCTGGTGATGAGGATGAAGATGATGATGAAGACGATGATGAGCCTGTCATTTCAGACACCGGAAATGATCTATATGGTGACGACGACGACGATGATAAAGATGACTTCACCATCAAGTTCCAGAAGCCATCAACCATCACCAGAGGTGTTGCCCTCGRGGAAGCTCAATCCCAGGGGGAGCAAAGACAAGGCGAATCGACTCCATCAGAGCACCAGGACCCCAAGTCGAAAGGCAAGGCGGTCGCTGAAGAAGGAAACTTGAAGGTACTTTTCTCA
>NC_037529.1:38709459-38711153 GCF_001531365.2 Cynara cardunculus var. scolymus
TTTCCGTACTTGTAATTTTCTTAGATATAACTTAAGAAAACTTCTCAAGTTGAGACTGACCAAATTGAAAAAGATCCCAAAATAGTAAAAAGGGACATGTTATCTGATAAGATAACTTTCTTTATGTTATCTTGTTATCATCAAATAGGGGGAGATTGTTGATCCTCTCGATCAAAATTTGATGATAATCTCTTTTTCCTTTCACGTTGTATTTGTGTTTCTGTATTTTTAGTTCCAGCGATCATCACTGAGTATGTTCAGTGATCGCTGAAGAACATGCATTGTAAATTCATCAGAGACAGCAATACTTCAAAAAGACAACACTCACACCAAAGAACCTTCAGCAAACATCGACGACTAAAACTAAAGATTAGAGACTGGCAAATACGTGATCTGAAGTGGTATTCAGTTATTACAAGCCTGACTACATATGTGTGAAGACTGCTCTAGCTTCAGCGAATGATGATGAGACCTGTAGGATCTTAATTCAACTTTGATATTGATCTAACACTCTGAACAAGCTTTAAAACAATTGAAGTGCAGCAGAAGTATTAATAAGAGCAAAACAGAGTGAGTAAGTGATTAGAAAATCTAAACACACCAAGACCACACAGTATCAACGAAGAAGATGAATACAAGAAGATTGCTCCAAAGGTTTTTCAATTGATTCAATTGAAAATTTTGACAATTACAATACTGGAAGCAAACAGTTTACAAAGGCCTTATCCGCTATTTATACTAGTTCCTAACGACCTTAGAGACTAGATCTTTGACAAGTGTCTTCATCTGGGTCGTCCAAAGAAAGTCGATTAAGTCCTAGTTACGTAAGAAGCACATGCGGCTAACCACCTTTGAAAAATTGTTAGAACAGAAACTTCAAAGAAGGCGAAAACCGCAGACCCTCTGTAAGCCATCTTAGAGGCTCTGCTGTAAATGACTTGCATGTTCTTTTAATCAGAGGACTATTTTCGAGAACCTCTGTGAGACGCATCAGAGGTTCTGCCACTCTTCACTTGTTCGCTCATACGGCTTCTGTTGCTAATCTTTTGTTGTCTTCTGTGGAGTTAACCTTCTGTCAAGACTTGCAATATACTTTTTCTATACTTTTACAAGATAGGAATAATGGTGCTAACAATCTCCCCCTAAGTATTGAAAAAGTAATTGTGGACTGTTGGGAGCAAGATTTGACTTAAGGAAAAATACAAAAGGAGATTAATCTCATCCTCTGAAAAAAAAAAATTACATTATTGAAAGAAGTAAAAATTGTGTAGGCCTACACTATTACAAAAGTTTACTCAACAGCAGAGTCTGGATAATCGCCTACAACAAATTGCAAATCAGTCTTGACAGTCTTGTAGACCTTGAAGATCCATTCCCTGAATGAGACTTGTATTTTGATGGTTTCCAAAAGGTCCGTTACTTCATCCACCCTTATTCGCCCTTTCTGCACCTCTGCCACCACCAAGTTGAACACCCATTCGAGGGACTCTGTTGAATACTTGTGTGCCTCTTTCGGATCGAAGAATCTTAGAATTTCATCCTTGTCCAAGAAAACAAACCCAAAGATGGGATTGTGGATAATAGTGTTGGGATGGAACCTATGCAGCCAAATGGGTCTGTTCTTTGGAGGAGTAATCTTCAGCTCTGGCTGGGCCAACCTCATAGCAATATCGAAGTCTTTCTGGCTGTAGAAT
>NC_037529.1:38713518-38715102 GCF_001531365.2 Cynara cardunculus var. scolymus
TTCCACATAGGAGGAAGGCCCTTCCTCTTGAATTCAGTTCGTTTGATGATTTTCGTCTTTGCCGTATATGAATGGAATTCGAGGAATTCGATCAATTCCGTATCTATTGGAGTTGGTGCGAAAGAATCCAGATTAAGAACATCCAGTGTAGGTAGGTGAAGGGCAAAACACAGGGTCTCGACATTCATCTCCATTGGTACAAGGGATTTGATTATTGGGTGTGAAGCATAGCCCACTATGCTTAATCCAGAATCTTTCATGGTGCAGATGTACGAATTGAGTAGAAATTGGGTGAGATAGGTTTTAGGGGTAGGTTTTGTTGCGGTGAGTGCGTAATAGATGGGATGATTGCGAAGGATCTCCAGTAGTGGATAAGTGTATTCAGGGAAGCCATTTGAGGATGGAGCGAAGTAGTAGTTGTTGGGTTTCTTTCCCAGCATCACTTTCTCATATCGATTCTGCAAGAAAGATATGGCATGAGAGGTTAGTGCTTGAGATTGGTTCACTTCATTATTGCTTGGGTTGTTTTCGGATTGAGCGGAGACAGATGCTGAGCTTGAAGACATATTTGCAGGTTGCCGGAAAGCTTAAGATTTTGCTGGAGGAGTATTTTGGGAAGTGAAGAGGTATATGATGGGGGAAAAGGTATTTATAGTGACGAATTTTGAATGTGAACCGTTTATTTGGCGATATACGTGATGAGTGGCTTATGGGAAAGACGAATCAAAATATTTCACGTGTGTTTGGGAAGACGCACGATTGATGACGTGCGCCCCCGTTTCTGACACGCGCGTGGTCAACTTTAACCCTTATCCACAGAACCACACRCACCATATCAATAAAAGAAAACTATAGAAGAGTTTTGTCAGAGGCCTAAGGGTAACAGAGCCTCTGTGATATGTGCGGGGCCTTCTAACATGTTACACCTTTGTATACCTAAACGGTTTGAAAATTCTCAGAGAGATGAGCACTTGCTCAGTTCAAACCCACAGAGCCTCTGCTAGAAGCGCCAGAGGTTCTGATGAGTTGACCTCTGAGATCAAGATACTTCAAAAATTTTGGTACCTTCTGAGGTTTTGATTTTCAATTCAAACACTCCCCCTTGAAGCCAGCTTCCATGGCTCCCCCAAAAAAAAAATATTTAAAATCCTAAGAAGAAAGTATCGACAGAGGACCTGTTCAAAGAGCCTCTGAGAGTTATCACAGAGGATCTGTGAAAATACTTATGTGATGAAAAACATGTTGCTTCTTCAATAGGTTTTATTCCTTTTAAAGCATATACTCCCCCTCAAACCTTGCATGTATTTGCGAGGTAAACCTATTAACTAAGAAAACAAGTGAAGGTTAATCAAGAAGTAAAACTTTATACAAAAAGAGATAATTAAAAGTAAGACATACAACACTTAGAACTCTGGGCATGCCATTCCTATTTTTTCAATAAGGAAATTAAATCTTTTCTCATCAAGGGCTTTTGTAAAGAGATCAGCCAATTGGAATTCAGATTTTACAAAGTATAGTTCGACATTACCTTCTTCAACATGATGTTTTAAGAAGTGGTACCTTATATCAATATGCTTTGTTTTT
>NC_037529.1:38721806-38734438 GCF_001531365.2 Cynara cardunculus var. scolymus
TTTGAAGATCTGAAGGTATTCTCAAGAGTTTTATTAGATTTAAAACCTGGTTTGTTGTCAAATTCTGAGAAACCCAGACCTCTTCTCCCCATATTAACTTTGATCTTTTTATAAACATTTTGAGCATCTTTAAACTTTTTAATCTTGAGYTCTMWRTCAAGAATATCTTGATGCAAAAACTCTCTTTCTTTTTGGAAGTAATCTTTGACAGAAGCAACATTGCATTTCTCATGATCTACTTTCCTTAACTCATAAACCTTGTTCTGTAACTCTTTTTCAATTTTGGAAAACTTTTCTTTTGAGGACTTTTCCAAATTCACAAAGTTTGTTTGTGCCTCTCCGAACATTTTAAAAAATCTATTTCTTTCCTCTGTAAGAAGAGTGACTTCTTTCTCACAAAAGAAAAGTTTTTCTTTAAGCTTGTAATGTTCCAAATGGCATGAATCAAGATTATCAATGATCTMTTTGTATAGATCAATTGATTCAGAAGAGTGAGAAGTTGAAACCTCTTGGTCATTTAAGTCAGAAGAGTTGGAGTCAATCTTCGCCATATTATAGAAGATCTCATCCTCTGTGTCTGAGTCTTCCCATGCAAGAAGTCCCTTCTGATCATCTTCGTCTGAGGATTCATYAGTGACTAACTCACTAGTTTGAGCTAGCAGAGACTTCTGTTGATAGTACTCAGCCTTCTTTTTGTAGAAGGCTGCATCTCTTAGACCCTTTTGTGGAGCCTTAGGCCCTTTTGACCAACACTCAGCAGCAAAGTGGCCTGGCTTACCACATTTGAAACATCCTTCTTTTGTCTCTTCCTTCTTTTGCTCAACTATCTTCTGTGAAGGCTTCTGCTCCTCCTTTTCACTTCCATCAGATCTTCCACCTTCTGTGTAGTTTCTTCTGTTGAAACTTCTATACTCTTTCTTTTCACCACCCTTCCTATACTCTCTGGTGATTAATGCCAGAGTCTTCATCATTTCTTTCATTGTTACTTTTTCTTCAGAGCTCTCCTCACTCTCTGCGATCAGAATCTTCTTTTTCTTCTTCTTCTCCTTTTCTTCCTTCTTTGATTCTCTCCCCTTACCAGAGCCACCATCTTCTACAACTAGAGCAAGAGGACCACCATAGTTCTTCTTCATTTGAAGCACTTGAGACTCTTGACTTTTGAGTGAACCAAACAAGTCAGCCAAGGTCCATGCTTCTAAATCCAAGGTGGCCTTCATTGACATGGTCAAATGCATCCATTCATTTCCAAGACTTTTCAAGAACATAGAATTGTTGTCCTCTATAGTTCTCACCACTCCATATCTCTTGCAATTCCTGATTAAGGTATTGAACCTGGAGTATGTGTCTGACAGGGATTCACCCTCCTTAGCCTTGAAGCTATGATATTCATCAATACAAATGGCTCGATTGTTCTTGAGAGTCTTTTTCCCTCCTTCGATCTGTTTCTCCAATTCTGCCCAAATGTCCATAGACAGATGACAGTGATCAATACATTTGAAAATCTCATGAGGAATAGCCATGATTAACAGCCTTTTACATTTGCTTCCCAATACAACAACTACCTTTTCTTCATTGCTCCAGTTTGCAATTGGTTTTGGCTCATAGTGCTCAGGAACTTCGGGGGTTGTACCAGTTGCTGGAACTCATGGAATCAAATTCATTGGCACGTATCTCTCTGCTATCCTTTTCTTACTTCAAGCATCTTCTAGCTTAAGTAAAAGATCTTCCTTTTAGCAATCTCTTTTCTTGTAATTGCTAAAGATCTGTGTGAATCCAAGGATTGTATAGATAGGTTTTCTTTACCTTATCTTTCCGCAAACACTCTTGTAAAATTTGTATTGCTCTTCTCTATCAATATATATTTTAAATTTGAAAATACTGTGTTTGTATTCATCCCCCCCCCCCTTCTACAAATTGTTTTTATTCTTGTAGACCCTTACGGGACCAACAGTATGTTTACTTGTTCTTTTTCTAAAAACTTAAAAGTATCACTGAAGCTTCCTTTCTTTCTTCAGTGATCAATACGTTTTAAAAGTTTGTTTCAGTGATTCTTTCGTTCGCTAAACATTTTTATAAGTATAGATCTTTTATACTTATCTTTTCTTAAAATTAAAATGATCAATGAACCTTTCTACCTTCAGTGATTAAGATGTTTTTAAATGCCATTTTCAGTGATTCTCTCATCACTGACACTAAAGTCCTTATGAAAATGTACTCTTCTAAGTTATTTTCAGTTCTTAAAACAAAACCATCACTGAAACTTTTCTTTCAGTGATCAAAAAATGTTTTAAAAGGTTTTTATTCAATGATTAACCTATCACTGAATGTGACTCTTCAAATTTTTTAAAACCTTTTTGTTTTAAAAGAAATAGTTAACGAACCGTCTTAATGATGACATTCTCTGTTACCAATACAAAACACTTTGAGACGCACAAAAAGGTCTGACACACACGACCTACTTTATCTTACATCCAATCGTGGATGAGAACATGCCATATTTCTCATCATGACATTTCCTCAACTGTCGTATTTTTTCTCTCTCCTACTTTGCTTCTCTCTCCTTCTACCTATAAATATGGGATCTCTTCCCTCATATTTTCTTTACGCTTACAAAAATCTTTGACAAACCTCTGCCAAAAAGAATTTGCAAGCAAGAACACTAAGAACTCTAATCCTTCAACCTTCTTCTCAAACTACTCTAAGGTCGATACTTATTTATTTTAAACTTAGATTTGTTCTTTTCTTTCTATGAAACAAATGTTTGAGATTTTAAGAACCTTGTTCTCTTTAAACACAAACAGAAAGATTAATAACACATTCTTATTCTTGATTATAATCTTGTTTCAAAAACACTAATCTACTTGAAAACCCCTAATATCTCATTTGTGGATTTTTCAAAAGAAGTTTTATTGTTTTAAAACGTAAAACGATAAACAAATCTTCGACTACTAACAACTATTATTTCTTGTTGCTTAGAACCTATAACAGACACTGGCTGCCAAGAATGTTGACTTCTCTATTGAAGACAACTTCTTCAAGGCTAACAACCATGTTGCCTTGTTGGACATTACAACCAACAAAACTATCTACGAGGATGCTGCTGTCCTTCGTATGTCCCCACTCGCCTATGCTCTCAACCATGAACCTGTCATGGTTAGGGAGGCCCTTCAACAGTTCTGGTTGACTATTGAGGTGGTACAAGAGGATAACAAGAACGGTCGTCAGGTGGAGAAAATTTGTTTCACCTTCAACAGGATGACTGTCAGGTTTGGCGTGGCCACTCTAAGGCATACTCTTTGATTCCCTAAGGGTCCCTTTGACAGCGAACCCTCCACTATTGAAATCATCACCTGCCTTGATGACATTGGCTACCAATGGCCAATGAAGAAGAACTCTAGCGAGTTCTCAAGTCGTTGTCAAATATCAAGAAGAACTGAATGTCAACGGTCTGGCAATACCTCTTCTGCCACTTCATCTAGTCCATGGCTAGAAAGACTAGCAGAAAGGATCAGGCTTCCCGGGTCACTCTCACCATACGTGTTTCAGCGATCCGACGTCGCCCAATCAACTACGCTGCCATCATCTTCGACGAACTGGCACTGAAGCTGAACAAGCGCCAGAGGGAAAAAGTGGTGCCCTACACCAGGTTCCTTTCAATGGTCTTAGCCAAGATCTTTGGCTAAAAATACTCAAAGGAAGGATATCTCCTGGTCTACAGGCTTGGATCCAGGATTCTGGATCACAAGCTTAGGGATGGAGATGTTGCACTATTTTCAGTGGTGCAATTCTCTTCCTTCCCTCCTTCTCCTCCTCAAGTGGTCAAGACAAAGGCAAACCCCCCTACGTCTATCCCAGCCACCAAAACCCCTTCTTCCAAATGTCCATCTCAACCAACTCTTGGTTCTCCTCAGAGAGCCAAGAAGGCCAAAAAGGGGATAACCGCATCTTTGGTTGTGACCTCTCAACAGGTCTCAGCTATTGAAACAAGCCTTACCCTCGAGGAACCTTCAGTTAGCCTCCCAAGCTCTTCAGTGATTCCTGACATCACTGTCGTATCAGTGGTACCTCTCCCAACCGCCTTAGTGACTCAAATCACTGAAGGTGTGAATATCAGCGTCGCCACCGCTGAACACCCACAAACTCTCTCAGCCATCTTCTCCTCCCCTTCATCATTGGTCTCAACACGTGTCTATGAATCATCAGTGCCAGTCCTCCCTGATGATGAGACACTCACCACTAGACCTGAGGTAGCTTCTCTCAAGGCTCCTCAGCATACTGGTGCCCATCCTCATGAGTGCACCATGGAGCAAACCAGCGTTAATCCTTCAGATAACACTGAAGACCCCTCAGGTACTCCACACTCCTACCCTTTCATTTCTTCTAACCCAAAGCTTCTTTTTGCTCACTCTCCTTATTTTTCAGGTCCATCTGAACCTCAGGCTATGGACGAAGAGGAGTACGACATGGCAATGGATGTCAAGCTAATTCTCCCAGTCGTCGAGACTGTTCTAATCAAAATGGACGAAGTCCATAAGGACATGCCTCGAAGAGAGAAGACGTTGTTGCAGACCTCTTAGCTGTCAAGTCTGAAGTCCGAGATGTAAAAAGCCAGCTCTCCTCTCTCCAAGAGACTGTACGAGCCAATGCTGAAGCCATAGCAACTCTCACAAGCATGGCTGATGACGTACAAGCTCAATCTCTCCAACAGACGGAGCTATTACAACGAGTCCTGGTTGCTCTTCGCCAACCAGTACCAATTACTCCTCCTTCATTCACCGCTGATGACCAAGCTCAGCTTCATGATACGTGCGAACCGATGAACAGCCTAGCCAGCACTCTGACGTGGCTAGAAGAGATTATGGTCTTTCAAATACAGAGCATTAAACCAACTATCTAGCTTTCGCTCTCAAGCCATCACCAGAGAGAGGGATATAAGATCCAACGCTATTGGACCATCTGCTGAACTTGCTGCTCCAGCAACCCATGACGTTGAGGCTGAAGCTCCAAGAGTTGAAGCTGAAGCTGAGGTTGTCTGTGACATCCCAACCTCCAGTGAAGCTGTTATAGCTGAGGACGTTGATTCCATCCGAGCTGAAGCTCTTGATGATGACCTTCCCATCACCTCTATACCTGTTGCTGGTGATATGGAAGATGAAGATGATGAAGATGATGATGAGGAAGGTGACTCTTCTGATCTCCCTGGCTCCAGGGACCTAGATGACGACGATGAAGATGATTTCACCATCAAATACCAGCGTCTTACCACTGCCACCAAAGGAGTTTCCCTCAGGGATTTCGCATCCCAGGGGGAGCAAAGGGAAGAAGATCCAGCACCTGAAAAGAACCAGGCTCCTAAGTCGAAAGGCAAAGGCGTCGTTGAAGAAGGGAATTTAAAGGTATTATTCCAATCCTCTCAACCCTTATTTGAAGACTCCACTTCTCAGGTAGTCATCACCTCCATGTATCAACTCGAGATACCTTCTACTACATATGGTCGGCTAGAATGGGTCCTTGAGAACCCTACCCCCAGCACTCCCACCGACCAGTAGATGACTCAGCTTAGGGAGTCACTCGACCAAACTAGAGTATAAAAATCCTCTTCGTACCTCTAGTGGTGGTGAGTTCGACTTCCTAAAAAAAGCTGAAAGACTCAAGGCCTTAAGAGCTAAGGAAGAACTAGAACTTCAAAGGAAGCAGACTAAGGACAGCCTAAAGCTGGCCAAGTCTCTAGCTGAAAAATTTCTTCCCAAGAGAAAGTCCAAAAAGAAGGTGATTGTTGTCCAAGCCCAAGCTAAGCTCTTATCTCTTGCAGAAGCCGAACATAAGAAGAACCTGAAGCTGGCTGAGAGGGACAAGCGCTGAAGCGAAGCAAGTATCAACAAGAGAATTAACCCTCACCCAATTAAGAGCGTCAACATTAGCGGACGACCAAAAGACGATGGGATGCTGCTCTCCATGCTCATCACCATGGAAAATCTCGAGGCCGTGACCGAGTACCCCTCCTACCTTGGCGAATATGGCTACAGCGAATGGCTGGAGATTAGACAAGCCATTCAGCGCTCCAAATCCAGACATAAGACAATTATCGAAGACCTTATCAACAAGTTGATCAAGAAAGTGTCAAGATATGTCGCAGTCCCTGAAGTGCCAACGCTGAATAAAGGAGGAAGAAAGAAAAGACCTTCAAGTCCTAATGATGAACCATCCCTGAGGAACGAACATGAAACAAAGTTCTCCTTAGATGAAGTCCTGAAAGATTATGAGAGTCCAGACATCTCTATGTTGAATCTTTCTTTGCCAGCGAAGGGTCCTTATGTACCCAACACTGTGCACTTCAAACCTGAGTTAGGACTTATATTCCTTGACTATGACGGTGAAGTAAGATTTCAGAGAACGTATGAGTTACATCTATGCCCTATGGAACACCTCGTTTATCTCAGGTTCTGGCTAGATGATGACTTAAAAGGTGTATTGGTGGACCGAAAGATAAGAAAGGAGTTTCTACATCAAAAGGAGCTTGGAGAAAATGTACCAGGTTACATCAAGTTGAGCGACTTAGACTAGTTTATTTCCTTTGTAATATTGTCCATGCACTATAAACTACATCCTATAGCTACTTTCAGTTATTATTCTTATATTTTGTAAGTCTAGACATGTACTGAAACACTAGTAATATTTCCTTTGAATTAAATATAAGTATTTTCTGTGCATACTAAAAAAGATCCCTGAAAAGAGTAATAGGGACAAAAGTCTATAAGTTCCAGTGTTACTCTTGCATTCACTGACAATCTATAAGTCAGTGAATATGCTTTCAGTTTCAGTTTCCCTTCTTTTAATTTTTCTTAGACTTATACTTAAGAAAATTTTCTAAGTAAACACTGACTCACTGAAAAAGATCCCAAAACAGTTAAAAGGGACATGTACTTTATTAGGGATGGGAATGGACCCCGACCCGTCGGGTAACCCGGTCCACCCGCCCCGGTCGGGGACGGGGATTCCCCGAAAAATCGGGTCCCGGGGACGGGGACGGGGATCCCCGCTTAGCTCAAGCCGGGGACGGGGCCGGGGACGGGTACAGCACTCCCCGCCCCGCCCCGCCCCGTTTTTTATATATGTATTGCGGGCTTTGGGCTTGGGCCTGTTAATTGTATTAGTCTAAACTCTAAAGAATGTGTCCAGCCCTATCATCATTCTCATTCATCGTCTCCTTCAAACCCAGCAACCAGGACCAACCTAGAATCCCTCTTCAGTCCTCAATACGATACGACTCCCTCTCCCTACCCTAATCGGCGATAGCGACAACGACGACGACAGCTACGGYGGCAGCGGCAGCGACARCGACGGTCTCCKGCTCTCCCTCTYCCTACACGTTCACTTCACTGGTTTGTATTTCTCCCTTGATTTGTGAACTAAGATTGTCTTCTTCAGTCTTCTTCTTTACTTCTCCCTTGATTTGTATTTCCAAATTGATAAAATTGCTATAAAATTGTTTTYAATAGGCTTCAATAATGATGATTGGCTCTCACTCTCGCTCTCTGCCTCTCTCGACCATCGACGGCCGTCTGYCGTCTGCGACTGCCTCTGTCGTCGCCGGTCGCTCTCGCTCTCTGCCTCCCGGCTCCCACTCTCGCTCTCCGGCCACTCGCCCGTTGCCCCCTCTCTTTGTGMCTACTGACTTGTGTTGAGGTTAGGGATTTAACTTAGGGTTATTATATTACTTATTTTATTTTTTATGTTTCTAATTTTGTTTGATTGGAAAACCTAGTTGTGAAATTGGTGGCTTGCTGTGTTCGACTATTTTACTTTGYTTGACTCATTGATTGTTTTTGTTTCACTTGTTACAAACCATTTGTTAATGTTTTACAGATGCTTATGTTTAGCACTTTAACTTAGGGCTGTTTTAATGTTCCTGTGTGCATTCTTTCATAGTTCCTGTAGGACTTCTTATCACAGTTTTTATCACAACCRGATGAGTAYTTAAAAGTTAAAAACATACCCAGCAGGACTTCTTATCACAGTTCCTTTGTGCATTCTTTCTATTCTTTCAAGTTTTATGTCTGGAGTCAGCAAATACGTTTTATTTCTACCTAACAGAAACACTACCTGGAATCAATCATTCCTGCCCATATGGTAGCTCTTAGAATCCCAGGAGTTATAGCAACCAATCCTCTTTTCAAATTGGAGACTTTATCTTCATATGGTGCARGCTTAGTGTAAATCTGATACATATCTTGCAAACRTAGATTTKGTGACTTCTCTTGTAAAAGAAGTTAGATGGAGATTAAATGTTGTATTCCAATTTCATATTTATCAACCATGGGGTTGTTTACTTGTTTTTTGTTTTATGTATGTTGAGACTTRAGAGGATCCCCGTTTCCCCGTTGGGGATCCCCGTTCCCCGTTGGGGAYGGGGATGGGGATGTGATCWTAATCCCCGGCGGGGACGGGGACGGGGACGGGGACACATACGGGGGATCGGGGACGGGGACGGGAATTGGGGTCCCCGCCCCATCCCCGCCCCATTACCATCCCTATACTTTATATGTAACTTTTTCTTACTGTTATTTGATAAGACAATTTTCTTTATGTTGTCTTGTTATCATCAAATAGGGGGAGATTGTTGATCCTCTCTCTCAGTGATTTAATGATAATCCATTTTACCTTATACGAAGTATTTATGTTTCTGTCTTTCAGTTCCAATGATCATCACTGAGTCTGTTCAGTGATCGCTGAGAACATGTAATATAAATCTATCAGCGACAGCAATACTTCAAGAAGTCAAAACTCACACCAAAGAACCTTCAGCGAAAGTCGAAGACTGAAACTGAAGATTAGAGACCAGCGAGTACGTGATCTGAAACGATATTTAGTGATTACAACCTGGTCTACACATGTGTGAAGACTGCCCAAGCCTCAGCAAAGGCTGAAGAAACCTTCAGGTTATTCCAGCATTCAGCGATCAAAAGAAGTATGTTGAGCACGTTTATTTTTGTCTTATCCTTATACACACAAAGGACAAACCCATACCCTTTCTAAAGTATAGTACGGTACGGAGCCGATTAATTGACTTTACTACCCACCAACTTTATGAAAGGATGTCTGCTCATGAATAGGCTTTTATACTATTCACTGTAGCAAAGGACAAGTCTTTCTTTAAAGACTTGACACATGTTCTAACCCTACTACGTTGTATTAAATGTGCATTTAATGCAATGGGTATAAATAGATGTGTTCTATCTCCATGAAGAGATACTCTAATACTTACTCTTGAACCCTAACGTTCATAAGTAAAAGAACACACATCTAAGAACACAATACGCTTATCTTCAAAAGCAAGTTAGAATCCCTTTTTGTATTCTAAATAGTTCTTACCAAGAAAGAACTAACTTCCTTCTAAGTCTCTTACAACAAATCATTTATCTATGCTAAGAACTAGTGTGTAACTTAGATTGTTTAGATAGATTATTTTTATCTTATCTTTCCGTAAACAATCTTGTAAAATCTGTATTGATTTTTTTTATCAATATATATTTTAATTTTGAAAAGTTTACTGTGTTTGTATTCACATCCCCCCTTCTACAAACTGTTATACACATCTTGTAGACCCTAACGGGACCAACAGTATTAACTGTGAACTTTTGGAACGAAAGGCAACCAAAAAATTCTTGATGGGTGAAGCTTACATTGTTCGGTATTCGAGCAGTTGCATCTTTTAGGTCTTCATAAAACATAACTATTTTTTGTAAGGGTTTCTTAAATAGCATATATGGTTAATGTCTTGTAAAGAAATAAGAAAATTGAAAATGGTTTCCTGTCTAGGTTTAATAGGTTGTAACCATTTTTTGGACTGGACAAAGCAAGAACATAATTTCTAATTTGTTTTGCCTATCATTTTTAGTTCCAAATCTCTATGGTTTTGTTTGTAAGTTTGTTGATTTGAATCAATCCATGCACACCAAGTGGTTAATTTGTTGCCATGAGGAATTAAATGATCTCTCATGCCTTAGTGATTGTGGTAAAGCTTCAGTTAGACCACCCAGAACAAGGGGTTATGCAGTTTTAGATGCCCACCAATGCAAGAAAGGTAACTTATTTTCCTGTGGACTTAAAGCTTGAGACTAGCAAGGTTTGTATGATGCTGCCTATGAGAAGGTCAACTAAGAAATTTTCTTTTGAATAAGTTTGTAACCACGAACATTTCAATAACCCTTTTTTTGTGAAATTTCATAGCATTGTTAATTATCAACTCATTTGACCGTAAAAAATCAATGAACATGTCTGATACAGTAAATGACGACATGAAGCTTGTAGTTTATTTTGCTTGGCTCTATTTCATCCTCCGGAAAGGATTATGGGGAAAATCTTCTTTAACTTATTATTCATGACCTAACAATGCTTTGGTGTCAAGAATCAACATTCATGTGGCATCAATACAAATATATCTTTAACTTATATATGTTGGTGTTCTTCTATAATGCGTTTCTTAATGAAATTTTGGATTATTTGTATTGTGTAGGTTATTTTAGTGGTACTTGTCTTTGAAAATAATTTTACATATGATATATCTTCATGAAATGGTTATGGAAACAATTAGCTTTGAACATCTTATTCATGAATCAGACATCCTTAAAACATTTATAGAGACAGGGAAATCAATAAGGTAAGGTACATCGTGGTCGCTTAAGTAAGTTTCCTTAGTTTTAGTTTATACTCATGGCTGCTTGATTAACTTTCCTTAGTTATAATTTATACTTCTTGTAGCCTGTTTCATAAGCTCTACCCATGATATTTATGGTTTTTGCTACTATGTTGTATTGTTTTCAGGCTCAAATCTACATGTACCCACGGTGTTCTTTATCAAAAAATAATTTTGATTTTGTCATACTGCTAGAATAGCTAAAAGTATGCAAAACAATTCACTTTCTTGTTTAATCCCTACAAATTCTTCTTATACTCCACCCTCTTGAACACAATTTTTTCTCTTTTTTCACCAAATTAAACCCCTTTTTTGATGCCTCTAACTCTTTCTTTATGCAATCTTGATACACACACACACACACACACATATATATATATATATATATATATATCAGTATTAAAGTATTATTGTAATTATATATATATATATATATATATATCAGTATTAAAGTATTATTGTAATTATTTTAAAAAATTTAAAATAAAAATAAAAACCATTAATATAAGTAATAACTAAATTAAATAAATAAAAGAAAATTAGTAAAAAAAAAAACAAAAACACAAAAACACAAAAAAAAATACAAAAAAAATGATTATATATAGAATAGGGGTTTCATTAATAAGGAGTAGGAATGCTGTTAGTTTCCTTCCTTGTCAAAAGCGACCATCGTCTCTTTGTTTTTTCCCCTAATCACCAAAAACATAAACAAGATTCCGAACAATTTTCTAAAAAGTTAATATAATCACTTTAATAATTCCAATCATGTTTTCTATCTTTTATTATTAACGTATTAAACGAACAATATAGTGAGATAGATCTCAACTTTAATGTTTTATTTTAGGACAAAATGCACAAAATAGCAATCTACTTTCATAATTTTTTTTATTATAACATTGTACTTTCAGTTTTTCTTATTATAACAATATACTTTCAAACTATTTTTTATTAGAACATTGTACTTTGAAAAATTTACCCATTATAGCATTGGGTAACCTTTTGATTTAAATTTACACATTATACTAGGTTTCCATGCCATCTCATTGTCCACGTAGGCTGTCCGCATGTACTATAGTGATGTGACTTTCTTACTACATTATTGTACTTTCAATATTATTTTATTATAGCATCTACTAGTTCTTATTAAACACTGTATTTTTAATTAAAATAGTTTAATCCAAAAGTTAATTTTTATGATTAATTAGTTATTTTAATTGATGAGATATTTATAAAAACCATTTGTATTAAATTTAAATAAGAAAAAAGTTTAGAAAATTAAAGAAATTGTTCCATTTTGAATTATCACGTTTTTAAACTTTTTTTATTATATAAGTTGTTGAACTCTTTTTATGTTGAATAATTAAGTCATTGCATTTTTTTGAATAATTAAATGATTGAGCTTTTTAGAAAATTGTTTACTTCAATTATTTTAATTTTTTTAAAATTGTATAATTTAAAAGTTATTTTTTATAAAATGACTTGATAAACGTAATCACTTTTTTACATAAAGTAGTATTTCAAATTTATTGGGTTATTTTAATATTTTAAAAAATGTACTTAAAAGATTGTGAAGAAAATAAAACAAAAGAGTTAATATCGTGCAACTCACTGTGTCATAGTTATTTATAAAAAAAAATCATCCTTACATATATATTTTTAATAAATAAATCATCGAACTTTTAAAAATTGGTTACTTTGATCATTTCAACCGAAAAATAATGCATGTTATGGCTTGCTTGTTTTACAGATCAAATAAGTGGAAAAACGATTTTTAAGTCACGGTTTCCCAATCTTTAATCTATTCAAATAGCTGTTAAATAAATTTTTTTATAATATGTAAAGATCTGATAATATTATTATTATATTAAATTTATATGTAGTTTGGTAATATAAAAGAGGTTGTTTTTTTAATAAATCACTATTAAAAGATTAGGTT
>NC_037529.1:38734738-38759967 GCF_001531365.2 Cynara cardunculus var. scolymus
ATTTAATAACGAAGTATTTAATTTTTATATAATTTTTTATAAAGATAATAACTAAGTATTTTGTTACCACTCAGTAATTATCCTAAGTATATTTTAGGTTTTTTATATTTAAAATGAAATGTGTATCATTTATTTGATTATATTTATCTGTAAATTAGTTACATAAATTCAAAAATAGAACTTTAATAAGTTGTCCTTAGATACAATTTAATTGTAATCTTGATTTTTAAGTAATATATATCAATAAATAATGTTTAATGTATAAAAAATGATTTTTAAGAGTTTTCATTAAATACTTTATAATATAAATATAGATAATAAAAACGATAATTTAAACGTTTAGTAATAACCTTGAATTAATTTTAGACATACAAAGGCCTAGTGTGTGCTTCGCTTTGTGTGTGTATATATTTTGTATAATAATAAAAAAGAGACGGGTTAGATTACAAACCATTTTATTAGTGTAAACTATGCAAACCATTCTCGATCAATAAAAAAAATTGTTTTTTATTCTTTAATTTTAATAAGGGTATAATTGTCATTTTATTGTAAAATGGTTAATATTGGAATATGATTTATATGAAAAGTGTAAATCAATTGTTTTTAAATATAATATTGGAAATGATTTAATTATTTTTAAATATGGAAACGTAAATATAGAAATCGTTTATATGGAAGATGTAAATCAATTATTTTTAAATATAAAACGGTGAAACGGTGAAATAGTTGCATACAATGAAGACGACAGATTCATACAGTGAACCAGATTCACACATGTGAATAAATACTATGAAACAGATTCATACCATGAAGAAATACATGTTCATCTAGTTAAGAAATATAGATTAATACAGTGATGAAATAATGTTTTTCATACAATGAAATAGTTGCATACAATGATGAAATACAGTTTCATTCAATGAAATAGTTACATACAATGAAGAGGACAATGATAAAATACAATTTCATACGATGAAACAGATTCATATGGGTGATTCTTGCCTTTTTTTAAATAAAAATTAAACTTTTTTTTCTTTTTCTTTAATTTCTTAATATAACACTATATAATTTTGACCAATGATCAAGAAAATGGATATATGAGATTAATTTGTAGGGTTTTCACAAATGATGGTGATTTGCAATTGATCGCTCCTCTAATAAAAGAAAATTTGCAATTGATCGCTCCTCTAATAAAAGAAAAGATGCTATATTGTATTATGTAATATATGTTTTAAAAGGAAAAAACCAAAAAACAGATAAGTGTAAAAATAACCAAAATGTCACAAGAGTTAACTAGTATAACAGATTTTTATCAACTCTGTTAGCAAGAGAGGCCAAGATCATAAGAATTACATCTGTGCAGTTTAGTACACTATTTTCTTGTGGTGTCATGTTCCTATGAATATAGGTTTGTTTTTGTTAGGTAACGTATAAGAAATTACAAAATTATGTGAATAACTGACTGAAGTAGCAAATAGATGAGTCTACTATATACTATAGTTGGTGAGATAATTATATCAAAATAGCAAATAGATGAAATCCAATCAAGACGGTAACATCCCCAAAGGATCCATTTCAGTCCCAGCTTAACAATATCAGGCATCAAGAGTTGCCACAAAAGTTTCAAGGAGGCTTTAATTTCACTATGACGTTTTCTGTAACATAGTAACCTTAGAACTAGACTAACAGATTGTGATTCATTCAACTCAACTCAACTCAACTCCCCCCACCTCAACTAAACTGTTGGTGCAATTTTCCTTATATCGACACATCAGCACCTTCCCTTCCAATCCACCGGGAGTGTTATCTATGATATTTTACACATACATAATAAATAACAAGTCAACTTTATTATTCTATTCTATTCTATCCTATGCCTCATGATCCATCATCATGTCGTGGTGGTGATTCGTGTCGAAATCTAAGAAAATTATAGACGTGTTGTCCTTTGTACGCTGTGCTCTTGCCTCGCTCAACAACAATTTTGCAATATTTTCTGCTGAAGCATCGTCGCAATTCCTCTCTCTTATCTGCACCACAAAAACCAAAGTTAACTCACAATCACATTATTACTCGACAATAATTGGTTTCCGAGTAAAAATGTAAGTAACCTGATGAACGAGTTGGATGGCCTTCTTAGGATTAACAACATCCCAAAACCCATCACTGCATGCATCCAATTTTACCATATTAGTATAAGCTTCTTTCAATTTAACCAAATGCAAACAACCAAGTCAACGAATAACTCTATAAATGCATTGTAATCACCAAATTTATTCAAAAAGTCCAAATAGTCTTAAAATTATGACTTGGGCTTCAGCAACAAAAGTCATTACTTCTTTTAATCCTCCTCCACCAAAATTAAAATTTCACTAGTTTTATTGCCCAATCTATTCCTACACTATGGTAATAGTTCAAAGAACTTTGAACTAAAAATAACTCCCTTAGTTGCTCGAATCTCAATTGTGGACTCTGTAAGTTCTTTATGCCCATAACACGCGTCAGACAGTGATACGGCTAAAGAGTACATCAACCTATAGGATTGCACACAAAGAATACGCGTGTTTCAATATGAGTATTGGATAATCAAAAACCTGAATAATATCATATGTTTAGGATATTATTAATTAGTTATAATTCTAATAGAATAATTAAAGTACGTGTTAAAAACATAATTATGAGAATTACAAGGTTTTACGTGTATTTTGTACTTAAATATAATTTTACTAAGATGATAAAAATTAAATAAACCTTATTCCAGTTTCGTTCTAAAGTTGCAGTTTTTTGTTTGATCTTTGCGGCCTTGCACAAGCCATAAAGTCATCACAATCCTACTTTGAGTCTATGCTAAGTGCAGCTTAGAGCCAACACCGACCAAATCAAGCTAAGTTAGCCTTAAAGGAATGCTAGATAAAGCCTATGAACAACACATCAACACACACAAGAATTTGCATCTAGTCTGTTTGAGCTTAGATGTATGCTATGCTTTTCAAGCATGAAGCACCTTGCTCTGCAAAGCTGCATCCTCGTGGCACCATAGCATGCCAGCAGTCCCATGATGTGGCTAGCTCAGATAGTTGTCTGTTCCCCTATTTCACGATTGTCAACTTCAAACTCTTGCTCAAGCTAGTCAAGACATCCCTTAAACACTTGCCGTCACTACCTTGTGATGGTGATGAACCTCCATGAATAAAACAAATCCCAAGACTTCTCAGCGCAAACACCGTGCCAACAAATCTCCATAGCAATGAATGCCTCATCAACATTCTTGGAACACGGTTGTAATACATGCAATACAACTTAGTTTTCCTCAAATTTGCATATAGTGCTGCAGTCAACCGTCCTACTTAATCTAAATCATCCTTGAGGGAAGGCTATAAAGTCATCCTTGCTACGTTTTTTTCTCTGTTCTCTCTTGAAATTCAACTTTTGTATTAAAATTAGCAGCCATCGAACTTTTATAGGATCCTCCAACCCCTAAGCATATTCTAGGTTCTACCACACAAATTCTAGCCTACCACAAATATCAGTAAGTTTTTACATGATACAAGAGATCCTAGAACTCTGTGGCTAACTCTAGAGCAATGCAAGGTCTTATAGGTTGTCTGAAACCATGCATCGTTGGCAATCTAGTAGGTGTAGCTCCATGCATACATGACAAAAAGCATGAGGAATAACACTAGGAACCCTAGCTCCTTTTGTTGGATAAGCCTTATCACTTCTTGTACAACTCTTATATAAACTCATGCTACAAGAGAATCATAAAAATAAGAAGAGAGAAGGAAAGGCAGAAATCTATCATATACATGAGCTCTTGCCTAGAAAGTATTAAATAAGCTAATACTCAAAGGAATCTATTAGAAACATGAAGCTAGTTCTCAAGTACTCGTCATGGAAGAAAACAATTTAGGGTAGACAATCACATCCCTACTTTCAAGTTCAACTGTTGTGAATTCTTCTTCAGATAGACTAATGACATTGTTAAATCCACAAGCAAATGAACATTCGATCAGCAATGTGCTGTGTGCACACAAAACATATAAAGATCCTATTTCGTTAACAATCAAAAGGCAGGGGCTCACTGTAACTATAATATTTGTAATGATAGAAAATGAACACAGATGCAATAACAATTAGAGAGCAACAAAAACTAGTGGTAGAGAAAAAGAAACTTATATTTATGTAATATGCAAGTGGACACTGTAATATTCGGTTTAAGTATTTTGAAGAATTTTTATTTTTATTTTAAATATTCTTTATGTTGAAGTAAGCATGAGGTGGGTGTGAGGATGGAGCTTCCAAATGCTGGCCTTGGTAAAGGCGGCCATACACTTGCTATTTATAGCAAGTGTATGTGAAAGAAAAAGGGCTTGGCTCAGGTTTGAAACACACTCTATAATTTACCTTCTCAACATCGGCTAAAAAGGGAGGAATCATAAAACTAAGATTTCTTAATATGCATTGCAGTATTAAGCTTTGGTGTATTAATTGTTGCACAATAATTCAATTGCTATTGAAACTTGTTCTTTATAAACTGCAATGCATATTGCACGGGTATTCCTTAAACTGGACGAAAAGTGGCCGGATATCTATCTTAAACCGGATAAATATTGATCGGATTTCATCTAAACCTCCCAAGGTATGACCGGATTAACCCTAAACCACCCAAGGGATGACCGGATTTCCATTAAACCGTTCATATGTTATCCGGTGAATGTTCTAAATCACCGAAGGGTTAAACGGATTTAAGCTAAATCGCTCATGCTATGTCCGATTTATTCTCTTTGCATCCTAAGTATTTGTCCGGATTTCAAATCCGGACAATGTTGACCGGACTTCAAATCCGGCTAAAGTTGCTTGGACTTTATTTCGATTTGGTTTAGAGATGTAATGGCGGTGTAACCGCGAGAGAGATGAAATGGCGGTGTAACCGCGAGAGAGATGAAATGGCGGTGTAACCGCGAGAGAGATGTAATGGCGGTGTAACCGCGAGAGAGATGTTTGTATCTGTACAGGTTTAATTCTATACAATTATAGATAAAATGTTTGTATCTGTACAGGTTTAATTCTAAAACTGTTAGTTTGGAATGTAAGTTATTGGTATGAGATTCGTACACTCACTAGACCTTTTGGTCTAATGCTCAGTAGTTGGACTAACCTGTTTTGTAGGTCATCATACATCATAGGACAAAGGAAAGGGGAAAGTTTAAACGATGAAATTTAGTCACTCATAAATGTATATTAGAAAATTTTTGTTAGCCCATGTTCTGTAATAATATTACAATTTGTGTTATGAATATGTGTATGTGGATTATCTGTATTTGGAAATTGTGGGTTGTTACAGACACTTTAGCAAACGAAAGAGTGAATTAATTTTTACCTAGCCATTATAGCAAAATCCCGGCTTTCAGACTTCATGTACACCACCTGACTTATGTAAGGTTCAGAACTGAATCGAGCATCCTGCTGCTTAAGATACTTGTCTCCCAACATTCGAGCAAGGTTTAAACCTGAACATGTATTGAATTTGCTGATTGAATGAGTGACAAATTTAGTAAAAAAATACTTGAGTGAATAACAAAATCTCAATTACCGCATAGTCGTTTTTCGCCGTCTTTAAGAGGTTCTCCAGCTGCTTGCATCCGCAATCTTTCGGTGTAACTGGCTATTCGATGGTCTTCTGTTATCTTAACTTGCTGCCCTTCAACACTGCAGAACACATACTACAATTACACCCCTTTCACGGGAGGCTTAACAGTAACATAACTAACATTATAACATCCCTCAGTTAGCAAATATATATATATATATATACACAGAGGTACTTTAAAGTCCTTCAACACTTTGATTACCGGCAACCCCAACCGGCCCCATCAACACTTATATTAACAAGAAATAGCCATCTTTATGTTTAGTGAATTAACCAAATAATTAAGTGCCTGGAAAAACAATAATGACAAACCAGTGAGGATGAAGAAAGCCATATAGATTAGATTTTACCTGCCCTAAGTATAATGTTCCACGATAACTTTGCATGACAGCTCAAAAACAAAATACAAACATAAAAAACAATTACGCAAAGGGAAGAGAAAAGCAAATGTGGAACACATGACATCACCAAAGCAAAGGATATTTGTGTCACAAGTTAATAGCTATATTACTAAATCCAAATAGAGTGGGGTCAAGAAAATAGAGCAAATGAGAAGACCTTCAAAAACAGGTAGCGTCTAGAAAGATAGTCACATGACATCAGATTAGAAAATAAAATAATAATATAGGAAATGATAAGACTTTCAATAAACAGGTAACATCTAGAAAGATAGTTGGCTAAAGGCACTCTGAAGTCTGAATAACTGCAACCTGAAAACAAGATGTTCCGAGACCACAAACAGCTCCTAGGTCTCAAAATCCCATGGCATCACGGCACTTATAGCAATGATCGAAACATGGGATGCTCAAAAAAATATGGGGTGCTTAAAAGAAAATATGGAGTGCTTAAAAGAAAATTGAATACCTAGGGAAGTGTTAAAATGTGATGCAAAACTCACAGTACACTTTCTACAACTAAATTTGGGAGGAGATATCTAGAGAAATCTTTTGGGAGGAGACATCTTCTAGAGGAATCTTTGGGAAGATATTTTCTAGATAAATCTATTGGGAGACGGGTAGTACCTTCTAGAAGATTCCTTGGGAAATGAAATGTCATCCTTGTGCCTATAAACACCTATCACCCTTACCCATTTGGAACATTTCCCACACAATTAGAAATATCACTCTTGTGAGCATATTTGAGTAGTGAGAGCAACACTTAGTTCATCCAATAGAGAGGTTTGCTATTTGTAAGTGTGGTAGCATCCTTTGTAGTTTGTACTCTCTATTCGTTTTCATAGTGAATATCATCCTCCTTCCTTTGTGTGGACATATACTATCACATTGATAGTGGAACCACATAAATTCAGTGATTATCCTTTATTTATGCTTGCATTTCATTTTCATGTATTTGGTTTCGTTTTTGTTGAACACACCAAGATAAGATCTATTTGTTCCGCATTGGTTGTTGGCTTTGGACTCACTTTGTGAGATTATTGGGACGTGGAATACATCTAAATCCCAACAGAAAAAACACCGAGCTCTAGGTGTTCCTAACTGTATGGCCTAGATATGCTTCAATTAAGAAACGCCTTCCTATTAGCAAAGAACAGTTGCATATGTGAAAGTGTAACAAAAGATTGAGCTACAAATCAACTTAAATACCAAAAAGATCCTAGGAGTAGATTTATAAACATCCCACACTCAGCATTACATCATGTATACATAACATCATAAGTTGCTACAGAAAAAACCATACTAAGTAGACATCATAATTAAGTACAAGAACAAAATCCTTGGATTAAAATACTTCGTATGGGCTAGGAGAGAGACCCAACTGGTAGCGAAAAAAAGAAAACCATATTTTAAAGCATTTGAGAAAATTGACATCATCTTTTATAAACTATAAATAGATTAGAAGTGAAAGGAAGATCTACAAGATAAATGAATAAACAAACGTTACCAAAATCAACTAAGTGGCCGTTTACTAAACACTTACTTGGTAAGTGCTTACCGGATAAATTTTCTCATCGGATGAACATGAGAAGGGCCAAGAATCTTGCCGGGTAAGAGCGATGAGAAGGATGGAGAGTCTTACCCGGTAAGTGAGGATGACGACTCTTACCCACATAAGCGCTTATCAAGTAAATTGTTGCATTCCATATGTTGACTCCTATTGATAAGCGCTTACCGGATAAGCATTTGGGTAAACGGCCCTTAAGGGGCTTTACCAAACGCTTACCGGGTAAGCACTTACCGGCAATAGTCACTACTCTCAAAGTACCTTGTGGGGTAACATTCCTTGCCATCAAAATGGATTTATGGTAAGCATTTACAACCCGGTAAGCGCTTATTGGGTAAGAGTTATCACTCTCACTTGTCGGGTAAGACTTTCGATCCTTACCATCCCTCTTACCAGGTAAGATTCTCAGTCCTTGTTATGTTCATCTCGTAAACGCGTACCAAGGTAAATGTTTAGTAAATGGGCCCTAAATATGTCCTCATGCCTATCTACACATACACTATTAAAATATATTAAGCTTGTACTCAACAACATGATATTGTAAAAGTAGACACTAATTTGAAAGTTGTTATTCATTTATATTTTGCATTATATATTCAAAGCAAAAAGGCAGTGGTTTGCCACATAAAATCATCCAATGTGCACTTTCAAAATTATCCTAGTGGTCATAAGAACTGACAAAGAGAGAACCCTGTGGTCTAAGATAAAACTTGTCCGAAAACAGATTCGACAGGATCGAAGCCCAGATCCCTATATAGGAGGAAGGATTGATTGCCTTAACATCTCTTGTTTAGAAAGGTACAAGACTCCTCTCCTACTGAATAAACACATTCATAAAAACCTTGTTAAAGATGCAGCATGGACATCAGCAGACTCGGGGTTTTCACTAAATACAACACATCATGATAAAAAAAAACATGAGCATACATATCAATGCATATGGCAAAAGACATACATCGCAATACAAGCTGAATCCCCAACGTTAGCACATTGTGCAAAGTAGTTGTCATGACCATCAGCCCAAATAAGAAGTACTGTTGCAGTACAACCCTGAAAACGGTTTCATTAGTACATGACAAAAGACCAAAACTACGTTCACACAACATATAACAAAAGATAATAGCATCTATGCTGTTAAAATCGCGATATATCGGCGATATATCGGATATCGATCTTTGGAAAAATATCCGTGGTGAAATATCGGTCAAAATATCGGTTCCAATAATATCGCCGATATTTACCGATATTTCACCGATATTGATGGAAAAATCGGTCCAATATACCGATTTTCTATGAGGCAAATATTTGAGCTTTTTTTATTACATGTTAGGCATAATTTTTTGGGCCTCTTTATTTGGTCAACTAGTCAACACATATATTAGGTCTCACGCTTCTTCTCTACTCGGTTCTTCACAGTTCACGCTTCTTTTCTTCTCGGTTCTTTCATAGTTCACGCTTATTTCTCTTCTCGGTCTCTTTCATCTTCACGGTCTGGCTTCTTTTCTTTTCTCGGTCTCTTCTCTTCTCTGTCTCTTTCTAACTCAAATGAAACTTTAATTCAAGTTATGGTTTTAAATTTATCAATTATCATTCAGTTGCACTCTAAGAAGAGAAATTGCCTTTGGCAAAAGAAGTTGAATGATCTTGTCTTCATTCAACATAACAAAAGATTGGAAAGGCGCTACAAATCTCTTAAGTATAACAACTCTTCAAATCTTATTTTCTTGAGAGATGTCGAAGAAAATGATGATTGGGTGGTTCTAACCGACGTTGAGCTCCAAGAGTTTGTGGATGCAAGAGATGGCCTCCTTTGGTCGGATGTATGAGAAGCAATGGGATGTAATGAACAATTTGGCTACAAGAAGTAAAAGGGAGAAGGGGGAGAAGGGGAAGATTGAGAAGCTAACCTAAACGAAGAAGTGAACGTATTAGATGATGTTGACTCGGATGCCAAACCTATTGCTTGCGATTAGCTCGTTTTTTAACACTTTTCCTATTTTGTTTTGTGAGACTTGTTTATGTGATGTTTTGATTTTGAAACTATATTTGTAAACTCTAATTAATGCATATGATATGTTTATGGATGCATACATATAATACACACACACACACACACACACACACACATATATATATATATATATAATTCTAAGAAATATATTAACCGCTATTTTGGACCGATATATCACCGACATAACCGAATATCGAATATCGGTCCTGACCAATATTCTGTATTTTGACCACAGTAATAGCATAGAATAGCATAGCATATTTCATCAAGTGTCAAGGTAACAACACACTGCCCTTTTATCAATCAAATCAAAGTGAAATGTTTTTTTGATAATTAACTCCATGACGAAATATTATTTTCAGCATTAATTTCAAATTGAGCTTCTGAAGTAGGAGCCAGGATACCACTAAATACATAATAATAAATTATAACAATATGTGTTCCTATTATTCAAAGATGATTAAAATAAAGCATACATAAAGTAAATATAACTTGGATCATTCCTAATTTCACTACAAAATACAATTAATCAACATAAGCACAAACTCTAATAAATTGCTAATTATTTATAATTACTTCATCCTATAGTTTACTAGAAAACTATCAGTTCCAGCGAAATTCCATCTGTTTTTTTCTTGACCTCCACATTATTGTATCTCATTATGTTATCGAAATAAAAACTTTACAGTGTGACACTTTCAAATTTACACAATATGTCTGTTAGAGAATGAACAAAAGGTTGAGTGGTGGTTCATCTAAACAGTGTATTTCATCATTCAGTGTTTGATCTCGAGTGCAACCATTGTCTAAACATATAGCAAGAACTGAAAATATCTAAAAGGGGTGCTCCACATAAAACATTAAAGACATTCAGATATGTACAGACTACAGATAAAATAGGGTTATATGTAACGAAAAATAAAACCTCATATAAGTGGTCCATATGTGCTTCTGTTTGAGAGAATGCTTCTCTAAGGACATCTGAAGCATCACAATGTGAAAAAACCTTCTCTCTTCTGAAAGTATCTGATAAGATTCTAGTAACCATCTCAGGCATTATTCTGCAAACAGAATTTATTCAAAAGTATAAATTAAATTTGCAGAATGGATGAACAACTGCTGATGTCTTTCCAAGATTGCATAACAAGTGTGAGGGGATGGAAGCAGATGCATGCAAACTATAAAACTTTGGTGAAATACAAGCAAAATTTTTAAATAGAGCTGTCGTGCGGTAATCTATTTGGGAATGACCAAGTGTTGATGCAAAATAATAGCATAGTCTCTGTTATATTGCAATATATCCATTACTCCACATCCAAATTATTAAATGATGACAATGCCTCTCAAAAAGGAAATATGGTTTACTTAACCTAATTATCAACTCTAACTAGAAAATTTGAAGATAACATTTCCTATATAGGCTCTAAGAAGCATGGACATGGGATAAAAATTGTGGCACATTAAAAATATTGGATGCCATAATTTTTCACAAAAAATCTTTTAGTACATTGTGAGATATGATAATAATCTGTTTTATTCATATACAAGTATACAAGATATGGATAGAGTTGTCTGTATAGATTGGGAAGGTTTTTGGTGGGAAGGTTTTTTTCATAGATGGAAGGAGCGTGTTTTTTAATATGGAGGTGCAGGTTTGGAAAAAATTTGACTTTCTGCATAAAGCCCCCCTAGAAGCTTACTGAATAAGCCACTTTTTGTATCATTAAGCCACTACTAAACAGTCATCTATAGCTGACCGAATAAGTTGCAAGTCCTATTAAGCTGCTAACAAACAGGCCTTAAGCAAGATATCATGCAAAGTTACAGCCTACAGGTACAGAGAAGTGCCTTGGAATCTAGAACTGAGTACACCCTTTGCAACCTTAGCTGTCTTGCCACGGAAGTCAAAGCTGTGGCAAGCATGCCAGGAAGAAAAGCCTCTGCCAAGTATTTTTCTGCCATTTGGATCAAAAAACACAAGAATAGAGATCAAACTGAGAATGCTAGCCATAAGATAAGAGTAAAGGGAGTAGTGACAAGCTTCAAGAGTCTTAATTGATTGGACAATGCATGCTACAATTTACAAGGTCTACCAAATGACAGCATGCATACATGCATGATGAGTATAGCAATAAAAATGTGCCACTACACAATGATGGATAAGAATGGAAATGATGATAGACGTGAAAAACATGAGGTGGCACCTATCGAGGAGAAGTCGAGACAACACTACTTCAGATGGTTTGGTCAGACAGTGAAAAACAAAGTATGAAAAGGACATTTGTCCTGAGAGATGGAAGTCATAAGGGGTTACAACACATAAAGCTTGCCGTAGGGGAAATAGCTAAAAAAATATGAGCGGGTGGGGTATACCAAATCAGACTGGCCTTAAATAGGAGTGCATGCAATGGTCCAGTTAGGATTTCATTTTTAGGCCCCGCGCTAGTTTAGGATAAAAAGTTGGTTGTTGTATTAGTATTAAAAATCATTTGAATAAAACAAGGAAACAACAGACGGTGTAGTCACTAAACATTGTACGATGACACAACAATTGATAATTTTCATAACCAGTATTACACTAAAATACATTGGGTTATGCGGCGATTCTTGTAGTGTCAACCCCCTTCAAATAGTAGACATGTGGAGGGTTGAGAAGAAAAGACAAAACTATGAAGAAGAAAAAAAAGGTGGTAGAGGCCTTTTAAAGTCCATGGTGGGTATCTTAGGGGAAAAATTAATGCAATTAGAAGGGTTGTCTAGACGCTAGTTCCGCAACATTCATCCAGAACCCCCGCCGCCTGAGCTACTAATAACTCTCACTTTGAGTGTTACTTACACATAGTTTTTGTGTGTTTTTCTTCCATTTTTAGTGTTTGTCTCCTATGTATGTGTTCGTATTTCTCTTCTTTATTTATTTATTTTCATTTAGAGTTGTCGAGGATAAAATTTGTAGTTTAATGGTTGAACGTATCGTTTTTGGGTTAAATGTTGGACTGCAGAAAGTGGTCACTTTGTTCATCACTGTGATGAGCACGTGAATCCGCGGACAGCTGGAAGCATCATGTTTTGCATGTATTCTTCTGCCTATTTCAGGTGCATTATGGCATTCTGATGCAAAGATGATCAGGTATTCTTCCTCTAGGAGGAAGAAAGGGTAGTTCAGTCTTTTTCTATGAGTTAGTGGTGTGTCCATTATCCCTTAGTCAGTTAGGGATCCGTGTCTTTGTAACAGATCTTAGTAGAAGTGTGAGAGTGTTAAGTAGAGAAAGGGGTGTCTGGAATATTCATTCTGTCAATTTGTAATTGAATTCTGGGAGAGCATTTCCCTCTCGAAAGTAAATAAATATTACCAGCAGCCGACTTATGATGCCGACTGACGATTTCACTGGTGTAAATTCTTGATCCAATTACATTAATTGGTATCAAATATACGTTCTTGGGAGGATGACGAGATCGATTACGTCTAGAATGGATGAAATTGAGGCCAGATTCGCGTCGGTGGAAGAGAATTAGAAAAACATTTCGTAGTAATTGAATACCCTAATTCGATTGCAAGAGGAGACCAGACAATCAAACGGAGAGGAAACATCAGTGGATGGAGAGAGGCTACCACGTCACAAAGACCAACCACCGGAGCATGGGTCGTTTCTAGCAATCAAGGGGAGACGATTGGAGATATTGGTGTTTAGCGGCACTGATCCTGATTCATGGATCGTAAGAGCTGAAAGGTATTTTTCTTTTAATCGATCAAGTAATGAAAAAAGAATGGAGGTAGCATTGCTTTCATTGGAAGGCGATGCACTTAAATGGCATCAGTGGAAAGATAAGCTGAGGCCAATCACACGTTGGGAGGAGTTGAAAGCATTATTGTTGTCACAATTTTGCACGGTGGGAAAAGGAAGTCTATGTGAACAGTTCTTGGTTGTTAAGCAAACAACGACAGTGTTGGAGTATAAGCGCAGATTTGTAACCATGGCGACACCACTCAAAGGAATTTCGGAAGAAATTTATGCGAGTCAAATTATTAACGGACTACTACTGGAAATTCGAGCAAAGGTAAGATTACTGTAACCGACGGGATTAAATAAAGCAATGGATGTGGCTGGCATGGTTAAAGAAAGAAATAAGGTTATAAACAGATTTAAACCCTGAATACACTTATTAAAAAAAACAGGGGATGTGAATCCAGAAGACAAAGGTGAATTGAAACCATCTGCCAACAAAGGAGGTACGGGATTCAGAAAGCTCACAAATAAAGGATTACAGTTAAGAAGAGCACTACGGTTATGTTATCGTTGTGATGAAAAATACTCCCCGGGACATCGTTGTAAGATGAAGGAACTTAGTGTCGTGATGGTGCAAGAGAGGAGGAAGGCAGTGAAGACCACACAAAATTGACTAACATGAACCCGAAGTTGAATGTAGCGGTGTCTCTGCATTCTGTTGTAGGCTTTGTTACACCAAAAACAATGGAGTTGGAAGGGATGGTGGAAGATCAGAAGGTGGTAATATTGAACAACGGTGGAGCATCACATAATTTCATTTCCTCGACTTTGGTGGAAAAATGGAGTTAGCATACGGGGGTTATAATATTTCTTTGGGTGCAGGGAGTGGACTGAAAGGGCGAGAATGCAAAGGAGTGCGAGTTTGGATGCAACGGTCAAAAAATTTTGAGGATTTCTTACCACTAGAGTTATGAAATTCAGACATCATATTACGAATCCAATGGTTACAATCTCTTGGAAGGATGCAGGTGAACTGTACCCAAACAATGAAGTTTTAGTTTGAAATGAAGTTAAGCTAAAAGAAGATGAATCCTTGGGGAGAACGTTGGTTTCATTGAGGTCTATGATAAAGACCATCAAGCAGGAGGGTCAGGGGGTGATTATTGAATTGGGCTAGATGGACATGCAAATGAAGATCGGTCATGAATGTCCAAAAGCTGTCCGAAATGTTGTGGAGGAATTTGAAGTTTTTAAAAAACCACAAAGAATTCCACCAATTAGGGGAATTGAACACAAAATTGAGTTGAAGCATGGCGTTCAACCAATAAATCTGAGGCCTTACCATCACCCGCAATACCAAAAAAATGAAATTGAGAAGTTGGTCAAAGAAATGGTGATGGCAGGGATAATTATACACAACAGAAGTTCGTTTTCGAGCCCGGTGTTGTCGATCAACAAGGAGGACGGTAATTGGCGGTTTTGCATAGACTATCGAGCCTTGAACAAGGAAACGGTTCCAGATAAATTTCCCATTCCTATTATCAATGAGTTGTTGGACGAGTTGTTGGACGAGTTATGCGGCGCGAGCTGGTTTTCAAAGTTGGATTTGATGGCGGGTTATCATCAAATCTGGATAAAAGATGAAGATGTGTACAAAACAGCGTTTAGGATGCACAAGGGACACTATGAATTTTTAGTGATGCCCTTCGGACTGACAGCAACCTTCCAATCTTTGATGAACAATATTTTTAAACCATATTTGCGACGGTTTGTGCTTGTTTTTTTGATGACATATTGGTTTACAGTAAATCTGAAGCTGAGCATTGTGAACATCAGAGACAAACATTAGAGGTATTGAAATCACCTCACATTTATGCTAACAAGAAATGTGAATTTGGAATGCAACAGGTGGGATATCTAGGCCATATCATTTCGGGAGAAGGGCTAGCAAGGGGCAAGTCAAAGGTGGATTCTATGCTACGATGATCCATACCAAAAAAATATCACCCACTTGCACGGGTTTCTTGGTTTAACCGGTTATTATCGGAAATTTGTGGTAGGATCTGCCCAAATTTCAACCTTTGACGGATTTGTTGAAGAAGGGTAAGTTTGAATGGAACAGCACTGCTCAAGCGGCTTTTGAAACGTTGAAGAAGGCTATGACCGAAGCACCGGTATTAGCATTACCCAATTTTGATCAACCATTTGTCATCGAAACAGATGCCTCGGGAGGAGGTTTAGGAGCAACGTTGATGCAACAAGGCAGACCTATAGCTTTTTACAACCAAACGTTGGGGATACAAGCTAGACAAAAAGCTATCTATGAAAAAAGAATCAATGACGATCGTTTTTGCGGTGACACGATGGAGGGTGTACTTGTGAGGAAGGAAGTTTATCATCCGGACAGACCGACAAAGTCTGAAGTACTAGCTTGAACAAAGAGTCGTAGATCATCAATATCAGATGTGGGTGATGGAACTCGTGGGTTATGACTTTGACATTGTGTACAAGGTGGGCAAACATAATCTCGCAGCGGATGCTTTGTCCAGAATGGAGTTGAATGTGCAGTCATGGGCGGTCCACAATGGAGGCACTGGAATGTACTTAAAGACGAGACTCAAAAGGATGTTGTGTTGGGCAAAAAAAAAATTCAAACTTGAGGAGGGAAGTACCGTGCATAAAGGGTTCGAGTTACGACAATCCTTATTGTAGTACAAAGGCAGATTGGTGTCATCAAAGTCATCATCCATTCTCAAGACGTTATTGGAGGAATTTCATGCTTCTCCGGTTGGCGGACATGCGGGTATTAATCGAACATTTCAACGGATAGCCGCTGAACTATTTTGGCTGGGAATGTGCAAGGATATAAAGGAGTTTGTGAAAGGTTGTGAAATTTGCCAATGGAACAAACTTTTAGGAGGATCTTTGGTTGGGCTATTATAACCCCTTCCTTTACCATTGGAAGTCTCGGATGAAGTCGCTATGGATTTTATCCAGGGGTTACTGAAGTCAGATAAGATGGATATGATCATGGTGGTGCTGGATCGATTGAGTAAATATCCTCATTTTGTTGCTTTAAAACATCCTTTTGATGCTCAAGGAGTGGTTGTTTTCGCAAGGGAAATTATAGAACTCCATGGTGTACCGCAAATAATTGTCTCGGACCGAGACAAGATTTGTGTTGGTCGTTTTTGGAAGGAAGTGTATGCGTTGTTAGGAACAAAGCCAGCCTATCATCCTCAAAAGGATGGCCAATCCGAAGTTGTAAATCGTTGTATAGAGCAATATTTGAGATGTTCTGTTTCGGAACATCCTAAGAAATAAAAGCAATGGTTGGGATGGACCAAATACTCCTATAATACAACATTCCATCGATCATTGCAATGTTCCCCTTTCCAAGTGTTGTACAGGAGAGAACCTCCAACAATCCTAAAGTACGGTGAAGGGTCGGCGAGCTTACAAACGGTAGAAGACATGTTAAAGGAGAGAGATGTGTTCCTTGATGATTTGAGAATACAATTGTTGAAAGCCCAGCAGTGTATGAAAGACCAAGCAGATGGAAAAACAGAACAGAGAGAGAAATTAAAGTGGGTGCCCCGATGTTCCTGAAATTACAGCCATATAGACAACGATCGCTGCGAATACAAGCCAATAAGAAACTTTCTGCTCGATTCTATGGTCCATTCGAAGTGACAGAAAGGTTGGGCAAAGTAGCATACGGATTGAATTTGCCACCTTCAGCAAAGATTCATTCAGTTTTTTATGCTTCTCAGCTCAGGCCGGTGTTGGGTGAAGTTCTATCGGCTGGAGACCTTCCTTCTCAAATGACGAAAGGAGAGCTGATAGTGGCACCGAAATCCTTGCTGAATTGTAGAATTGAGGCTAGAGGAGAACTGGAAGTGTTGATCAAGTGGCAAGGGCTGCCAACATTTGAATCATCATCGGAAGATTATCAACTGGTACACCCCCGATTTTCACCTCGAGGACAAGGTGCGGCTTTGGCGGGTAATTATTGATGCAAAGAAGATTAAGGATACTTACTCTTAGAAGAACAAAGGATAGTTCAGTCTTTTTCTATGAATTAATGGTGTGTCCATTATCCCTCAGTCACTTAGGGTCTTTGTAACAAATTGTAGTGAAAGTGTGAGAGTGTTAAGTAGAGAAAGGGGCGTCTGGAATATTTACTCTGTCAATTTGTAATTGAATTCTGGGAAAGCACTCCCCTCTCGAAAGAAAATAAATGATACCAAAACAACCGGGTGACGACTTCACTGTGTAAATTCTTGATCCAATTACATCACATTCTTGAAGGTCAAACTCTAGAGAGCAAGGAAGATGAAGAGAAGACAAACCCAAAACAACCGAGTGACGACTCCATTTACCGTTCGTTTATATTCGTTCATTTATGTTCGTTTATATACTAAATTTAATATATAATATTTTGTTTATTTACTTTGAATTCAAATAATATTTATGTATGTTCGTTTATCCTGTTCGTTTATGTTCGTTTATGCTCGTTTAGCCCGTTCGTTTATGTTCGTTCGTTTAGCATGTTAATGAACGAACATGAACGAACACGAACGAACACGAACACACCTGATTTCTAAACGAACAAACACGAACACAAAGATATTCGTTTGTTTACCGTTCATGTTTGTTCGTTTGTTCGGTTAAGTTGAACGAACATGAACAAGCCTCCGTTCGTGTTCGTTTTGTTCGTTTACAGCCGTAACTGTGACACATAAAATCCCAAGCTGCATCCATTTTACTCTAGTATGTGGAAAATCATGCATAGTTCTGTTTCTCTTTTTGTGCGCCTTTCTTTATAGGGATCCTGCCGGCACGATACTCCATTTCTGTAACACCCTAAAAAATTTGTCATTTTTGTTAATTTGATATTTAGCTTGTGGGTCTCGGCTTTGATATACCTTTACTTTTCATTGATGTTAGTAGTTTGAGTTGAGTTTAAACAGGGCCTTGATAAACTAGAAAAAGGGGAAGTTTGGAACTAGGACAGTGAGTCCCACGAGTAGCCATGCAGGTAAGGCCACCGCTAAAACTGCAAGACTCACTGTGTGGTTTTGGTCTAAAGGGCGCGGACGATTAATGTCGCGGCCTAAGCTGCGGGAGGCTCTGGAATGCACATTAAAGGCCCAGAATTTGGCCTTTTTCCCTCATTTACTCAACACCAACAATTCTCCTCTCAAACCCTCCCATCCCTCCTCATTAACTCCGATTTTTTAGAGCATTTACTCCACTACTCCAACCATTTAAAGAGGTTCATTCACCATCTAAGCTAAGGATTCAAGGGTAGAGTTCAAGATCCTAGTGTTCATCCTCATTTCAAGGGTTTTCCGTAACTTCTAGGTTTTCACCCAAAACCTAGCATAGTGAGTCCATCCTACTCTTTTATTAAACCATATACAGGTTAAAATGATGTATATTAGTCCCTTAAATCTTTTATTTCATAGATTTCACATTTGGTTGCATTTGGACCATCTAAGTCACAAATGGAAATTTCGGGGGTTTACATATCTTTGATAAAAACAAGTGTGGGGAATGGTTTAAAATACTTGGGAGATAATTATTTCAACGTCTCTATGGGTTCTTGGAACCAAACCATAGAGCTCATATGTTTGGGAAATTGTTGATGAAATGAGGATTTTACCTATTTGATGATTATTGGTAAACAAACACCACTAATTTGGTAAAGTATGAGATATTTATAAGATATGCTTAGATGACTAGAATACAATGGATACATAGGCATAGAAATCGGTTTTTATGGAATGTGAAGGGAATGAAACTCTAAATTGTAAATTGGAAATAGGCATTGTGATTATTATGTAATTTCCAAGTGCACGAGCTTATTTTAGTATCGACTATAAACTGGACAGGTTGATGTCAATGCTTACTTAATTGTAAGCGGTGCTCATATAACATTGGTTTGTGGCTTACTTATGTGTTCCGTCATAACGAATGGTAAATCGGGTCTCCTCCATCATCTTCGGTTGTTTAACGCTCTTCCAAGGGTAAGCGCGAGTTAATTGTATAAATAACTTGATTAAAGCTATGTTTTCTGATTTAATGTTTTATAGCTTCATCCAATAACTGTTTGTTCTCACTAGGCGTTATGCCTAACACTTTTTCTTAAATGACATGTATATCAGGTTCTCTTAGCGGTGGGGCTCCTAAGGCTTGAGTGGAGCGATACATGCCAGTAGAGACATTGTTGGGATTTCTAATGTCTTGGAAATCATGCTTGGAGTTGCTAAACTTACGATTATTCTTTTGAGGATTGTAGCGACGCCTGATTTGTAATCTAGATCTGGAATTGATTTAGATTGGCAGGTTGTTAGATACCTTCCATTAAATTGTACTCTCATACTATTTCCCCTTTATTGGGTGATTATGTTTGATTTGATCTTAATCCGTTTTAGCTACACAGGATCAAATTGTCGCCTATTTTAGGGGTGTTTCAATTTCCATCATGTTCGTGAAAGTCTAGGAGAACCACCAACGAAGGGTAACACAATAGATCAAGGATGTGGTAATATACAACAAAGCTCATCATTGCTAAGTGCCTAAGTCCGAATGATGAAGGTGAGGCTACTACAACTAGTGATCAATTACTATTGTTTTGTAACATTGACACGGATAAACAATTAATCTTGAGAACATTAGTGATTCCCTTCTCATGAGCAAAAGTCCAATGCGTAATGCAATAAAGAACTTCAAAAATGTTGCAAGAGCTACATAGTTAATCTAGCAATGGTGCAACCAACAAATTTTCTCAAATTTTTCTTAATTTTTTCTTAAATATTTCTTTGAAGTGCTGCAAACAAGGGCATGATGCATTGTGATAATGAGAACTATAGAGTCCAAAGGCCGATCATTAGACTATTATACTTTACTTAAGGTCACATACGCATTCATTTAAGCCAGAAAAGAGACTTTTCCTAGCAAAAGCAACATAAAAAGATGGAGGATGAACAAAAATACCCTTGCAAAGGATCACAAACTTGTTGAATTACAAAGGAGATGGACAACATCTAAAAGCAAAGAACATGCACGCAGAAGGCGTTTTTAAGAGGATCGCAAAAAAGGTGGACTGTAAAACCGTGTGTGGTTGTGTGTGAAAGAGAGAGCGTATCCAAACTACTTGTTCTCAAAATATTGACTAGAAAAAATAACAAAGACACCACTTGTGTCCAACAATCTTAGACTAACCAATGCCAGTTGAATAAGATGTAAGAAAGGGGGGAAAATGCCAAGAGCAAGAAAAGAATACTGACTTGCTGGCAAATGAGGCAGCAGCTGCTCCACCATGTCCATCACAGATTCCAAACAGTCCAAACTGCAAAAGGAAAATATTACTATCCCTTCCAATAATGAGCATAAGTCTCAAGTGAAGTTACAAAGAATTCTGGTACGGAGGTTCAAATGTGGTGACTCCGGGCTACCCGCAAAGTAGGTGGTCGCCATGGGATTAGCCGATTAGCATAGCGGGTTGGATATCCAGGTTAATCAAAAAATAAAAGAATTCTGGTACCTGATCAACCCCAGGTAGAGGCCAATGGTAATAGCAAACATCTTCCATCGGTAGTTTCTTCCCACCTTTGCGCACAGACATCGGATCCGACACTACTCCAACTCCAAATGGGACCTTATGAAACTGAGATGTAATTTGAACCTGCAAAAACAGAGAGATCGTAGACTTTTATCCATTGTTTAAAAAAATATTAGAGTAAGCTATATAACTTAAAGGCAAGCATTTTGCATGATTTACGTAAGAGTCAAGTTTTATGGACTATTTATTTTCATTCTCCCTTTTATATTGTTAGATTTTATTTTGCTCTAAGCGAAGAGGTGAATGTGCATAAACTCAAGAATGAATAGGCTTAGAAATAGAAATGCTTCCGAGAAGTTAGAGCGCTGATTGAGAAGAAACTGAAGCAACCCTATTGAGACACGGTGACCAACTCCAACATCAATCCTTGGATGCATATTGAGAAGGGGAGACTTGTGTCAAGAGGATGCATCAGGAAAGATATGGGAGGCCAAGACAAACATGGAAATAAGTAGACACAGACATATTTGAGACAATAATGAAGATTTTCTGGAGTTGTCAATAATTGCATCAAAGATCTCGAGGATCCTATCAATTAAGGGTGTATCCCTTGTTAGGACAAACGTTACACACGCAATACGCACAACCCAAAAACAAGAGAAGAACACAAGAATTTACGTGGTTCACACGATCAGATTGATCGTGCTAGTCCACGGGGGCAACTAGGTTTTTCTTTATTTAGGTGCTACAAAATGTTTACAAGTACGAGATTAATATATATAGACAAACATAATTAGGGTTATCTCCTAATCAAGGAAACTAGGGTAGAGACCATGGCCGGCTCCTTTTGGGCTAGGGCCGGCTCCTTACTTTATGCTAGGGCCGAAGCCTACATTCCAACAGTACAATTGTATAACAGGTTAATCGGTCAGCTATACGTGACTGTTTGATAGTGGCTTATTAAGTAAGCTTTTAGGAGGAGCTTTATGCAGGAAGACAAGTTTTTCTCTGAACTTGCCCCTTCCAATAAAAAACATACTCATTACATCTATGAAAAAGCCCTCTCATACAAAAAAAATTTCAATCTATATAGACAGATTAATCTACACAGACAACTTTATGCGTACAGAACTTGGTGGAAAACCAATCAAACAACCCCATAGACATATTTGGCATTATGTAAAGTCCGATTTTGTTGTAGTGACATTTTGTAATGTAAACTGAGCCACGATTTATATTTATCATCTTGTTATATTTAAATATCTCTGCAGTTCGAAAATGAGGAGTGGAACTTGATGTTTTCATCTTTTTGCAGGTATGCTTATATCGATTTTGCAGACAGTAATGGGTTCAATCAAGCACTGGGACTTGACGGATCCAAAGTCGGAGGTTGCCCGATAACTGTGGAGGAGAGTAGGCTAAGAGGCGATAGTCAAGGATCTGGGCGTGGTGGAGGCCGTGGCTTTGATGGTGGTAGGAGTGGAGAGAGAGGAGGTAGGTTTGGCGGCAGAGATCGTGGCCGTGGTGGGAGGTTTGGTGGCAGAGATGGTGGAAGATTCGGCGGTGGCCGTGGTGGCAGAGGCCGTGGACCTAGCAGACCAAGCATGGCCACTGCTGGCACAGGTATGCATTCATTCTTTCATGTTTCTTTTGGTTTTCAACTTGAATTCACAAAACCTTTTGTTCGTTCTTTTTGGCAGGGAAGAAGACGACCTTTGGTGATGATTAGAGCTAAAAAGTTTCATTATATAATGATACCAATTATTCATATATGAATATTCGGTTTTGTTATTGCAGATTTTGCAAACTTATCTCTATTCCCTTGTTATAAAGTTTACAATAAAGCTCCATATTTCATTGTAGTCTAAGGTGGTGTTTGTTTTTTAAGAGTTGCTGAAGTCTGAAGTCTGAATTCACTTCTGAATTTTAAGAGGTGGTGCTGAAGTCTGAAATCTGAATCAGTCAGACTGTTTGTTTTTACGTCTGAAATCTGAAATCTGAATCAGTCAGACTGTTTGTTTTTACGTCTGAAATCTGAAATCTGAATCAGTCAGACTGTTTGTTTTTACATCTGAAATCTGAAATCTGAATCAATAAGACTGTTTGTTTTTATAAATTGACAAACTTCTGAAGTCTGAAATCTGAATTAATTCATTTCAATTACATTTAACTGAAATATCCAATCATTTAAACCATTTGTAAACTATCATATACTTTTAACACATGAATATAAATTACATCCTATGCTACAGCAAATCTTCCAAAAGACATACCATTTTTTTTAAAATCAAAATACCCAACTATTCCCCATGGTTTTGCTCCTTGGTTTTTCATACCCATGGTTTTGCCCCAACTATTCCTCCTTGGGTATCTCACCCTTTACATCTCCTCATATAATTTATCATTTGCTACAACCATATACTTTTCCCGGTGATCTTCATCTTCCCGGTGATAGTGTGTGTGTGCCGAGGAAGATAGACAGGCAAGACCCTCAATAGCCGGTAGATCCATTTTCCCGGTGATCTTCATCTTCTCCGACTAGATTCAGTCATTTTCCCGGTGATCTTCATNCTGGATTCTTTGCACCTGAGATATTCTTCAAGTTCATCGTACCATCACTGATCAGTCCTCTGACAAAGTGATACCTCATCCCAATGTGCTTTGTTTTCCCATGATAAACTGGATTTTTAGCAAGTTTCACTGCACTCTCATTGTCACAGTGTAACGAGTAATCAGCTTGCTTTTTCCCAAGTTCTTCAAGAAAAGTCTTTAACCATACTAGCTCTTTACTGGCTTCAGCAACTGCCATGTATTCAGCTTCTGTTGTTGATAAGGCCACACTTTTCTGAAGTCTGGACATCCAACTAATTGTTGTTCCTCCCACTGTAAAAATATACCCAGTAGTGCTTTTAAATGTCTTTTTGCATCCACCCAAATCAGCATCAGTATATCCTTTAAGAATTGAGTCTTTACCCTTGAAACATAATCCCAACTTTGAATTACCCTTCAAATATCTGAGCAGCCATTTGACTGCTTCCCAATGTTCTCTCCCCGGATTTGACATAAAGCGACTAACAACCATGGCATACATGAGACTACCAATAGCAGATGCATAAGAAACATTAGCCATATCTGCTTTCTCATCCTCTAATCTTTGGTAAGCCTGAAATGACTTCCCAACGGTGTGTTTCTGGGTTTTGTCTTCTCATCATTCATCTTGAATCTTTCTAACACCTTCCCGATGTATTTCTCCTGGGATAGTGTCAAAGAGCCATCTTTCGTGTTTCTAGCAATRCTCATACCGAGTATCTGTTTGGCTGGACCCAAGTCTTTCATCTCGAATTCTTCAGACATTTGCTTCTTTAACTTGTTGATCTCTTTCATATCCGCACCTGCAATCAACATATCATCTACATAGAGAAGTAGAATGATATAGGAGCTMTTGAATTTCTTCACATAACAACAATGGTCCATTTCACATTTTCTGTACCCGGCCCTCTCCATGAAGTTATCAAACTTCAGGTACCATTGCCTGGGTGCTTGTTTCAAACCATACAAGCTCCTTTTCAGTTTGTAGACCCAGTCTTCTTTACCAACAATCTGAAAACCCTAAGTTGTGCCATGTAAATTTCCTCATCAAGGTCACCATGTAGGAATGTTGTCTTGACATCTAGTTGCTCTAGATGTAAGCGCTCTGCAGCTACAATACTCAAAACCAATCTGATGGTGGTCATTTTCACCACCGAAGAAAAGATCTCATTGTAATCAATCCCCTTTTTCTGTTGAAAACCCTTGACCACCAAACGGGCTTTGTACCATTTAGATCCATCATGCTCTTCCTTGATTCTGAAAACCCACTTGTTCTGCAACGCCTTTTTATCATGCGGAAGCTTGGTTAAAACCCAACTTTTGTTCTTGTTCAGAGATCCCATTTCTTCTTTCATTGCACGCTCCCACTGCAACGAATCTTTCTGCTTAATAGCTTCAAAATAACTTTCTGGTTCACCATTCTCAGTCAAAAGAAGATAATTGACTGATGGATTGTATTTTTCAGGAGGCCTAAAGACTCTGGTGGATCTCCTGACCCAGTATGATTCAACTGGTTGAGGATGTACCGGAGATAATGGTTCTTCTTCATCCTCTGAACTTTCGCAGTTGACAGTGTCTTCTTGAACATCTTCAGACTCATCATTATTCTGAAAATCAGACTCAGTACTCCCACTATCATGAGTATCTTATGGCCCTCTGATTATGATGTCATCACTTTCAAACTCAACTTGTTCTTTCTGATCTTTTGAGTTTACTGTGCTT
>NC_037529.1:38761827-38776567 GCF_001531365.2 Cynara cardunculus var. scolymus
CCATTATCCCAAACTTTTAGCAACGGTGGCAGCAGCAAACAGCAGCGACGGTAGACTATGGCTAGGGTTTCAGCGATTGAGTGTAACAGATCAAGAACCTAAAGCTCTGATACCAGTTGTTAGGACAAACATTACACACGCAATACGCACAACCCAAAAACAAGAGAACACAAGAATTTACGTGGTTCACACGATCAGATTGATCGTGCTAGTCCACGGAGGCAACTAGGTTTTTCTTTATTTAGGTGCTACAAAATGTTTACAAGTACAATGAGATTAATATATATAGACAAACATAATTAGGGTTATCTCCTAATCAAGGAAACTAGGGTAGAGACTAGGGCCGGCTCCTTTTGGGCTAGGGCCGGCTCCTTACTTTATGCCTCCTCCCTTTTGTCTAACTTAGTAGGCCGACGCCTACATTCCAACATCCCTGATTTCCAGCTTTCTGTTTTTAGAGATTTTCTCCATCCTTTCTTTAGTTGAAAGGATTCTCTTTTTGTATAAATAGCCTTGCTCTGTGTTTTATAATCAATAGGAAAATATATGAAACAACTCTGTTTGGTTTCTAGATGGTATCAGAGCGTGGTTTCTGATCATCACCTTTCATGGAAAGCCTTTCCTTTAACTTCGATAGATACCAACCAGACCAAACGGCTCTCTGGTTTGCGAGTCCACCAGCTCCACCACTGACCAAAACAAATCCAACAACCCTCCTCCACACGTTCAACAAATGGTTACTCCATATATCTTTCCCATCACTGGTCACAAGCTAAATGGCCAAAATTTCAGCTTGTGGTCACATTCCATCCAGATCTTCATTGGCGGCAAGGGAAAAGAAGACCATCTTTCGGGAAAAGCGTGTCACCGGAAGGAGACTCCACTTACAAACAATGGAAAACCGAGAACAAACTCGTAATGTCGTGGCTTCTCAGCTCCATGACGGCTGAAATCGGAGAGCAATTCATCTACTACAAAATCGCCGCTGAAATCTGGGAAGCAGCAAGAGACACCTTTTCTAATAAAGATAATACCGTTATTATCTTTGAAATCAAGGGGTTTACTCCATGATCTCCGGCAAGAAGACTCCATAGTTACGAGTTAATGAGTTATTACACAGCCCTAACTCATCTTTGGCAACAACTTGATACTCTCGATGAAAATATGTAGAGTTGTCCCACTGATGCAAAGCGATATAGCAGATCCTTGAAACTGACAGGATCTACAAGTTCCTTCTTGGTCTAAATCGAGAACTAGATGAAGTTTGAGGAAGAATTCTCAACACTAAGCCATTGCCCAACATTCGTGAAGTGTTCTCTGAGGTTCGACATGAGGAAAGCAAAAGAAAGGTAATGCTTGGAAGCACTACTACCTACCCGGTTGGAGAAGGGGATGCCCTAGTTGCTCGATGCCCATCACCTAGTGGGAAATTTCAACAAAGTAATTCCCAGAAAAGGTCAGGACGGCCATGGTACGACCACTGCAAACGGACAGGTCACACAAAAGAAGTATGTTGGAAAATTCATGGGAAACCAATGGATCGGAAATCAAAACTCTCCGAAAACAATGGTCGTGCAAATATGGCAACTTCTCAAAGTCATGAACTGTTCAGCAACGAACAGGTAGCAGCCCTGAAGAAAATTGACACATCCCATTGCACTGATCGAGGGCGTATGCTTCAGGGATAGATCCGGAGATTCCCAATCATATCACATCTTAACTGGGCTCGTATATTTCTAGGCTTTCATAGGTTTGGTATTCTCCATGACACACTACAGGGAACTCAATCCTTTGATCAGACAAAGACTGCAATCGTGGCACAGAGGAATGCTTTGGCCACTCATATGGAGCAAAACAAACCATGGATTGTGGATTCTGGAGCATCAGAACCGAAACATCTTCTCCACTTTTCAGCCATAATCAAGTGGTGCCATCGTACGAGTAGCAGATGGGTCCAATTCACAAGTCACGAGTATTGGTAGAATTGTTATATCAAAGGAAATCGTGTTAAAATATGTGCTTTATGTTCCAAATCTGGAGTACAACCTTCTATCTGTTAGAAAACTCACCCAAGACTCGAATTGTCGTGCTAATTTTCTCCCAGATATATGTGAATTTCAGGTTTTGAACTCGGAGAGAAGATTGACAGTGCTAAAGTTCAGGCAGGTCTGTATCTCCTTAATACTAATGTGTTTGCCAACCCCTTCAAACTCAAGCCAGCCTTGTTTACAGTTTTCTAGGGTAAAAAGTGATGTTATGTTATGGCACCATAGACTAGGTCATCCCAATTTTTTGTACTTACAGAAATTATTCCGAGTTAACAAAGGATTCTAGTTCCCATAAATGCGAAACACGTCAAATCTCGAAACATGTTCACATTCCTACCCGCCAGTTCCTTATAAAGCCTCTCATCCATTTCACCTTATTCACAGTGATGTTTGGGGACCTTCTCGAATAAAAAATATAACCGGGTCAAAGTGGTTCGTCACATTAATCGACGACCACACCCACGTAACTTGGTTATTTTTAATGAAGAAAAATCCGAAGTTGGGACTATCTTCCAAAAGTTCCGCAAAATGATTCAAACCCAATTTTCCTCAAAAATCCAAATTCTAAAAACCGATAATGCTAAAGAATATTTCCGGTCTGAACTTGGAACATACCTTTTCCAAGAAGGGATTGTCCACATCAATTTCTGCGTAAACACACCCCAACAAAATGGCGTGGCTAAAAGAAAACATCAGCCCTCTTAGAGGTTACCCGCTCTCTCCTATTAGCCAACCATGTTCCTAAACACTACTAGGGAGAAGTTGTTATGACGTTGGCATATTTGATCAATTGCATGCCCTCTCAAATCCTCACTTTCCAAACACCACACCAAACACTCTTATCCACCTATCCTCATCTCAAACTCATGTCCCATATTCCTCGAAAAGTGTTTGGGTGTATAGCCTATGTCCACCATACACAGCCAAACCGAAGCAAACTTGATCCGCGAGGGTTTAAATGTATATTTCTTAGGTATTCTCCTAACCAAAAAGGGTTCAAGTGCTACTCTCCATCCACAAACAAAGTATACAACACCATGAATGTTACCTTCTTTGAAGAACAACCATTCTATGCCAAAACCGACATTTCGGGGAGAGAGTGTCGAAGAATACCGGTTCCTAGCATACTCAGACACCACAAATCAGCCCTCACTGTCACAAATTAGCTCTCACCTGTCACAAATCAGCCCTCAACTGTCCTCTCACCTGTCTCAAGCCAGTCCTCACCAATCTCAAATTCACCAGTCTCAAACTTGTCATCGGCAGAAAAAAGTTAGCCTATTGATACTGAAAACACAATTCCAAAAGATTACATTGTGTATACAAGGTCACAGAAACCTACTGTTGAGCCAATGCACTGTCAATTACTTCTCCAGGGTCACAATCGGCAAATGATCATACAGGTAGTAATCCTTCCTTCTCGTATAATACTAAAAAAAAATTATCCAATAACTCAGCAAAGGGAAACGGAGTATAGAGCTTTCACTACCAACTTGGATGAGATAAAAATTCCCAGAAACATACAAGAAGTTGTTTATTAGAAGGAATGGAATGAAGCAGTAAACGAGGAGGTCAAAGCCCTGAAAACCAATGGCACATGGGAAAATATGAAACTACCAAAAGGAAAGAAGACAGTTGGGTTGGGTGTAAATGGGTTTTCTCCATAAAATACAATGCCGATGGAAGCATTAGCAGATATAAGGCCAAGTTGGTGGCCAAGGGTTTCACTCAATCATACGGAATTGACAACTTCAAGACCTTTGCACCGGTCACCAAACTTAACTCCATACTTGTGCTATTGTCTATAGCCGCTAACCTAGACTGGCCTCTACACTAGTTGGACATCAAGAATGCTTTCTCAAAATGGAAAACTAAAGGAAGAAGTCTATATGGATGTGCCCCCAGGACTGGAATCTGGCAAAAATCAAGGGAAGGTGTGCAAATTGTTAAATCATTATATGGTTTAAAGCAATCCCCACGTGCTTGGTTTGACATGCTCACTTAGGTACTAAAGAGACATGGCTTCATTCAAAGGTAAACTGACCACACAATGTTTACCAAACACTCCTCGTATGGTCGAATTGTTGTGATGATCATGTATGTGGACAACATCATCATTACCGGAGATTTTTTTCAAGAGATCGCCCGTCTAAAAACAGTTCTTGGAAGACAATTTGAAGTCAAAGATCTGGGCTGTTAAAATACTTCCTAGGAATGGAGATCGCCATATCAAAGAAAGGAATTGCCGTATCACAGAGAAAAAATACTCTTGATCTTCTCTCTGAAACCGGACTTTTGGGATGCAAGCCAACAAGTATTCCAATGGAACCCGCCAGCAGGTCACCTCAACCAAAAGAAGATGCAAAGCTAGTGGATAAAGGGAGATATCAACGGTTGGTTGGAAAATTAATATATCTCGCCCATACAAGACCGGATATTGGATATGCAGTCGGAATGGTGAGCAGGTTCATGAATACTCCAACTAAGCAAAACATGGATGCAGTGTTCCAGATCCTCCACTATCTCAAGAAAAAACAAGGATACGGACTCTTCTTCAAAAAAACAAATAAGAGAGACCTTCAAATCTTCATTGATACCGACTCGGGAGGTTCAAGAACCGATGGAAGATCCCCAACAAGTTATTGTACCTTTGTTTGGGGAAATTTGATCACCTGGAGAAATAAGAAACAACAAGTAGTTTCCAGAAGCAGTGTTGAGGCTGAATTCAGGGCCATGTGCCATGGGACACGAAGGAATTTGGATCAAAAGGATGCTCAAGGAACTAAGGCTTCTCAACAAGGAACAATAAAGCTCCTATGCAACAAGGCAGCCATAGAAATTGCGAAAAACCCGATGCATTGCAATAGAACGAAACATGTGGAGATAGATCGACACTTATCAGAGAGAAGATAAAAACAAGAGCCCTTGAGATTTCCTTCTTGCCATTTGAACTTCAAGTAGTAGATGTCCTTACTAAAGCTTTACCCAGGGGCAAGTTCGAAAAAATGATAAACAAGTTGGATATGATCGACCTCCATACCCAACTTGCGGGGGAGTGAAGATTTTCTGGAGCTATCAATAATTGCATCAAAGATCTCGGGAATCCTGTCAATTAAGGGTGTTATCCCTGTTTTTAGAGATTTTCTCTATCCTTTCTTTAGTTGAAAGGATTCTCCTTATCCTTTCTATAGTTGAAAGGATTCTCCTTATCCTTTCTTTAGTTGAAAGGATTCTCCTTCTTTTGTATAAATAGCCTTGCTTTGTGTTTTTTAATCAACAAAAAAATGTATGAAAAGCCTTTGAGGCTCAATTTTGTTTGGTTCCTAGATTGACAGAATATTTACAAAATATTTCCTCTTAATTACTTGATTCACTATCACACCCCCGCAGTCGAAGCGGAAGATGGGCGAACAGTGAGATTGGACCAAAAATCGAAGAAAAGAGAGGAGGGTAATCCTTTTGTGAATATATCAGCATATTGCGAAGAAGAAGGAACATGGAGAACACAAACTTGACCAAGGGCCACCTTTTCACGTACAAAATAGATGTCCATGTCAACATGTTTGGTACGATGGTGTTGAATAGGAAAAGAAGATAAGTAAACCACACTGACATTGTCGCAAAAGACGATAGTGGCATCCCGAAGGGGACAATGAGGTTCAAGTAGAAGGTTGCGAAGCCATGAAAGCCTCGGCAACAGCATTTGCCACCCCGCGATAATTTGCCTCGGCACTTGAGCGGGAGAGAGTGGGTTGTCTTTTTGAAGACCAAGAGATAACATTGTCACCTAAAAATAAACAGTATCCAGAGGTAGAACGATGAGTCTCTGGACATCCACCCCAATCTGCATCAAAATATGCCACCAGGCTAGAAAGAGACGAAGCAGAGAGATGGAGACCATAGTCAAGGGTTCCACTTATATACCGCAAAATGCGTTTCATAGCCTGGAAATGGAGTTCACGTGGAGCGTGCACGTAGAGGCAAATTTGTTGTACCGCGTAACTAATATTTAGACGAGTGAAAGTGAGGTATTGTAGAGCACCAACAAGTCTACGGTATAGAGTCGGGTCAGATACGAGTGTACCGTCATGGACACTAAGTTTAGCCTTAGTGTCGACAAGTGTAATAGCTGCCCGGCAATTGCTCATCCCAGCACGCTCATAAGTAGACACAGAAATATTTGAGACAATAATATATTTAAAGAGTTGACCTAAAACCAGAGGAGCATAGAAGATGTTATTCATTGCAGAACCTTAATTGGTTTGTCACCCAATTTCCTCATGAGAATTATTTTCAGTCTACCCCCAACTAGTTTGAGATGAAAGCTTGTTATCGTAGTTTTGGTGGTGGCAAAGGAGCTCTCTCCCTCTCTCTCTCTCTCTCTCTATATCTATATATATATATATATATATATCCATCCCATGTTATAAAAATGATATTGAGAAGAAAAGAAGATAAAGGCACCATACTAACATATACATTTCGAGTTATCAACAATATTAAGCATCTGTATAATAACACATAACTTATACAATTGGTGCTAACCTAAATAATAGGTAATAAATATAGTATACTCCCTCCATCCCGTAAGAATTGCATCATGCAAATTTATAGAAATAGTTGAAAACTTGAAATACAAACGAGTTCCCTTGCATTTAACTCTACATTCAAATACCGTAAACTCTGTCGACCACAATAATCACCACCTTTTAATCATTGCTACATTAAAAAGATATAAATCGACTTTAAAACATCTCCAGAAAACCAAATACTGCAATTCTTGAAGAAACTAACAGAAAAAACATTGCAATTCTAGTGGGAAAAAGCTTGCATCTCTTTTAGTTTAGAAAGGATCACATAACATTCCACGCTTCTCTTGTATCAAGAAACAAATATTCATAGTTCTTCACCGGATAACTCTTGAAAGGAAATCACACCAGGCCTTAAAATCTAAAATTGAACAAAAAGAACATTAAACTTGGCCCAATCTTTTACTAAAAGAATTGACCGACAACATATACTTTAGATAGATATATACTTGTCTAGTATAGATATAGAAAATTTGAAATAAACACTCGAAGACTAAACAACTCTAATCTTTCTATTTTTGTGTTGGTGTGGTCATGACAACTACAATAATATTGATCTTTTATTTGGCATCAAGGACATATGGAATTCATCTATGATGATACTTTAGTAACATCGACAGTTACCCTATATATTTTGATATTGAAAAACATATTTTTGAGATTGACGATGATCATCCTTTTGTAGTAAATGTCAAAAGTGTTGAAATGAGTAAACCTAATTGCATCAGTCTTTAAAGAAAAGACTGGAAAGTATCATCTCAACGTCAGTGCATGTAAAACCTCAGTACCAGATGCCATAAGTATACCAAAGAACATGGAATGGTGCAGTTTTGACTTCTAAAACTGAAAAAGTAGAAGATTATTAAAAATAATACAAGTTGGCATATAGACTCACGGATATCTTTGAAGTTGTGCCAACAGTTATTATGTCTCCACTAGTTAGCTCCACCGGATCACCCCAATGTCTACTTCCAGTTTGAGGATGGTGGACTGTCTTGGAGTTCAAAAGAGTTCCATTTAAGCTACCCATGTCAACTAGCTCCCATTTCAACTTCTGAAATCATATACAACATAAAATTTGTGATTCAACCCAATAGTCAACCCAATAGCATCAGAACAGCAAAAATTAAAACTTAATTATTGGCATAGCACTAGACTCTTACATTCAGGTTCCAATTTATCATGGCATGCTTTCCTGACACTTCTGAATCTGTTACCAATACATCACTAGGCGAAACTCTTCCAAGAGTCAATGGGAGCTTAGATTTGTTTGTCGACTGTATAGAGTAATGTGCACCAGATGAAGGACCAGAAATAACCTTCAAGGTGAGGATGCTTCCTGCACTTCTAACAGAGATATATGATGACACGTCTTACAATTTCAACCAGCAAGATATGGAAATTTCACTTATAATAAGCTCTATGCAAGAGAAGGAGAAATTACTTTGATCTGCAGTAGATCTGGACATAAACTGCTTGGAGCTGTCATTCTCCAATCTGATTCCTGACTTGTAACTTAAATCTTCCTTTGTACTATATTTTTGTTCTCCAACAGAGTCATTAGCAAGCGATGGACGCTTCAGAGTTTGACCAACCACAACATCCTCATCAGAAATATCAAGAATAAGGCTGCCATCTGGAAAAAGTAAAATGATCAATTCTGTTTACTGTTAAAAACTCTATTTATCAAAAGCATACAAGGATCATGCTAGATACCGTGTGAGAAATGGGAAGGAGTGGGTGGAAGCTTATGTTTATAGGAAAGCCCATGGGTTCGAGATGAATTCTGATGCCCATCGTTTTGATGGCAGGAATCTTCTGAAGCAAAATTCGTAGCATGCTCGGTGATGTTGCTCTGAACTATATCCGAATCTTGAGAAACAAGAGGTCTTTCTACATCTAGGACCTAGACAGAGTAATGACCAAGTGTCAACAGAAAGATTTACGGTATCAGTATCATGAAAAACAATTTAGAATAAGAACTTTGACAGAGTTCAATATAGAATTTCTCAAGCACAACACTGGTAGCATTGTTGAAAGGTAATAGAAATTTTTATTTATTTTTTCCCTTAAAACAGATATATCATATACAGAATAAAAATAAAGAACACAGCCATATTGCAGAAATTGTATTTAAATTATTATGCCTTGCATATTACAATAAGCTAAATTCCTGGAGTAGCACTAACAAATTCAATATGATGCATCGGTTGGCTAAAAAGGAGGATGTGATGACCTCAATTCAGATTACTATAAACAGCATATCTTGTCCTAAACTCCAATGTTTACAATAGGCATAAAATAACCCACATAGGACTGTTAAATGAGCAGAACATATTCAATATGCAATACTGGTATTGAAGAACAAATTGACTAATAAGCAAACCTGTCCAATCAGATCTTAGGTGTGTGCTAACATATGAAACAGAACTATAAAGCTTGTGGACAGAAATACAACATGATTAACTCTTACATGTAAACCACTCCCACCCAAAGAAGAACATCTCACACTGAAGATATCATAAGAAGAGCTACATCGCTAAATGGATCTACACAGAAGATATCATATGGTGTGGAAGAAACTAATGTTCATGAGTCATAGGATAATAGCCCATAAATAAACTTGAGTGGGAAGAAACTAATGTTCATGAGTCATAGCCCATAAATTAATTTAAGGTTTCAGAACCATGTTGTGCTGGATGAGGAAGGATACTTTGAGTTTCTAACTCAAGTTACAATTGATGCTTTACCAGCTGTTTATCCCTCATATAGAAAACAAAACTACATAGAAACAAATGTATACATAATGCACTTTAATTGAAATCTCAGTTACTTGTACGGTAGTTAGTTTGGCTGTTTAGGTCAGATGATTCCACTGAGATGAACTAAGTTACAGCAACTGCCGTTATAAGGAATCATATCAACTTATATAGCTAATCAAAGAGAGTTGCTTCATTAAACTTCCAAAAGGAAGAAATAAGATCCATCTTACTTTGCTATCATATATTAAGGCATTCATTCCTTGTATTTTACAATAATCGTATGATAAACAAAGCACTCATATAACAAAAGTTGGAGAGAGGCTAATACATAGCAGAAATATTTGACAAAATGTATATATGAACAATAGACTAAATACTATCATATTATATGCTTTTGCATGTAAGGACAAACCAAATCAACTATCTACAAACATGGAGAATGTACACATTAGTTCAGCCATGATGCTCGATAAAGCAACTCATGTTTGATTCAATCCCTGAAATGATATTGAAGCAGAAGTCCTGTTTTCAAAGAGCATTACAAAAAACGAGTAAACGACAGACCAAGCTGCTTCTAGGAGTACAAACTTTCTCCATGTCATAAAATTTGTAGCACAGACACTGAATTAATGTTTGAAAATTTTAAATTCCTCAACAACGAGGCAATAATTTGTTGCTATCTCATGCAACTTCCAGTAAACTTCATGTTTTTTGGAGACAGATTCATATTACCCAGCATTTTTCTCTTTGTATTATCTTTCCCTTCATTCTTTTACAGTATTGTATAGTCCTCATGTTATGTTAATTACAACAGTCCAAGGTAAACAGAACTTCTATCTGCATCCGATGCACATTTCACTTTAATACCTAAAAAAGGCAATTATAAGTGAATCCATCCATCAACACATCACGTTCATGTATTTCCAGGTGCAATTTTTATTGCACCATGACTGTAAATGAGTATTATAGGGTCAGATTATACACCACCTCTTCTATATATATCATAATCTTCTTCTGGTATTTCAGTTTACAAGGTTTAATATGTGTATTAGCGTTGCGGTTCAGGGTCTGATAAACCCATCTTAGAGCAAGCCAAATAGAGAAAGATTCGAATGTGCTGAGTTGAATGGCAGATGGGATAAATATAAAATTCATCGAAAGTAAATCAAACCAATAATTGTGTCAAGAAACCCAGTCTCTATTACTAAACCTTGTTCAAAAGTTTTAAAATGTGCTTGCTTAATCAGGACCAAGTTTTAATGCTCAACAGTTTTACATAGATCAGTTATTGAATCATACACGATTGTCGAAGGTTTAAACCCCAACAATTGTCACCGGCTTTAACTTAAAATAATCAACATCTCAGTACGGGTAGATTTAGAATGAAAAGCAGAGACGATCAAAAACCCTAAGAACAGACACAATTAATGAGAGAGATATACGATGTGTAAAATAAATAATACGCGCATATAAGAATGCAATCGATCAAGGAGTATGATCAATATGACAACATATGAAGAAAGAAACATACATCGGAAGAGGTGGTAGCCTTGACGGTACGGGAACGGTAATTGCGAGAGAAAACGCGCCATGGTTTACAGGCGATGAGAATGATTATGAGGATCAGAAGCAACATAAGGAGAAGGAGGAGGACGAGGTATGGTAGTAGACCACCGTCGGCGGTGACAATGCCGTCTACTACTGCTACCGTCGGCAGCTTTGCCATCGGTTGGGTTGAGATGTCTTTGTGTCCGTAAGGAAGAGAGATAAAACTGAGCCAAACCTCCTACACCAGGGCGCAGGCCTTGCTTTGAAATGGACCTTTTTTTTAATATTTAATACCTCTGAAAAAACCCACCACCACCACCTAACAAAATTCTACAAAATCTATTCGAGATTGTTTATAAAAACCGTTTTTTAACTTATTTTAGTCTGACATCGGTGATAAGCTATTTTTTGGTGTTTGGATAAGAAAAAGAAAACTGTTTATACCGGTGTCAAACTGGTAATAAGCTGTTTTTGATAAGTTAATTATTCCTAACTTATGAAAAACTGCTTATTACCAGTTTACAATTTTAACCCTGTTTTATTTAACTCCGGTTTGATACCACATAAGTTAATAAGCACTTTTACAAAAACGCATAAGTTGTAAGCAATCACAAACACCCAATAACAGAAGATTTTGTTAAGCATCTTTTCCGAATATTAACGTTACATTTAGCAAAATATAGTTTATAAATGGGAGCGTAAATGATGCGAGTCAAGTTCGAGTATTGATATACTTGACTCGAATTTCTCTTGTAAAGTTTAAAACTTAAAGATATTTTCTTAATAACTAAAAGGATGCATCTCAAATTTTATTATCAAAGAGACAAAGTTACAAACTTCAGAATAGGGGTGTTCGCGGTCCGGTTTGGCCGGTTTAACCTCTCAGACCACAAACCAAACCGTAATGGCGGTTTATAAAATTTTCAAACCGAGCGGTTTGACATCAAGTGTCCAGACCAGTCAAACCAGACCATAAAAAGGCGGTCTGGTCTGACCGGTTTAGGCGGCTTGGGCCTTTGATGGACTTTAAATGTTAAACTAAAAAAACATATATAATTTATAATTTTAGATTAAATATCCATTTTGATTATGTTAGATGTTAGACTTTATGTTGAGCTTAGGGATATATTTGAACTGTAGTCCATAAGTTAAAAAAGTTGGACTTGCTAATATTAAAATAAATAATTAAATTATATATATATATATATGGCGGTCGGTTTGGTCCAAACCGCCCAAAAAATGTTCCAAACCGCAGACCGGATCGAACCGCCCGGTTTTACTATTTTCCAAACCAAACCAAACCGCCAGACCGCTTAAACCGCCAAAAACGGTCCGGTTTGACTTGGTTCGGCCGGTTTGAGCGGTCCAACGGTTTTTTTGAACACTCCTACTTCAAAAAGACAACTTTACAAACACTTTTATAGTTTTTTTATCTTTTTTTAAATTATGACCTTAATTAAAAAAAAATTGTTTAGTTTTTATGGTTAAATAAAACACAGTTTTGTTCAAAGATAAAAATAAAGACATTTTTATTATATTATATTTTATAAATTACATTATAAAACTAATTATATATAAAAAATCGAGTATATCACGAGCTTTTCGAGTCGAGTATTGTGTAGCTCGACTCGACTCGTTAATATGTCGAGTCGAGCTCGAGTAACTGGCGAGTTGTCTCGTATCATTTACATCATATTTTATATTTATAAGGTAAGTTAGTTGGTAGTTGACGAATAAATCATGTTTGATAACAACTAGTTAATGAACATGTAAAATTACAAAAAAGAACATCTTGAAAAATTAGTCAATTACAATATTTTATAATATAATTAAAATAAATATTTAACCATATAATATACTAGTACAAACAAGATAGTAAAAAAAATTAATAATACAATATGTTAAATTAATTATTATGTATTTTATAAATTTTGAATTTGTTAGAATAAATTTAAAAAAAAAATCTACATTAGTTTATAAATTACATATAATATGAATCTATACTATAGTATAAAACATTTGATAAAAATTCTTAAAAACCGTTTTTTTATGTATAAATTACTGTTTATTTATGTATATTACTTAAAATTCGAGATTACAATTAAATTGTGGTCTGAATAAACCAAAATAGAAGTTTTAAGAAAACGAATTACTAGAATATAACCAGAGCTTCTCTGGTTCTTTGTATTATTTTATAAAGATATATTTAAAAGGTTAAGACTTGAAAGAAAATATAACAAGTTAAAATTTTAAAAGACAGAGCTCAACTTCCATACTCGGACTCAGAGCTCGGACTCCACTCTTGGACACATAATTCAAACATAACCTTTAAAAACACAATTTTTATGATACAGAGCCTCTGTATAGTACATACAGGGCCTCTGGGTCATATAAATTTTGAAAACACTTGAAACTAGTCGCATAACCAATTTCTCGATACAGAGCCTCCGTATAGCACCTATAGAGACGAAATTCCCGAAACACTTAAAAAGGTTTCTCGCATAAACAAAGCCCTTCTGGTCTGTTCTAAGGACTTATCATAGCTCATCTGGTTCTGAGCACGTACTTGAAAAGATTTCTCATGTGGTTCCGAGCACGTACTACAGGTTCCAAGCACGTACTACAGGTTCCGAGCACGTACTACATGTTCTCTTTAACCTTTAAATCTCCAGAAAATAAACACATATCAACTGCACAAGTTTACCAACAGTTCCACACAAAATCTGAACCCTTAACAAGTTTAAAGATTGGATATTTAAAACAAAAACTCACCTTAAACATGACATAAATAATAACAGAACTACTTTAACTTCAAATTCCAAATTCCAGCTTCTAACTTTTTAGAATAAAGCTCTCACACTAATTCTCTCATTGCTTTCTTTTTCAACTTTTGAAGATAACTCTCTTCAAAAAGCATCCCCCTTTTTTATATTGCCCAAAAGAGGCGGTTTGGGGAAATTATTTTAAAAATCGCTTCTTCTTATCCATTCTAATAGAGGCGGTGTTGAGGATATATATTAAACTCTTTTTCCACGAATATCTTGCACATACATACATACACCTCTCCCAGTTCGGCATATTTATAATTTCCACATACACATACATCACCACAAGAGCATGTATGATAATCATGCATACATACATGCATATTTCGAAACTTCATGTATGTTAACAATATAAATCATGCATACACGTATGCATATTATCAATCTCATGCATACACATTTTCTCATGTATAAATATGCACATTTTCACATAATCAAATAATAATTACGTAAGGATTAGCTTAAGTGCATAACCTAAAACCCAGTTATCACACTATCCACCCCTCAAGAGAATTAAGTCCCGGAACTCATTTAACTGAACAACCACGGATATTTGGTTCTCATCTCTAATTTTAATTCCCAAGTTGCCTCTGAACTTTTATGATAGTGCCACTAAACTTTTACCAAACTGATTTCTTTATTTCACCTCACTCTGGTTTTTTGATCAGTGATGGCTTCTGGAGTCTCTACAAAATTCAGTTTACTATCCAATTTCACTTCTGGTAATGGTATTGCCAAACTTGGATCGGTCAAACACTTTCGTAGATTGGACAGATGGAAAGTGTTATGGATTAAACTAAGCTCTTCTAGTAACTCTAACTGGTATGCAACTGGCCCAATTCACTTGCCGATTCTGAATGACCCAATATACATTGGACTAAGCTTACCTCTCTTACCAAATTTGACCACACCTTTCAATAGAGAAACTTTTAACATCACATAGTCTCCTACCAGAAGTTCAATTGGTT
>NC_037529.1:38778272-38796477 GCF_001531365.2 Cynara cardunculus var. scolymus
CAAGACTTGTGGTTTTCATTCAAAATAATTTCTCGGATATTCTCATAGCGTGGTATCCAAATTCGTCCTTGAAACCACATAATTCCCTTGTCATTCTTTTCCAGGGTGGAAATCAATTTATCTAGTCGTTCACTCTTGAAATTATTTTCTTTGACAACTTCTTCTTGACACTTTATAATTTCATTGTGGAGCTCTGGCAATAGATTCATTCTTATTGCTATAGCTCTGATCGTACCACTTTTCTCTTTTCTGCTCACATCATCGGCTACCACATTTGCTTTCCCTGGATGGTAAAGAATCTCACAGTCATAATCGTTAACTAATTCAATCAATCGACATTGCCGCATGTTTAATTCTTTCTGATTAAACAGATGTTGGAGACTTTTGTGATCTGTAAAGATCTAACATTTGGTTCCCAACAGATAATGTCTACAAATCTTTAAAGCAAAGACTATGGCTGCAAGTTCCATATCGTGTGTCGGGTACTGTTTTTCATGATCTTTTAGCTGTCTAAATGCATATGAAATCACTTTTCCCCTCTGAATCAGAACACAACCCAAACCTAGCTTCAAAGCATCACTATAAACCACAAAATCTTCAGATCCTTCTGGTAAAGACAATACTGAAGCACTACAAAGTCGATCCTTCAACAATTGGAAAGCTTTTTGCTTATCTTCTTCCCACTGAAACTTAATATTCTTTTGAGTCAGTTTTGTCAATGGTACAACGATATTATAGAAATCCTGAATAAACTTATGATAGTAGTGTGATAACCGGGTCCTGGTTATCACCTGAGGTATTTATTATGTGATTAATTGATTACGTGGATACATGCTTACATGAATTTAATATGTGAGTATGTGTATTTTATATATGGGAATATATGCATAATTTGTGGGTGCATATACATATGATGTAAATATATACATGATATTAAAAATGTATGTGTGTATGTATGCATGAATTTTATATGCAGACATGAAATGATAGTATGCATGAATATGAAATAATATGTGCATGTGTGTGTGCATGAATTTATATACATGCATGGGTGGTTTTTGAATTATGTATGCATGCCATATATGGGTATGTATGTGGGTATAGGCTTGTGTAGCCGACTTTCCTGTTAAGGAAAGTATAAATATAGAAAGTTGGGTATGAGGCAAGGTTTCTTGCTTCGTTTAGAAAATTGGAGAGAAAGAGAGTTGTGTTATCCGAAGAAGCAAATCTGGTATTGCTATTTCTTCTTCTTTAAAACCAAAGTAATTGCATAAGCTGAGTGGTTTCTAAAACTTCTTTCATACGATTTTATTACTGGTTTTGATGTATGAACGCTGTAAATTGAAATTCTGTTTTGATTCTTGAACTTATATTGACCGGATTTGGTTTTAATACCGGACATAGTATTGTCCGGATTGGGGGATATCTGATCATAGTATTGACTGGACAAGGTGATAGTGAGTTTCGAATATGTTAAATCGGTCATAGTGCCGTCCGGGGACGTTCCTAGTTCGGCTAGCATGCCGTCTGGATACGGCCTAGTCCGGCTAGCATGTCGTCCGGATATGGCTTAATCCGGTCATGTGCTGTCCAGATACGCATTCCATCCGGTTAGTGTGCTATCCGGATAGGGTGTCGTTTTAACGCGCCGTCCGGATTGAGTTTTTATGTTTATCAAAGTTTGTTATATTTCAAGTGTTGTCCGGATTTGGAATCCGTCCAAGCTTGTCCAGACATGTGTTGTGTGGATAGCCTGTCCGGATATACCTTTTCCATGCAAAGTGTTAAGTGTTTGGAATTCTTGATATTTTCTCAATTTAACAATTATTAGGGTTCAAATTTGTTATTGTGAAAAGGGGTATTTTATATCTTTTAAAGAGAAAAGATAATATTCCTACCAAGCGTGGTGATGTAAGTCTGTTTTGGTATGGAATTGGATTTTGGAAAATGTTTCTACCAACCGTGGTGATGTAAGTCTATTTTGGTATGAAACTGTATTTTGGGAAAATATTTCTACCAAGCGTGGTGACATAAGTCTRTTTTGGTATGAAATTGGATTTTGGGAAATGTTTCTACCAAGCGTGGTGACGTAAGTCTGTTTTGGTATGAAACTTGTTTTAAGTGGTAGTTCCCCTAGACGTGGTGACATTTGTCTGTTCTAGCTTGGAACTAGGTGATGAGTACTTCCATACGTGGTGACTTATGTCTGTTCTGGCAAGTAACCCTGTTTTAATGGAGGAATAAGGGTGGCATATCAAGGAGACGTGTACCTTGGAATAAGGGAGGTATTGTCATATGTGGATGTTATTATAGCTCTTGTTATTATCGCTAATTAGATATAATGACTCTAAATCATCATTTCTTTGTGACTTGATGAATTAGGGATATTGCTCTCTTTAGAAATAATAATTTAGATGTTATTGAGAAAAGAAAAATGGTTTGTCATGAGAGGCATTTATTGCCTAAAACTTTCTATCAATGTTTTTATACATACAAAAGGGCTCTGGTTGATCTTTTGAGTAAGGACCAGAGGACCTCTGGTTATGTAAAAAGGGTTTTTGATACAATGGGAAGTTTTATAAATCAAAGACATTGTATGTTTCATACAGAAGCTCTCTATTTTAAGTTTTATGCTTTATTCTTTATAAAAAAAATTATCCAAATTATTTATAAACAAGGTTTAAGAGTCATGGAGCTCTGATTCTAGTTTACTTGTCTTTTTAATTATGTTATGTTCTTCTGGACCTAATATTTTATTTGGTCTAGAGGACCTCTGGTTGGTCATTGATTCACTCAATACAGAGGCTCTGGTTGGTATGTTAGAGAGGAGCTCTGGACTGTATAAGCAGAGGGGTTCTGGTCTTTTGAACCAAAGGGGCTCTGGTCTTTTGAGCCAGAGAGTCTCTGTTCTGTTGAGTCAGAGGGGCTTTGGCCCATTAAGAGAAAGAGTTCTAGTTTGAGCTCTAGGTTTTAGAAGGGTGCATTTGCATTATGGAATGATGTTAACTATTGATCTTATTTTGATCATATTGGGAACTGCATTATTTGGCTGAAATGCAATTATTTTCGTGTAAAGTTATTTTAAGAGATTTTGGTGTTTAACACCCTGCATGTGCAAATAAGGGACTTCTTCACTAGACCCTTCCGGTCTAATCCTCATTTTTTGTTTTAAAAATATGCAATGCAGGAACTACGAGGTCCAGGGATATTAAGAGGAAGGGGAAAATGTGATTATTTTCCTTACTTGATATCTGCTTTTTGAAGATCAGCATGAGATTGCTTACTTTTGAAGATACATGTTGTTATACATGTGATAGTACATGATTTTATTTTGGAATTTTTCATATGTAGATTTTGTACATATAAGAATCCATGTACTAGTGGGACCATTGTGGTGTAAACTGTATTTCTTTGTAATAAAATATATGTTATATGCAAATGTAGTGTTTCAGGGTGTCCTATAGTGGTATCAGAGCCTTGTTTAAGGGATTTAGGTATTCAAAGCATGATGCCTAGACTTAAACTGTCATTTGCATGTAAAGGGTCCCGGACATAGATAATATCACTGGGAACAAAATATAATAGGTTAAAGAGGGCAGTATGTAAGGTGAATTCAAATTACAAATGACCAATGTAATTGTGAATTTAAAGGTACATATCTAAACTCGAATATCCTATTATATTTGAGAATGTGAATACGTGATATTTAATACTAAAATATCTGCAGATGGCTAGTCGATCTCGGAGATCTGAGAGGATCACCCGCTCTGAGTCTGAAGAAAGGGAGGAGTCTCCTATCAATCCTCCAACTAACACATCTGGGAGTCGAGGTCGGGGAAGAATCAGGGGCAGAGGCCGAGGGAGGAGTCAGGCTCCGGGAAGAAGTTAGGCTAAGATTGGTCCTGATCAAGGATAATCTATTTTTGGGAATGTAAATCAGGAGCAGGGGCAGCAACCCAAATTTATAACTAGAGATGTTTTGGCGGAGGAGATGGGAAAACTGAGAGAGACTCTGGTATCCATAATGGGATTGCCGTCTAGAGTAGAAACCGAGTGAGTTGGAATTAATCCCTCAGCTCCTTCAGCAGGCAGCAATAACAGGGAAGGGGACATAAAACTATTCTTGACTTGCAAACCTCCGATGTTTTTGGAAGAAAGAGATCTAGTAAAAGTAATGTGTTGGATAAAAGAAATCGAATCAGTATTTAACATTAGTAGGTGTTCTGAGGAAGATAAGGTTAGATTTGCAGTGTCTATGCTGAAATCTAATGCCTTATATTGGTGGAATGTGGAGTCTTCAGCACAACCAAATATTCTGCAAACGATGCCTTGGGAAGAATTTGTGACCAGATTCAAGACACAATTCTGTCCTAAGACTGCGGTAAGGCAAATGGAAGAAAATTTCCTTAAATTGGAGCAAGGAAATAAGTCTGTATGGGACTATACTGAGAAGTTTATCGAGTATTCCTGTTTTGCTTAACACTATGTCTCTTTAGAGTCCTGGAAGGTAGAAAGAAACATTTGGGGTAGAAAACCTTCTATCCGGGAGTTTGTAATAGCTATGGACCCTGCTACGTTCACTTTAGCCGTAAATGTTGTTGAGGTTACAAAAAGAAATAAAAATCGGCAAGGTGAAGAGAAAGTAGTGGAGAAAAGAAAGTGGGAAGGGTCTTCAGCCAGTTTTGGAAGACCCAAATTCATTAAGTCAGATAATCGCCCTTCTCAGCCGCCACCTGTTAGAACTTGTTCGCGGTGTCAGCAGGTGCATCAAAGAAGTTGTCCATCTGAGCCAAAAAGATGCTATCGTTGTGGTAAGGCAGGGCATCTTTCAAGAGATTGCACTACACCTAAAAGGTGCTTTCAGTGCAATTCACTTGATCATATCCGGCCGAATTGTCCACAGTTAAGGGCTCCTTAGTTGACAATGAGAGGAAATGCTCCAACTAACCGTGGAAGGCTTAGTGCACCGAGAGGAGGCCAGAGTGGGCGCAGGTTCGAGCGTTTCAGATGACAAAGAATGAGGCTGAATCTACGCCAGATGTGGTAACAGGTACCTTTCTTGTCAATTCCTTGTCTGCTAAGGTGTTGTTTGATTCGAGTGCGAACTTTTCGTTCATGTCACCCTTATTTTCTAAAACTGCATGTATGACCTCTGTGCCACTTAACAAAATATTAGTAGTTGATACTACTAATAGTCAATAATCTATTGCACACGTGTTTAATAATTGTGTGATTGATATTGACAGGGTGTGGGCTTCCGATCCGACTTTTCCCTATGTCGAAGAAAGAGTTCGATGTTGTGGTGGGAATGGACTGGTTAGCAGAGAATCGGGCCAGTATTATGTGTAATAAGAAGATGATCAGTATTGATCTACCAGGGAAAGGACCGATTATTATTTATGGTGATCGGCAGGATCATCATACTAATTTGTTATCGGTTCTGAAAGCCCGAAAATGTGTTCAGAAGGGATGTCAGTGTTATCTGGCTTACGCAGTTGATTCAAAGAAGGAAAAGAGTAAACAATAGATGATTCTAGTTGTATGTGACTATCCGGAAGTCTTTCTGAAGGATCTGACTGGTCTACCGCCAGATAGATCTATCGAATGCAGAATAGATTGATAACCGGGGCAACACCAGTGGCAAGAGCACCGTACCAGCTTGTGCCGTCAGAGTTGAAAGAGTTAGTTAGTCAATTAAAGGATCTCCTTGACAAGGGCTTCATCAGACCGAGTACCTCATCTTGGGGCTACTCCGGTTCTGTTTGTCAAGAAGAAAGATTGATCAATGCGGATGTACATTGATTATCGTGAATTGAACAAACTGACCATTAAGAATAAGTATCCTCTACCAAGAATCGATGATCTTTTTGATCAACTGGTGGGATCCAGTTATTTTTCCAAGATCGATTTACGGTCAGGATATCATCAGTTAAAGGTCAGAGAGGAGGATGTTGCTAAGACTGCTTTCCGAACTCGGTATGGACATCATGAGTTTTTGGTTATGCCTTTCGGTCTAACCAATGCTCCTGCAGGTTTTATGGATCTAATTAATCGAGTATATAGTGAATATCTCGATAATTTTGTTATTGTGTTTATCGATGATATTCTTATATACTCCAAGTCTAAAGAGGAGCATGCTGAGCATCTTCATTTGGTCCTTGAACTTTTAAAGAAAGAAAAGTTGTACGCTAAATTGTCCAAATGTGAGTTATGGTTAAGAGAAGTCCAATTTCTGGGTCACGTTATATCTAAAGCAGGAGTGAAAGTTGATCCTGCCAAGATCGAAGTAGTAGAGAAATGGGATGCACCGAGAACTCTTTCGGAAGTCCGTAGTTTCCTGGGGTTAGCAGGACACTACCGAAAGTTCATTCAGGATTTCTCAAAGATTGCAATGCCATTGACGAATTTGATCCAAAAAAATATTACATTTCAGTGGGAAGAAGATCAGTAGAAAGCTTTTCAGCTATTGAAAGATCGTTTGTGCAGCGCTCCAGTTCTGTCTTTGCCGGAAGGATTCAAATATTTCATGGTTTACAGCGATGCTTCGAAGCTGGGTATGGGTTGTGTTCTGATGCAGAAAGGGAAAGTAATTGCTTATGCATCTAGACAATTGAAATATCATGAAAAACAGTATCCAACACACGACATGGAGCTCGCAGCCGTAGTTTTTGCTCTGAAGATTTGGAGACACTATTTGTTGGGGACTAAGTGTCAGATCTTTACAAATCATAAAAGTCTCCAACATTTATTCAATCAAAAAGAGATAAACATGCGGCAACGACGATGGATCGAGTTGGTAAATGACTATGATTGTGAAATCCTCTACCATCCAGGGAAAGCTAATGTGGTAGCAGATGCCTTAAGTAGAAAAAAGAAACGTGGTACAATCAGGCTGTGGCTATGAGAATGAGTCTGTTGCCGGATCTTCATGATGAGATTGTAAAGTGTCAGGGAGAATCTGTTAAGGAAGGTAACTTCAAATCTGAACAGGTGGGTAAACTAATTTCTTCCTTGGAAAAGAATGACAAAGATCTCTTGTGTTTTCAAGGTAGGATATGGATACCTTGATATGGAAATACTCGGGAAGTTATTTTGAATGAAAGTCATAAATCCCAGTATTATATTCATCCTGGCACCAATAAAATGTAGAAAGACTTAAAACCTTTTTATTGGTGGCCTAGATTGAAGAAAGACATAGCAAGATATATGGAGCAGTGTTTGACATGTTTGCAAGTTAAAGCTGAACACCAAAGACCATATGGGAATTTGCAGTATTTAGTGATTCCTGTATGGGAATAGGATCATATCAAGATGGATTTCATTATGAAAATGCCTCGAAGTCCAAAGGGATATGATGTCATATGGGTGATTGTGGATCGTTTGTCAAAATCTGCGCACTTTCTTTCGATAAAAGAGAATTATCTGTTAGAAAGGTTAGCAAAGATTTACATTGAAGAGATTGTGACTAGACATGGGGTTCTGTTATACATCATCTCAGACAGGGATAGTCGGTTTATATCCAAGTTATGGGAAAGTTTTCAGAAAGCTTTGGGTTATCAGATTCGATTGAGTACAGCGTATCATCCACAGACTGACGGGCAGAGTGAAAGAACGATTCAAACCCTTGAAGATATACTAAGGGCCTATGTCATACATTTTTGGGGATCGTGAGAAGAACATTTACCGTTAATTGAATTTTCCTACAATAATAGTTATCACTCCAGAATTCAGGCGCCACCATATGAAGTTCTGTATGGTCGTAAGTGTAGAACGCCGTTGTGTTGGAATAAAGTGGGTGAAAGATAGTTAACAGGGTCAGAAATTGTTTAGGTCATTTCTGAAAAGATTGAGCAAATCAGGGGAAATATTAAAACAGCTCAAGACCGTCAGAAGAGTTATGCGGACAGACATCGTAAGCCGATTGAATTCTTTGTGGGAGATCATGTAATGCTAAAAGTGTTGATCCTCTCTCAGTGATTTGATGATAATCCATTTTACCCTATACAAAGTATTTTACCAATATTGTGCACTTCAAACCCGAGTCAAGAGTTATATTCCTTGACTATGACGGTGAAGTAAGATTTCAGAGAATGTCTGAGTTACATATATGCCCTATGGAACACCTCGTATATCTCAGGTTTTGGCTAGATGATGACTTAAGAGAAAGAGTTATGAACCGAAAGATACGAAGGGAGTTTCTACGTCGAAAGGAGCTTGGAGAAAACGTACCAGGTTACATCAAGCTGAGCGACTTAGACTAGTTTATTTCCTTTGTAATATTGTCCATGTACTTTAAACTATATTCTATATATACTTTTAGTGATTATTCTTATATTAATATAAGTGTTTTTATGCATCATTGAAAAGAGTAATAGGGACACAAGTCTATGAGTTCCAGTGTTACTCTTACATTCACTGACAATCTATAAGTTACTGAATATGCTTTCAGTTTCAGTTTCCCTTCTTGTAATTTTTCTTAAACTTAAACTTAAGAAAATTTTCTAAGTAAAGACTGACTCACTAAAAAAGATCCCAAAATAGTTTAAAGGGACATGTACTTTATATGTAACTTTTCCTTACTATTATTTCATTAGACAACTTTCTTTATGTTGTCTTGTTATCATCAAATAGGGGGAGATTGTTGATCCTCTCTCTCAGTGATTTGATGATAATCCCTTTTACCTTTACCTTATATGAAGTATTTTATGTTTATGTCTTTCAGTTCCAACGATCATCACTAAGTCTGTTCAGTGATCGCTGAGAACATGTAATATAAATCCATCAGCGACAATGATACTTCAAGAAGACAAAACTCACACCAAATAACCTTCAGTGAATGTCGAAGACTGAAACTGAAGATTAGAGACTGACGAATACATGATCTGAAGCGGTATTCAGTGATTACAACTTGGTCTACACATGTGTGAAGACTGCCCAAGCCTCAGCAAATGCTGAAGAGACCTTCAGGTTATTCCAGCATTCAACGATCAAAAGAAGCTTGTTGAGCATGATTGTTTTTGTCTTGTCCTTATACACACAAAGAACAAATCCATACTCTTTCTAAAGTATAGTATGGTACGGAGCCAATTAGTTGACTCTACTACCCACCAACTTTATGAAAGGATGTCTACTCATGAGTAGACTTTTGTACTATTCAATGTAGCAAAGGACAAGTCTTTCTCTGAAGGCTTGACACGTGTTCAAACCCTACTATGTTGCATTAAATGTGCATTTAATGCAATGGGTATAAATAGATGCGTTCTATCACCATGCAGAGATACTCTAATACTTATTGATGCGGCAGAATCATAAGTGTTCACACAGTGGGCACAAAGTCCCCACAGTGGCGGTGCAAGTGCATGCCGACACTTTGATCGCTTCAAGTAATAAAGTGGTATAGTACCAAGATCGTTTCCACAGGGACTGGACTTACTGAGAATCAGAGAGTTTCATGAACTTCTTAAGCATGATTTGGTTTGAGAATAAAAGTTGAGTTTTGTTGGTGCAAAGCTTTAGAATACGAAATGAACCTTTTAGAATTAAAAGATGGGTATGGGTGCAAGTTTCCCTTAAGAAAAGTGCATGAACAGTATGGTTAGAAACTCATGGGACTTCTATAAGAATTCCAATCTCTCGAAGGTGAATTCTTATATATTGTGCCCACATAGTGCCCACAAAGCGTCCAGTTTTATCAATTTTAAACTTGCCGAATTAGCTAATAGATAAAAAGATATCTGGTTCTACTAGCCTGAAGATTTATACTCCAATCTCTTTGTAGTATAAACTCGACTAATATCTGAACATTAGCTAAGAACATGTAGAATCCGTATCTCTACGTGATTATCAAAGACTCTCTCAAATCTTTGTGCATCATTTAAGCCTTATTTCAGATCCGCCCATCTCTAGATCAATGATCTAATATCAACATTTCAAAGTGACCAGCTTATCTGCGTTGAGTTTAAGTCCCGACTTAAATGACCAAGCTTAAGAATTAATAAAAATGGCAACACCCAAGTGTGCCTTCAAATTCTTAAGTTTGACTTACACTCACACCCAAAGGGGTGATTAGCTCATAATAAAATTATAAAACATAGAAGAAACTGAAGAAGAGAAATGCATAAGAAATACTTGAAATGAAATTTTACTAAAACTGTTGCCCACAGGGGGCATACAAGGCTTAACAACGAGATTTAAAAGCTAAATACGAAAATTATATTTAAATGCAGAAACTAAACTTGCTCAACTGCTCCAGACTTTAGTTGAGAGTAAATGCTCCAAGGTTGATTGCTTTTAAATGAGATAATGCTTCAATATATAGGAAAAAGTGAGAACCGAACATTCTTTTCGCCCAAAGGAAGAAAGTCTTCTTGACTAGAGGGTAATGACCTCCCATCACTTCTTGTCTACTTTTCTGGCCTTGCCACCTTTTTTGAAACGATGAAAAAGGTAAAGTTACCTAACCCTTAAAATAAGAAAAAAGTAAAGAAGGCCTTTTCATTAAAATAAAGGTAGGGTTAGTTTAAGACATTTTTTTTATTCAACCAGGCACATTCTTCCAAATAATTCAAGATTTTTGGATTTGATTTCAGAATTAATTCACTTAAATACCTAGGAGATCCAGTATTTAAATTTGTCCAAATCCTCTTTGAGGAAAATATGTAGTAGGCAGAATGTGAGCAGAAAGTGGGCATTTTACCAACAGCAATGGTTTTTCAGAAAATAATCAAATTCCTGACCTTTYATCACCTCTTAAAATATTTTGGACCAAAAATACAGGATAGGAGCAAAATGGGTACATGTTGGTCCGTAAGGATCTACAAGAAGAGAAACAGTTTGTAGAAGGGGGGGGATGAATACAAACACAGTATTTTCAAATTTAAAATATATATTGATAGAGAAGATCAATACAGATTTTACAAGATTGTTTGCGAAAAGATAAGGTAATAAAAACCTATCTAAACAATCTTTGGTTACACACAAAGCTTTAGCAAATACAAGAAAAGAAGTTGCTATAAGGAAGATCCTTTACTTAAGCTAGAAAATGCTTGAAGTAAGAATTGGGGTTAGAGAGAGAGATGCGCCATTTCTGCATGGAGAAGAAACACTTCTATTTATACCCAGTGCATTAAATGTTCATTTAATGCAATAAGGTAAGGTTAGGGAGCGTGTCAAGCCTTAAGTGGAAGACTTGTCCTTTGCCACAGTGAATAGTACAAAAGCACTATTCATGAGCAGACATCCTTACCTAAAGTTGGTGGACAAAGAGTCGACTAATCGGCTCCGTATCGTACTAACTTTCGTAGGGGAAAGAGTTTTATCCTTTGTGTGCGTAAGGACAAGACAACAACAATCATGCTAAGCAAACTTCCTTTGATCGCTGAATGCTGGAATGACTTGAAGGTCTCATCATCATTCGTTGAAGTTTGAGCAGTCTTCACACATATGTAGACAGACTTGTAATCACTGAATACCGCTTCAGATTACGTACTCGTCAGTCTCTAATCTTCAGTTTCAGTCTTTGACGGTTGCTGAAGGTTTTTTGGTGTGAGTGTTGTCTTCTTGAAGTATTGTTATCTCTGATAGATTTACAATGCAAGTTCTTCAACGATCACTGAACAGACTCAGTGAAGATCGCTGGAACTGAAAATACAGAAACATAAATACAACGTACAAGTGAAAATGAATTATCATCAAATCACTGAGAGAGAGGATCAACAGTACATAATACACAAAAAAATGGGAGTATTGAACAACAAATAACTCTCACAAATTGAGAGTTATCGCTTACTTTTGAACCGTAACTCACGTTCATAAGTAAAAGAACAGACATCTAAGAACACAATACGCTTATCTTCAAAAGAAAGTTAGAATCCCTTTTTGTATTCTAAATAGTTTTTACCTAGAAAGAATATACTTTCTTCTAAGTCTTTTACAACAAATCTTTTCTCTATTTGCTAAAGAACTAGCATGTAACTTAGATTGTTTAGATAAGTTATTTTTACCTTATCTTTCCGTAAACAATCTTGTAAAATATGTATTGGTTCTTCTTTATGAATATATATTTTAAATTTGAAAAGTTTACTGTGTTTGTATTCATCCCCCTTCTACAAACTGTTATACACATCTAGTAGACCCTAACGGGACCAACAAATGGTATAAGAGCAGTGTATTCTCTATTCTTGTTATTTAGTTTTTTTTTCTGCATTACATTATCTTTTTCTCAAGATAATCTTACGTCTTTCAAATGGCTTTACAAAACACAAACACACATTTTCAAGATATTTGTAACACCCCATAACACACATTGCACGTAACATATATTTCATTTATAAGAAATACATGTTTATACACCATGTAGGTCCCAAGTACAAGAAATACATAACATACTGGATTCATGGTCCAAAAATTCAAAATACATTTCTTGCAATAATCAATGTTCATTTATCAAAAACTAGATACAACAAAAGACCGATCTTCACAAAATCACGCATACAGGAAAATATCACAATTTCCCTTTCCCCTTACCGTCCGCAATTCCTGCAATACGTATTTAAACCACAAAATGAGGATTAGATCGGAATTTCTAGTGAGATCTCTTTTTCAATGTAATTGCAGGGTGAAGATCACCAAAACTTTATTTAAAAACAACTTTTCATATATAACAAGTATATGAACATTTAATTCATAAAACCAATATCTTACCAATTTTATATATAACAAGTATATAGTAACAGCATGTGGTGGGGTAGAGGGTTGTTGTTCAGAGGAAGATGAAGAACTCACCAAAATTGGTGAGAACTCATTGTTTGTTGGTGGTAGGTTTTGGGTGCAAACAGAGGGAACATGTACATTATGTGCATCATCAGAGGGCTAAGCCTCTGGTTCCCTCACCTCGGTTTCATTGGTGGGTTGGTTGGTTGGTTGTTGATCTTGTGGTGGTGGTGGTGGTGGTGCTGCAGTTTCCATCAAGGCGATGGATAGGTTCTCCCCCTCTTGAGGACCTAGACCATGATCATATTAGTCTGGGTCGTCATGCCTCGGCCTTTTGATGGAACGGCTGGAGAAGCAAGAGGCTTGACTCCTCTTCTTCTTTGAACGTAGCTGGGCAAGGTACTTCTTCATTGCCTCTTTCCTTCCCACTCCTTCCATTGAGAGAAGGAGGGAGTGGCTGTGTGCTTGCTAGCTGTCGAGGCTTTTCTTGAGTACCTTGGTGGGCTCTGCGGCTCTGGAGGCTAATTTGGCACTTATCTCATTGAAGTTTGAGATTAAGGCCTTAGTAAGACCGCAGAGGTTTGCTCGCGTGACCATATCATGGGCGGGTGGAGGTGGAGGTTGAGGTGGGTGGAGGTATGGTGTTGGAAGAAATGAAGGTGCGTACCTCTGCAGCGAAGGAGGTAAAGGCCTCATCGGTGGTGTGTGCTGTAGAGGAAGGTGGATGTGGGGATGTTTGTGGTAAATTGGCAATTATGGTGGTGGGTAGGGAAGCGATGGAGTTGGCGAGGTTGTTTACTTGGGTGGTGAAGGTGGCAAGGGATGCATCGGTTGCTATGATTTGTGCCGAGATGGCGGCTAGGGTGGTGGTGATGGAATCATGCTTGGTGGTTATGAGGTTGGTGTGAAAATTGTGTTGGCCGACCATCAGTTGTTGAAAAAATTGAATTCTAGTGGTGTTGTCCCATGATTGAGCTTCCAGGGACGCAAGGGATTGCTGAATCGATGAAGAATCGATGAAAGATCGATGGTGGGGGTAGATCCATCAATCCTTGCTAAGTTAAGTTTAAGGTCATCCAAGGACCGCTAAATCGAGTCAGCAAAAGCCTGGAATTCGGCCTTTGTGACCAACTCTCTATTGGGGTAACCCCTACAACAACGGATACTGTAAGTTGAGCCTCGGTTCCAGAGGCACGTCCATCGATGCCTTGTGGAGAGTGAGGCACGTGAGGACTTCCATCTCTTCCTAGATAGCCCTAAAGAGAGGAACTATCTCGAGATGTTGAGACATTTTCTTCTTCCTTATCGGATTCAGAGTCCGGTGAAGAGAAGTAAATGTGTTTTCCCGTTGCTAGACCAAGAATCGATGGGGTACGTGCTTGAAAGGGCGACTGCTCTGAACGATCAATAGGGATATCAAAGTCAGAAGCAACGAATGCTTCTGTGTGTGAGGGGAGTGGTGAGCTATGAGTAAAAGTGGCACTTATGTCTTCATCACTCCTCTGTTGGGAGAAAGATGATGGATGATGGGGTTCCTCAGCTGCATCATCTCTAGAGGCCCGAAGAATGGCCTCTGGATGGCTTGGTTGGGTAAGGATTGGACTGGGCGGCCCTTGTTCAATATCCCTTTGGCCTTGGTCGCCAGGGATTGATGATGTGGTTGCCCGGGGTTGTGGTTGGGGAGATGGAATTGAAGTTGGCATAGGGCCGAGGGAGGTGGAAGGAGTGTCATCATCATCGGATTCATCATTATCTGCGTTGAGCTTATGTCCCGACTTAAATGACCAAGCTTAAGAATTAATAAAAATGGCAACACCCAAGTGTGCCTTCAAATTCTTAAGTTTGACTCACACCCACACCCAATAGGGTGATTAGCTCATAATAAAATTATAAAACATAGAAGAAACGAAAGAAGGGAAATGCATAAGAAATACTTGAAATGAAATTTTACTAAAACTGTTGCCCACAGGGGGCATACAAGACACAATAGCGAGATTTAAAAGCTAAATACGAAAATAAAATTAAATGCATAAACTAAACTTGCTCTACTGCTCCAAACTTCAGTTGAGAGTGAATTCTTCAAGGTTGATTTCTTCCAAATGAGAGAACACTTCAATATATAGGAAAAAGTGAGAACCGAAAATTCTTCGTCCAAAGGAATAAAGTCTTCTTGATTAGAGGGTAATGACCTCCCATCACTTCTTGTCTACTTTTCTGGCATTGTCATCTTTTTTGAAAGGATGAAAAAGGTAAAGTTACCTAACCCTTAAAATAAGGAAAAGGTAAAGAAAGCATTTTCATTAAAATAAAGGTAGGGTTACTTTAAGACATTTTTTTATTCAACCAGGCCCATTCTTCCAATTATGTCAAGATTTTCGGATCTGACTTCAGAATTAATTTACTTAAATACCCAGGAGAGCTAGTATTTAAATTTGTCCAATTCCTCAAATGCAAATCTTGCGGGAGAGAAAAAAAAGCTCCAACTCAATGAGTTAGAAGAGTGGAGATACCAAGCCTACGAAAGAATGCCAAGATATATAAAGAAAAGACGAAAATATGGCATGACTATAGGATCAATCAGAGAATTTTTGAAAAAGGTCAAAAAGTTCTTCTCTTCAATTCTATATTAAAGCTTTTCCCTAGAAAACTTAAATCTAGATGGCCGAGACCTTTCACTATTGTTGAAGTGGGAAAATTTGGAACAATAGATCTCTTGAACCCACAAGACAATACTGTTTTTAAAGTGAATGGGCATCGGATCAAACATTTCTTCCCAGAAGGAATGCAAGATCCACGTCAAAAATCTCTCTGATTTTCATCAGATCGTCTGTTGTAAATATTGTATATATTTTTAATCATTGTACTCAATGTTTGTTTCATGCAGGTGTACTCACTGTAAGCATTTCATACCCACAGTCTAAGGTTGTTTTTGAAAAAAAATTGATTTTGGCGATTTTTGTGGTTTTTCTTAAGAAAAAGAAAAGAAAAGGGAAGTAAGAAAAAGAAATTGGAAATGAAAAAGTGAAAAAATGATGATGTTTCTGAAATAGGCGCTTTGGAAGGGTTGATTTGACAAAAGCTTTTCATTTTTTTATTCAAAAATCTTATATCCAAGGGGTTTTGCATGGGGGTGATTTTCTAGGATAATAACCGCCGAGTTTATTAAGAAAAAGTGGGGGGGGGGGATTATCTTTAGACATCTTTTGATTGCACCCTTCATTTTCTTCTCTCATTTTCTTCCTCCCATGGCGAAATCGCGAAAACCCACCACCGACCGATTTCCAACTCGCCGGTCTTCACGATGTGCAGTCGCCGGCGAGTCTTCCGCCGCTGTTCCCGTCGCACCATTCATGGTCGATTCCGAACCCTTGTCCCCCGATCCTATTGCATTTGCACCGCCAACTCGAGAGTTTGTAATGGCCAACACCGGTCGTGCCACGGCCGTCCGAGTAGACTACGATGAGTCACACGCGATTGTCACTCCGGTAAGCATTTCTAAAACTCTTCCCCTAGTCATTACTATTTTTCCTTCCACCACCACCGCTGGCGTCGGCCCTTCTGTTTCACGACAGTTGGCCGCCGTGCCCTTTCCCCCTACAACCACTAAACCTCTTTTCCTCTCCCTATCTACACCAACACCCACCATTTCCACTCTTTACCCCATTACATCACCTATTAGCCTTCAATCCTCACAATAGCCCCAAATACCCCTTCCCTCTACACCATTAAGACCACCCACCATCCATGGATACAATCAAATTCACATTGCACCCGAAGATCAAGAGAAAACTACTTTCACTTGTCCCTTCGGAACTTTTGCTTTCTGACGTATGTCATTTGGTTTATGTAATGCGACGACCACTTTCCAACGTTGTATGATGTCTATTATTTTGGATATGATTGAGGATAATATGGAAGTTTTTATGGATGATTTTTCGGTTATTGGCACTAATTTTACAAATTGTCTTGAAAACTTAAAGAAAAGTTTGGAGAGATGTTAGACCCATGACTTGATTTTAAATTAGGAAAAATGTCATTTTATGGTACAAGAAGGAATTGTTTTGGGTCACATGGTTTCGAAAAAAGGTTTGGAAGTTGACAAAACTAAAATTGAGGTGATAATGCAATTGCCCGAACTAACTTCGGCCAAAGGCATTCGTAGTTTTTTGGGACATGCGGGTTTTTACCAACAGTTTATTAAGGATTTTTCTAAAATTGCAAAACCCTTATGTAACTTGTTGCATGTTGACCAAACTTTTGAGTTCACCTCTGATTGTAAAAAGGCTTTTGAAACAATCAAGAATACTCTTGTCTCGACACCCATTATCATTACTCCAAATTGGGCCCTACCTTTTGAGGTAATGTGTGACGTGAGTGATTGGGTCGTGGATGCCGTTTTGGGACAAAGACAAAATAAGATTTTTCACTCCATTTACTACGCAAGTAAGACTCTTGTTGAAGCTCAATTAAATTACACCACAACGGAAAAAGAATTACTTGCGGTAGTATTTGCTTTTGATCGATTTCGATCATACTTGTTTGGTACCAAAGTCACTACTCATACAGATCATTCTGCGATAAAGTATTTATTTAATAAAGTTGATGCTAAGCCACGGCTTATTAGATGGATTCTTGTCTTGCAAGAATTTGATCTTGAGATTGTTGACCGAAAGGGAAGTGACAATCAAGTGGCCGATCACTTTTCTAGAATTAAAAGAAATGTATCAAGTAGGGGAGTCATGAGATTAAGGAAGTTTTCTCGGATGAATATGTTTTCGCCATACAACAGAGTTTTCAAAAACAACATCCTTGTTATGCAGATATTGCCAACTATCTTGCATGTGGCCTTAAACCATATCATTTTCAGGGAAATCGGTTTAAAAAATTTCTTCACGATTGCAAGCACTATTTGTGGGACGATCCGTTCCTTTATAAAATGGGATCGGACCAAATTTTGAGAAAATGTGTCCTGGATGATGAAATCCAAGCTTTGTTAAAGGAGTGTCACGCATCGCTGTACGGAGGCCACTTTGGTGGACAACGTACGGCTGCTAGAATTTTTCAAAGCGGATTTTTTTGGCCTACCATGTTTAAAGATGCTTTTGAATTTGTGAAGAGTTGTGACCAATGCCAACGCATGGGAAATTTGTCCCAAAGAAATGAAATCCCCTTGAACAATATTTTAGAAGTCGAACTTTTCGATGTTTGGGGTATTGACTTCATGGGACCATTCCCTGTATGTCCTGATTTACTGATCAATCTTCATATCATCACAATCATCATGGCAGATTAAGATATGGCATTAAGAACATCAAGAACATTGAGAGAGAAAAAGTCAATCTTCTAAGCTTTGGTCAAACTCTCTATTATGCACGTAATCTTACAATGAAACTCCTCTTACACTAATTACAAAGACTTAACCATATTTATATGGTCAAACTATCTAATCAAAGTCAAAGTCAAACCTATAAGAAAAGTCAAACACGCTGACTTT
>NC_037529.1:38796577-38798863 GCF_001531365.2 Cynara cardunculus var. scolymus
AAATAAACTAGACTCAATTATCTATCCAACCCAATTGKCCTCACCTCATTTAGAGTTTTCTACAATTTTCTACAATCTTTACAAAACAGCAGCAACAAGCTGTCAAAATCAGCTTTACAACACTGAAAAGATGACCGTTTTACCCTTCCTAAGCTTGGAATTAGAATTCGAGGTCTGAATACAAAACACAGTAGACAATCCCATATTTCCAATGCCGCTGACCTCATATTTGTCTGATTTTTCTATGATTTTATACAATTTGTTTCTAAAACAGTGCTGTACCATGTTGTTTCATGATCAAAACATCCATTTTTCAAGAAATCTTACAATCCATCAATGGATTTCACATACCAATTGATAATAACACTTAATCCTAACATAATTTCATGATTTYAWHRATAAATCATCACATGCATTAAGCTTATCTCACCCAAATGTCATCATATTTGTTACAACTTCAAATTGTTGTTTAAATCTTTCAAAATAACATGATATTAACCACATATAATCTTAATCTTACAAAATCATCCAACAATCACAAATATGCAAACCCTAATTTCCTTAAATGACACTAATTGCAAAGATTAAACTTAGTATTAGGAGTATACCTTCAATAATCTTCACATATTMCTCAAGATTTCATCATTTTGACCTTTGATTCTTCAAGAATTGAATGTATTGAGCTTAAGTGTGTKTRAATCTCACCTTGAGTGTGTGGGAGAGTTCAAGAACTGAGTTTGGGGAGAAATGAAGCTATTTTCTTCACTTATACAACTTAAACCCGATTTGGGTCGGGTTTGACCCGTTTTGACCACTAAACACTAAAAATAGCATAACTTTTTGCTCGGAACTCCGTTTTCGATGAGGTTTTCGCCTACACGTTCGTAACGAAATAATCTACAACTTCAATAAAAAAAATATACCAGAAAAGATCTCTCTAAAAAAAATTGGTCTTACGCATCYGTAACTTAAATGTTAACGCTTTGACCCGTTTTCTTCAGTTTTCTCGCTTTAGCTCCATTTGACATGAAACTTTATAAATCCTCTCATATACTCCTAAGAAGTATAACTCTAAATTTTCAAACCCAAACTCCCACTAAATCATCGGTTCTCTTTTATGGCCACTACTAGTACACTTARTAAAATTTCAACATGCTCAACATTTTCTCCTATGTAAGCACATAATATCCTATTTACATATAATTAAGCACACTTAGAAAATAATTTGGGTATATTGGAAATGGGATGTTACAAATACCTCCTCYTTTTGAGGATTTCGTCCCCGAAATCATTAATGTGAAAACAAAGAAGGGTATTTTGCCTTCATCTCATCTTTACGCTGATTGTAAGATTTCTTAAAAAATGGATGTTTTGATCATGAAACAACATGGTACAGCACTATTTTAGAAAAAATTGTATAAAATCATTGAAAAATAAGAAAAATATGAGGTCAGCGGCATTGGAAATATGGGATTGTCTACTGTGTTTTGTATTCAGACCTCGAATTCTAATTCCAAGCTTAGGAAGGGTAAAACGGTCATCTTTTCAGTGTTGTAAAGCTGATTTTGATAGCTTGTTGCTGTTGTTTTGTAAAGATTGTAGAAAATTGTAGAAAACTCTAAATGAGGTGAGGCCAATTGGGTTGGCTAGATAATTGAGTCTAGTTTATTTCTTATTTGATGACCAAGACCTGAATATGAGTTTAAATTGGGCAAAACAGACCTGCAAGTAGCAGCTGTCGATGGAAATCAATGTTAAGTGCTTAATAAAGAAATRWGTATAACTCGAGTTTCTTTTATTGGATGCTTATGAGATTTTGTACCTACACTCCAGGGGATAATTTAAGCTTGTTTGAGTCATTTGGAAGGTATCTTATAGTTTGATTGCAAGGTTGGACGTTTGTCATTCGGTTTGACCGTATTTGACATTCGGTAGTGAGGTGAGTTAAATAGCTATTCAAATCTTATTGTATTAAGTTTATATTTACGTACCATCTGTATATATGTGATTTCTTTGACTTTGGAGTCAGTTTTTATTGGTCTTTTGTCTTTGTACGTGTTGATCCTTCGATTACGAATTCTTCCGAAATGTCGGTCGGTTTGGATATCCAAATTGTCTGTTGGTATTGTTCCTTTGATTTCTTGTGAAACCGAAAGTACAGGGATTACTTTGTGTGATCCGTCCTGAAAACGGTGAATGTCAACATGCTGGGTGAAGAGGGAGGAGCCGGTGAGACATTCGGGTCATTCTCGTTTGTTTGTCTGTTGGCCGTACTCAGTGCCTAAT
>NC_037529.1:38799475-38804459 GCF_001531365.2 Cynara cardunculus var. scolymus
TATCCGAATAGTTATTATATTGACCCGACTTTTGGTTAGTAAATGTTTAATCTTAAGGATTGTAAGCTTTTATTTTGGATTTTCAAATACTTACTAAAATGTRATTAACTTTTGGTGGATTACCTAGAAATGATATCCTGTATGTATATTTTGGGTTATTAAAATATGGTATGTAACCGGGGTGTTACAGTTAACCATCAACCGTAAATTATGGAACGGATCGAACTTCATCAGAATTTTGTACATCACTATATCAACTTGCCCTATGTAAATATATGCAAGTTAGTGCAAATATGTAAGTCATATGCAAATATGCAAACAAAGTGGGATTATACATATTGAAAATATCTTCCCCATTAGTAATTGATATACTCGTCTCAAAACTAACCTGTGAAATCTGCAATATAAACATACTTTTAGCTACAATATTTGATTCATTGAAACACAATGTTAATCACAATTATTATACTTACTCCCATAATGATATCCCATGAACTCGTACTTTTTGAACTCCTACCTCTTGAACCCCTTCTTTTGAACCTCTTCACTATATATTGCTTCCAATAACTAAATCCTCCACTTCTATGTTGTTGTTTTTCGGTTTACCAACTGGATTTTTTGGCCGAATCGACGCATATTTTTTTAATTTTTACAAATCCTAGAATTATGTCCTACCTCCAAACAATTTCTACAAGTCATCTTTCTCCTTGATTTGGCTACAACTTCATGGCCATATGCATTTTTTCTTATGTGACCACTTCCTTCACTTGCATCTTTCCTTCTGGCTATTTGTAGGTCTGTCAGGCATGCGTCTAGACTTTGGAGGCAAAAGTTTGGCAAAATCTATCCTTGCCAAAGTTTGATCCCGTTCAAAGGGTTAATAATGTGATTATTTGTATTACTGAACTTTATTTTTTAGAACAAAGGAGACACAAACTTAGTTGGATCTTGGTGAATGAAGAATATGGCTGCAATAAAACATGCGGACAAGGAATTTCAGAAACTTGCCAGCTTCTGCAAGTGCATGTTCTACATTGAGTGTCGATAACAAACCCTTTAGTCCTTGTCTTACTTCAAAGAGATTTGTTGATCCTCTCTCTTATTGATTTGATGATAATCCATTTTACCTATTTCGAAGTATTATGTTTTTGTCTTTTAGTTCCAGCGATCATCATTGAGTCTGTTAAGTGATTGCTGAAACATGTATTGTAAATCCTACAGCGATAGCGATACTTCAAGAAGACAAAACTCACCAAAGAACCTTCAGCGAAAATCGAAGACTGAAACTGAAGATTAGAGACTAGCGCGTTCGTGATCTGAAGCGGCATTAAGTGATTACAACCTGGTTAACATATGTGTGAAGACTGCCCAAGCCTCAGCGAATACTGAAGAGACCTTCAGTGTTATTCCAACATTCAGCGATTAAATGAAGCTTGTTGTTCAAGATTGTTTTTGTCTTGTCCTTTCACACAAAGGACAACCCCATACCCTTTCTAGACTATCGTACGGTATGGAGCCGACTAGTTGACTCTATTACCCACAAACTCCACGAAATGATGTCTGCTCATGAATAGGCTTTTGTACTATTCACTGTAAAGCTTGACGTGTGTTCAAACCCTACTGCATTGCATTAAATGTGCATTTAATGCAATAGGTATAAATAGATGAGTGTTCTCTCCATGCAAAAACAATGTGCATACACACAAGAGATAACATACACATTAAAGAACACTTACGCTTATCTTCAAGCAAGTTAGAATCCCTCTCAAGTATTCTAAAAGTTCTTACTTTGCTAAGATTATATGTGTGTAAACTTAGATTGTTTTAGATAGTTTATCTTTACCGTCTAATTCTGCATACAATCTTGTAAAAATCTGTATTAATCTTTCTTTATCAATATATATTTTTTAATTTGAAAGTTGTCTGTGTTTGTATTCATCCCCCCTCTTCTACAAACTATTTCTATAAAACTCTTGTAGACCCAACTGGGACCAACAAGTGGTATCAGAGCAGTGTTTTCTTCTCTTCTTGTTTAGTTGTTTTTCTGCATTTTATTATCTCTCTTTCTCTAGACAATTTACTGCTTTCAAATGGCTTTGCAAAACACAAGCACAAACTTTCACGACAATGGCTCCCTTGCCAAACCTCCCTGGTTTATCAGAGACAACTTTAGTCTTTGGAAGAATCGGATGTCCCTCTTTCTGGAAGGTGTTGATCCTGAAATTCCACACTATATAGAAAATGGACCATATGTTTAATATGTTATTTCTCTGATTGTTCCTGAAACAGCTACGACTACCGCGATTCCTGAACGACAGATTCCTAAGTTCCTTCATCAATGGAGTGATGAAGACAAGAAGAAGATAGCTATAGATACTCGTGCGAGGTCTATGGTAGCTATGTCTCTTCTTGACGAGGTCTATCACTCAGTAATGAAGCTTAGAACCTCGAAATCCATGTGGGACACTCTCTGTGTTCAATATTTAGGAACCTCTCAGGTTCAAGAATCGAGAAAGATAAACTTAGTAAGACAATATGAAACCTTTCTCTATGGAAATACTGAGACATTGTCTGAAGTACATCAAAGGTTTAATTGCCTTCTTAAATATTTAAGGACAGTTGGCAGAGAATATTCCAACTCTGAAACGTTAATGAAGTTTCTGGAATGTTTACCAGAATCTTGGGATACCTATTTTATGTGTCTCAAGATGTCCAATGACATGTTCTTTCTCTCTCTCTCTCTTAGCACCTTATATGGGATACTGCTCAATCATGAGCAGTCTTGACAATTGAAGAAGAATCTAATCAAGGATTCCAGAGACATGAAAAGCTCTCAATTAGCTTTGATCTATGAAGATTCTTCAGTTGAACTCCCATCTTCTTCTTCTTCTTCTTCTTCAGTTCTTCCTGATGTTATTATCACTGAGTTAGACTCTACTAACTCTGAGGATCTGTCAGAGTCAGATCTTGCAGATTTTGATGAATCACTGGTGCGTTTAACTAAGTCTTTTAGAAGATTCGCAAGGAAAAGTAATTTCCGCAGATCTCCCATGCTGGCCATTAAGGAAAAGCCAAAGTCAGATACTGTTAACAAGGCTTCAGCAGTCTGTTACAATTGTCACCGTAAAGATCACTTTGCAGGTGAATGCAGGTCAAAGAAGGCTGTGATACTATCTTTGAAATCCTCTTCCTCCTTCAGATCTAAAGATGATAAATACCTGAAGCTAAAGGGGAAGTATAAGAAGATAAAGAGTTCCCAGCAAAAGGCTAAAGGTTTTGTCGCTGAAGAGCATGATTGGGCTGATTCATCTGATGAATCATTTGATGAGGAAGACATGACCTATCTTTGCTTAATGCCCAAGGATGTCAAGGAAGAAACTCCTGAGATGTCAACTTCCCATGATCCCTAATCATCCTCTCTTGCTCAAGTATGTTTCCGGAATGAACCCTCTTTTACTTTCTCTTCTAGCCTATCAGCGTTAGATACGTTGACAGCTGACATTTACAATGCCCTGAATGGCAAATCTAAAGTAGAAATGTTTAATCTTGATCTTCAAGAACATTTGAAGATTTGTCATTCCAAGATCAAAGAGTTGACAAAGATCGAAGAAGATCTTATAGATAAGGTCATTGAAAACCAAACCATCACTATTGAACGTGAACAGGCTATCGCTGAGTGTGAGCAAGCAATTGTTGAACTCAAGGTTGAAAAGGCTACCATTGAAGGATGGTGCAAAGCCTCTGTCAAAGCCTCAGAGATCATTAACGCTCAGATCACTGCCAAGATAACGACTAGTCTAGGGTTCTCCTATGATCAGGAAGATAGTGTCAAAGACAGATCCATGCTCAAGTTTGATACCTTTGTCTCTTCTATTCCTGACACTTCTTCCTCTCAGTCTTCTCTTGCTGAGAGTCACTGATAACTCTAAATTTGTGAGAGTTATTTGTTGTTCAATACCCCTATTTTATTGTGTTTTTTGTATCCATTTTGCTCCTATCCTGTATTTTTGGTCCAAAATATGTTAAGAGATGATGAAAGGTCAAGAATTTGATTATTTTCTGAAAAACCATTGTTGTTGGTATAATGCCCACTTTCTGCTCACATTCTTCCTATGGCATATTTTCCTCAAGACGGATTTGGACAAAATTCAAATACTGGCTCTCCTGGGTATTAAAGGGATTTAATTCTGAAGTCAGATCCAAAATTCTTGAATTATTTAGAAGAATGGGCCTTGTTGGATTAAAATATGTCTTAAAAGTAACCCTACCATTATTTTAATGAAAAGCCCTTAAATACATTTTCCTTAATTTAAGGGTTAGGTAACTTTACCTTTTTCAACCTTTCAAAAAAGGTGACAAGGCCTGGAAAGTAGACAAGAAGTGGTGGGGGGTCTTTACCCTCTAGTCAATGAAGACTTTCTTTCTTTAGGCGAAAAGTTTGTCCGGTTCTCACTTTTTCACTATTTATTGAAGCTTTTCTCTCATTTGGAAGACATCATTCCATCAACAATTCAGCCAAGCAACCGTGGAGCATTCTCTTAAGCTCTAGAGTAGTAGAACAAGTTTAATTTCTGCATTTAATTTTATTTGTGTACTTAGTCTTTAATTCTCGCCACTGTGCATTGTATGCTCCCTGTGGGCAACAGTTTAAGTAGAATTTCAGTTCAAGTATTTCTTATGCATTTTTCTTCTTCTGTTTCCTTTATGTTTTATAATTTTATTATGAGCTAATCACCCCTTTGGGTGTAGGTGTGAGTCAAACATAAGAATTTGAAGGCGCATGTTGGTCCCGTAAGGGTCTACAAGAATAGAAACAGTTTGTAGAAGGGGGGGGGGGGATGAATACAAACACAGTATTTTCAAATTTAAAATATATATTGATAGAGAAGATCAATATAGATTTTACAAGACTGTTTGTAGAAAAATAAGGTAAAGAAAACCTATCTAAACAATCTTTGGATACACACAGATCTTTAGCAATTAC
>NC_037529.1:38804779-38807358 GCF_001531365.2 Cynara cardunculus var. scolymus
GCAAGCTTCCTTTGATCGCTGAATGCTGGAATGACCTGGAGGTCTCATCATCATTCGCTGAAGCTAGAGCAGTCTTCACACATATGTAGTCAGGCTTGAAATCACTGAATACCGCTTCAGATCACGTACTTGCCAGTCTCTAATCTTCAGTTTCAGTCTTCGACGTTAGCTGAAGGTTCTTTGGTGTGAGTGTTGTCTTCTTGAAGTATTGCTGTCTCTGATGAATTTACAATGCAAGTTCTTCAGCGATCACTGAACATACTCAGTGATGATCGCTGGAACTGAAAATACAGAAACACAAACACAACGTGGAAGGAAAAAGAGATTATCATCAAATTACTGAGAGAGAGAGGATCAACAATCTCCCCCTATTTGATGATAACAAGATAACATAAAGAAAGTTATCTTATCAAATAATAGTAAGAAAAAGTTACATATAACGTACATGTCCCTTTTTACTATTTTGGATCTTTTTCAGTTTGGTTAGTTTCAGCTTGAGAATTTTTCTTAAGTTATATCTAAAAAAATTACAAGTACGGAAACTGAAACTGAAAGCTTATTCACTGACTTATAGATTGTCAGTGAACGGAAAAAGTAACATCGAAACTCATAGACTTGTGTCCCTATTACTTTTTTCAGGGATCTTTTTCAGTGAAGTACATGGAATACTCATTTTATTAATTATAGGAAATATTACTGTATTACAGTACATGTCCACAACTTACAGAATATAAGTATAATCACTGAAAGAAGATATAGTACATGAAGTTACAAGGAAAAGTGGATTGTTGTTACAAAGAGAATCTTATTCTAGAACACTTAGATCTATGTAATTTGGTACATTTTCACCAAGGTTTCTTCGACGTAGGAATTCTCTTCGTATCTTCAGATCGACGACTTTTCCAGGCATGCTATCATCTATCCAGAGCAAGAGATAAATCAAGTGATCCATTGGACATAGATGTAGCTGTGACATTCTCTGAAATCTGACTTCACCTTCATAGTCAAGGAATATAACTCCTAATTCAGGTTTAAAATGCACAGAGTTGGGTGTATAGGACCCTTATCTGGCAAGTCAAGATTCAGCATAGAAATGTTAGTACTCATATGACCCTTCAGGACTTCATCTAAGGAGAACTTTGTTTCATGTTCGTTCCTTAGGAATGGTCCTTCATTAGGATCAGAGAGCTTTATTTTCTTTTTCCCACCTTTCTTCAGAGTTGGCCTGTCAGGGACCTTGACATACCTGGACATCCTTTTGATGAGATCGTTGATGGTGTCGTCGATAAGTGTCTTGTGTCTCGACTTGGATTGCTAAATGGCTTGTCTGATCTCCATCCATTCGCTATATCCATAGCGGCCAAGGCAGGAATGGTACTCGGTAACGGCATCAAGATTGTCCCTGGTGATGAGCATTGAGACCAGTGTTCCACCATCTTTAGATCGTCCACTGATACTACGTTGATGATTGGGCGGGGACTGAGTCTCTTTTTCAGCTTTGCTTCGCTCCATTGCTTATCCTTGTCCACTAGCTTCAGCTTCTTCTTGCGTTCAGCTTCTGCCATAGAAAGAAGTTTAGCTTGGGCTTGGACAGCACTCACCGTTTTCTTAGACTTTTTCTTGGGAAGGACTTTAGCAGCTAGAGACTTGGCCAACTTTAAGCTATCTTCAGTCTGCTTCCTTTGAAGCTCTAGCTCTTCTTCAGCTCTTAATGCATCGAGTCTTTCAGCTTCAGAAAGGAAATCAAACTCACCACCACTAGAGGTACGAAGAGGAATTTTTACTCTAGTCTGGTCGAGTGACTCCTTAAGCTGAGACATTTGCTGGTTTGTTGGAGTATAAGAGCTGGGCTGATCAGATACCCACTCCAGTCGACCGCAGGTTGTTGAAGGGATATAAAGTTGGTACTCTGAAGTGATCACTACCTAAGAGGTAGAGTCTTTAAATAAGGTTTGTTGAGGGTATGAGAAAAGTACCTTCAAGTTGCCTTCTTCAGTGACCGCCTTGCCTTTTGACTTGGAGTCCTGGTGCTCTGATGGAGTCGATTCGCCTTGTCTTTGCTCCCCCTGGGATTGAGCTTCCCCGAGGGAAACACCTTTGGTGACGGTTGATGGCTTCTGGAACTCGATGGTGAAGTCATCTTCATCATCATCGTCGTCGTCACCATCTAGATCATCTCCGGTGTCTGGAATGACAGGTTCATCATCGCCTTCATCATCATCTTCATCCTCATCAACATCATCATCACCAGCAGGAGTGACGGTATGGACATCATCCCTAGGGATGGCTTCATCAACCTCAGCTAGAGCAGCTTCGGTGGACGTGATTACAGGAGCAGCAACTGCTTCAGCTTCAACAGCCTCGGCTTCAACTGCAACTGAAGCTGATACTGGACCAACAACCTAAGAAGCTGTAGGAGCAGCATCTGATGATCCATTAACGTTGGACCTCATCTCCCCTTCTTTGGCTAAGACTAAAGAGAATTGGCCAGAGAGTTCGTCCAAGCGCTGTCGCTGGAGAACCATGGAATCCTCCAGCCTTTGCAAAACATTGGCTAGAGTTGTCGTTGCCTCACGCGT
>NC_037529.1:38808438-38809904 GCF_001531365.2 Cynara cardunculus var. scolymus
TGGACCCAAGCCTAAACGCTGGAAGGTTTCCTTCTTTGGGGTAAAGATTTTTGAAAATCTTAGTCATTACCATTGGAAGAAACCTGGTGTAAGGCACCACCTTTTCTCGCTGGCGCTTGTTCAGCTTTAGCACCAGGTCATCGAAAATGACCGCAACATAATTTATATTGTGACGCTGAATCGTAGAGATGCCTATGATCGAGGCAATCCTGGAGGCCTGGTCCTGACCACCAGTCTTTCCACCCATGCACTGGATGAAGTGAGAGAATAGGTATTGCMAGACAGCTGACATCCTATTCTTCTCAATCTTTGTCAGTGACTTGAGAGGAGCGTCGGAGTCCTTCTTCACTGGCCACTGGTAGCCAATTGCATCGAGGAAGGAGATGATCTCAGCAGTGGAGGGTTCGCTGTTGAAGGGACCCCTTGGAAGAAGGAGAGCTGAGCGGAGTGTAGAAACCCCAAAGTTCACTTCTATACGGTTGAAAGTGAAATGGATTTGCTCCATTTTTTGTCCGGCTTCGTCTTGGACCTCAACGACCTCAGCAGTATACCAGAACTGCTGGAGTATTTCCTTAACCATGAGAGGCTTATGGTTGAGAGCGTAGCCGAGTGACGACTGTTTGAGAAATTCAGTCGTCGATTGGTAGAAGGCTCGTGTAGAAGTTATTTCTAGCAAGGCAAGATGATTGTTGGCCTTGATTGAGATCTCGTCAATAGCGAAGTTGACGTTCTTGGCAGCCATCTGTATTTTGTTAAATAATCAACATAAACAGGAAATGAAAGGCTTAGACAATGTACCAAGAATATATGGTTAAAAGAGTATAGAAAAAGTTTTTAAATAAGGAAAAACTTCTTTTGAAAAAACTATGAAAAATAAGGGTTTTTCAAGTAGAATGTGTATTAAGAAACAGATTTGTTAATCAAGAAAGAAATGATTAACAATCTTTAGTTTAATGCATTAAGAGAACAAGGTTCTTAATAATATTAAACAGATTTCTTATAACGAAGAAAAAGAAAGAGAAGGATTCTGACCTTTGTGATTGAAGAAGAAAGGTCTAAATAGAGGGTTTGAAGAATGTTCTTGCTTTGGAGAAATATTACCAGAGGTTCGATTAATAATTTTTGAAAGCGTAAAGAGAAAAGTGAAGAAGAAATCTCATATTTATAGGTAAGAGTAGAGAGAGAAGATATATGAGAGAGAAAAGGCGACGGTTCAAAAAGTGATCATAATGAGTAATGTGCCACGTTCTCATCCACGATTGGATGACATTTAATGAGGTAGCATAATGACAGGTCATTTTACGCGTCTCAAAGCGTCGCTCATGGAAAACATAGAATGTCGTCATAAAGACGTGCATTTAATATTCTTTTAAAAACAAAAAGTTTTTAAGAATGTGAAGAGTCATTCAGTTTAAAGAAAAAGTACTGAGAGACTTTATTTAAAACAATTTAGCACTGAAAACAAG
>NC_037529.1:38812646-38845499 GCF_001531365.2 Cynara cardunculus var. scolymus
TGAGATTTGTTTCGACTTGAAACTAGCTCTCGTATGTTTTCCTTTCTCACAGGCTGAGCAAAGAGATTCCTTTGCGAACGAGTATTGAGGAAGACCAGTGACTAGATCATTTCTTGACAGCTCACTGAGTGTCTTGAAGTTGAGATGAGATAGTCGTTTGTGCCATAACCAGTTAATATCTGAAGAGGCTTTAGAAAGAAAACAACTATTCTCGGTGAGAGGAGAATTCATGTTGATGATATAAACATTCTCTAGACGTGAACCGGTTAGAGCAACCTTATCATCTTTGTTGAGAACATGACAAGAATTCTTGAGGAATTTAACTGTATAATCTTTATCACACAGTTGGCTGATGCTAAGAAGATTGTGCTTCAGTCCTTCAATGTATGCAACGCGTTTGAAGTTTGTTGTACCGTTGGATAATATACCAAAACCTTTGGTATATCCTTTTCCATTTCCACCGAAGGTAACGAAAGGTCCTCTTTCTTCCTTGAAGTGAGATAGAAGAGATATATCTCCAGTCATATGTCTTGAACATCCGCTGTCCAGATACCATATGCCTTTGACATCCTGATCAAGGAAACAAAATAAGAAATGCTATTGGTACCCTGCTATGGGTCCAGCTATGTTAGAGGCTTCATCATYTGATACTGAAGAATCATTATCAGAAGATGGCATCATTAAACCTGAGGAGGTTTGAATGGAAAGAGGAACAACCCTTGATACTACCAAGGTAGTTTTAGTGGAAGTCTTCACTGAGTCTGATGAAGGGACTTCAGTGTTTGAGATTACAACATCTGAAGCTGAAGGTACTTCAGCTGGAGTTGTCTTCACTGAGCCTCACGAAGAGGCTTCAGTGGTTTTCTTCACCTTGACTGCAGAGGCAGTTTTTGTGGATGATTTCACTTTAGTTGATTTCTCAACTTTGGTTACTTTCTTGCTCAAAGCTAGTGAACCAGCTTTGACGATAAAAGGACACTTACTGGCAACATGTGTTTTTTCACCACAGTGTTTACACTTCCTAAAACTAAAAGTAGCTTTAGGGCCAGGAACTATCGGATAGAAGCGGGACAAGCTCCAAGGATTCCCTTCTAATTGGTTCTAGGAGGAACCTTTGAGGGAATGGATTTCTTAGGTGAAAAGTTCACCCTGAGCTGTGACTTAGATTTCTGATGCGATTCAGATTTCCTAGTCCCTGAAGAGGAAGAAGTTTTACAAGTTGAAGGAATAGATTTAGATCTATTTGCCTTGTTAGACTTCTTGGGAAGGGATGCTATGACAGTGGATTTACCTTTGTCTTTGCACCCAGAACTCAACGGAGTTCCTTCAAGATGACTCTCAGTAAAAGAAGAGGAGTGAGAAGAAGAAGTGTTGGGAATAGAAGATACAAAAGTACCAAATTTAAGCATGGACTTGTCTTTAACACATTCTTCCTGATCATAGGAGAATCCTAGATCAGTCGTTTTCTTGGCAGGGATCTGAGCGTTAATGATCTCAGAKGCCTTGAGAGAAGCTTTACACCATCCTTCAATGGTAGCTTTCTCAGCCTTGAGTTCAGCGATTGCTCGCTCACGCTCAGCGACAACTTTCTCACGTTCAATAATGATGGCCTGGTATACAATAACCTGATCCTTAAGATTTTCCTCAACAGAGGTCAGTTCTTTGATCTTAGAATGACAAATCTTTAATTGCTCATGAAGATCAACGTTAAGGATTTTAGCTTTAGATTTGCCATTGAGGGCATTGTAAAGGTCAACCGTCAGCGTATCCAGTGCAGAAAGACTAGAAGAAGGTTCATTCAGGGTACATACCCGAGTAACAGAAGATGGCTCAGAAGAGGTAGATGCTTTAGAAGATCCAACATAAAGTAGCCACGACTTACCACCCGCAAACCAATGGTCTTGTGGAACTTTCAAATCGTGAGATAAAAAATATTTTAGAAAAAGTGGTCAAGCCAAACTAATAACTCTTATTTTTAAGAGTTATTTCCTTTTTATTTCCTCCCTTTTTGCTATTATTAAATACCCAATTTTTCTTGTTTGTACTCTTTTATTCCAAAAAGTTTTAAAAGGATGATGAAACACAAAGGAAGATATATTATTCCAAAAACCTGTATTTTTCTGACAGTACTGCCCACTGTGGCACCACTGTGGGAAGTCTGCGAGCCTTGTTACAGCTTCTTGGGAAACGTGCAGCTTGAAGATTCATCCAAATATTTTCTCCAGCTGTATATGAGCTGTCTTCTTTCTTCTATTTTATTTTTATTTGTATTTTTTTAGGCTTGTACTAATTACCCTTAAGGTAATGATTGGGTGTACTTGCTCCCCTTCCTCTCCCCTATATAAAGAGGCTTGGGGAGCCATTTTGAACACACACCATCTAAGACACAATATTCTCTAGTGTGTCTCTCTTCTCTCTTTCTTTTATTATTATGTTTTTAATTAATGCTTTTAATTTATGTCTTTAATTTATGTTTTTAATTTCTAGTATTTTACTTCCTTGTACTTGTAATTTAGTTTTACATTAATGCAATTTATATTTCAGTATTATTTAATGTTTTACAATACTTTTATTATGTCTAGCTAAATTACTTGTATGGATGTGGGTGTGAGTTTAACTTAGGATGTTTATATAATATTTGGGTGTTTTTATCTTTTATCACTTCGTAACATGGTCACTTAAGACGGCACTTAAAATGCGGATAAGCTGATCACTTTGAAGTGTTAATATTAGATCTTACACCCAGAGATGGGCGGATCCGAAATACGGCTTAAGTGATGCACAATGAACACGAGAGGGTCTTTGAATAATTACGTGGAGACGCGAATTTTGTATGCATCTAGTTAGGAGTTAAGCAATTGGTATTTTTATCACAAAGAGATTTGGGTAAGAATCGCATCCCTTTTACTTTTTAGCTAGATGGGCAAGTTTCGAAGTGGTAAACGTAAAAACCTTATGGAATTTTATGAGACCCGGTTATAAAAGTTCACTTTCAAGAGATTGGAGCTTTTATAAACAACTCGTAAAAGTCTAACAATTTTATTGTTAATTTTATCTTAAGCAAACACTTGCATCCATGCCCATCATTTAATATTAGAAGTTTATTTCGTTATTTAGCTAGTCGGTCTTATTTCGATCTTTATATAAACAAAAATCCAACTTTATTTTACATCTCGAAACTCGTGCAAGAAGTTCATGAAAAATCTCTGAATCTCAGTAGTATCTTCTCTGTGGGAATGATCTCGGTACTTTGTACCACTTTATTACTTGCAAGTGATCATAGTGTCGGCGTGCACTTGCACCGCCACTGTGGGGACATTCTACCCATTAGGAGAACACGAACGATCCTAGCCTGCCAAGTTTTTAGCGCTGCTGTCGGGGAAGGTAACGTGATTTTTATCCTGAGATATTCATTTTTCATTTGAGCCTTGTTCTTTTGTTTCACTCGTACTTCCCGTGTTGTATGCCAAGGCTACAATTCGGTGAACTTTTACCTCCTGATCTTGAATTAGAAAGAACCATTAGAAGACGTAGAAGAGGTAGAAATAATCGTAACCGTACCATGGGGGATAATCCACCTCTACGGGAGGCCACGGTTAATATTGCCGATGATAAAAATAAAGGCATACGGGATTACGCAACTCCCGAATTCAGTCAATTGGCCGTGGGAATAGGTAGGCCCGAAATGACAGCGACAGCTTTTGAACCAAAACCGATAATGTTCCAAATGGTTTCCGCAATGGGTCAGTTTGGGGGATTATCGTCGGAAGATTCGCACTCTCATTTAAAATTTTTTATCGAAATGACGGATCATTTTCAAATTCCCGGAGTTACACAAGAAGCCTTACGCTTGACGCTTTTCCTTTACACATTGAAAGATAGAGCTAGAGCATGGCTAAATTCTCAACCACCAAACTCGATTCTAACTTGGAATGATTTGGCGGAGAAATTTTTGAAAAAAATACTTTCCTCCGAAGAGGAACGTAAAAATTAGAAATGAAATTATGACGTTTCGACAAGAAGAAGATGGAAGCGGTTTCGGATGCATGGGAGAGATTTAAGGACCTTCTATGGAAATGTCCTCATCACGGAATCCCTCATCGCATTCAATTGTAGACATTTTATAATGGTCTCTCCAGTTCCGCTAAAATTATTCTTGACGCAACGGCCGGTGGAGCGTTCACAGCTAAGTCTTACAACAAAGGACATGACATTTTGGAACGAATTTCAAATAATAATACCGAATGGTCAAATCCTCATGTTGTTGTTTCTAAATCTGCTTCAGGCATCCATGAAACTGATGCCATCTCTGCTTTAAATGCTCAATTTGTAGCTTTAACTAATTTGGTTAAAAACAATTTACGTTTAAATGGAGAGAATAATCAAGTTCAATCCATAATGTCCAACCCACCTATGACTGAATCTTGTGTATTTTGCGGTGAGGGCCATTCTTATGAATATTGCCCCGGAAATCCCGTCTCGGTGAATTATGTTGGGAGTCATGCTAGAAATAGCCCATTTTCTCCCACATATAATTCAAATTGGAGGACTCACCCCAATTTTTCTTGGACTGAAAATCCTGGACTTCAACCCCTGGGGTTACTCAAGTCCAAAATCGGCCACAAAATCCCCCGGGATATGGGCAAGATGCTTCGCACAATTACCAAAATGGACAATCCTCACACTTACGCATGCCTAGGCAAAATGCATCGGACGGTAATGGTTCACTCGAATCATTACTTAAAGGTTTTATAAACCAAACCAATGCAACGTTAAGGAGTTTCGAAACCCAACTCGGCCAATTTGCCGCCGATCTCAAGGGTAGACCTTTAGGAACTTTGCCTAGTGACACGGAAACCCCTAAGGGTAAAGAACATATCAAAGTCGTGATCGTGTTGAGTGAGGAGAGTTCAAAAGTCAATGATGATATAAGTGAAACCGTCGAAGAACCGACACATCAAAATGAGGTTTCACATGCTTTTGATGTGTCAAATTTTCTAATTTTGAGTCCTTCCACGAAAGAAACTCAAAAATCTGTTTCTGTCTAGAAAACAGTCCCTGTTTCAACTTCCAGTAATGTGTAGCTCTCTGTTAAAAAACTCGACAGTGGGAAGATTGTGCCCATTGTCCAACCAACCAGATCTGTTCAACCAGCTCCAGATTTGCAGAACTTACCTTTTCTAGAAAGAATGAAAAGCAACAATGTGGACGAGCAGTTTAAGAAGTTTTTGGACATCTTTAAACAACTTCACATTAACATACCTTTGGTAGAAGCTCTCGAGCAAATGCCTAGCTATTTTAAATTTTTAAAAGATATTTTGCATAAAAAGAGAAGGTTGATTGATTTTGAAACGGTTGCTTTGACCAAAGAATGCAGTGCGCTCCTTACTTGTAAAATTCCTCCCAAGTTAAAAGACCCGGGAAGTTTTATCATCCCATGTTCGATAGGAGGAAAAGAAGTATGCCATGCCCTATGTGATTTGGGGGCAAACATTAATCTTATGTCATTATCAGTTTTTAACAACCTAGGAATAGGTGAAGTCCGTCCAACAACCGTGACTTTACAATTGGCCGATAGGTCCATTGCGTATCCTAAAGATAAAATAGAGGATATTTTGGTCCAAGTCGATAAATTTATTTTTCAGGCCGATTTTCTAGTTTTGGAGTATGAAGCTGACAAGAATGTCTCCATCATCTTAGGACGGCCTTTTCTTGCAACCGGGAGAACCTTAATTGATGTTCAAAAGGGGGAGTTGACCATGAGAGTTAGTGATCCGGAAGTGAAATTTAATGTGTTTAATTCCCTTAAGTTTTATGGAGAGGTAGACGATTGTTCAGTCATATATGCTTTAGGTGAAGATCTAGAAATAAGTTTGATTGACGTTCCCTACAAAAATAACATTTTGGGAAAATCTTGAGGACATATTGGAAGAAAATGATGAGCTGGAAGACTTGGAAGATTTGGAAGATTTAGCGGCATTTGAGCAACTTGACTTTAAGGATAGAATTGTGCAACCACCATCCATAGAGAAAGCCCCTGATTTGGAGTTAAAACCACTACCTAGTCACTTTAAGTATGTTTATCTTATGGAGGAAGAAAAATTACCCGTAATTATTTCTTCGAAATTAAGTAATGAGCAAGAATTAAGGTTGATAGAGGTATTAAAAGCTCACAAAAGAGCCATAGGTTGGACCATCACAGATATTAGAGGAATTAGTCCCTCCTTTTGCCAACATAAGATTATCTTGGAAGAAAATAGAGTTGGCAAGGTGCAACCGCAAAGGAGACTAAATCCCATTATGAAAGAAGTTGTGAAGAAAGAAATCTTGAAGTGGTTAGACACGGGTATTATGTATCCCATTTCTAGTAGCGGATGGGTAAGTCCGGTGCAATGTGTACCGAAGAAAGGTGGAACCACGGTTGTCACCAATGAAAAAAATGAGCTCATCCCTACTAGGACTATCACCGGATGGCGGATTTGCATGGACTATAGGCAATTGAATCTAGCAACCAAAAAGGACCATTTCCCTTTGCCCTTTATTGACCAAATGCTATATAGATTGGCAGGAAAAGAATATTATTGCTTTTTGGACGGTTACTCGGGTTACAACCAAATTCACATAGCACCCGAGGACCAAGAGAAAACAACTTTCACTTGTCCTTTCGGAACTTTTTCTTTTAGGCGTATGCCATTTGATCTTTGTAACGCACCGACGACCTTTCAACGGTGCATGATGTCAATTTTTTCAGACATGACTGAGGATACTATGGTAGTGTTTATGGATGACTTTTCCATCATCGGTACATCTTTTAAAAAATGTCTTGACAATTTAAAGAAAAGTTCGGAAAGATGTGAAACTCATGATTTAATTTTAAATTGGAAGAAATGTCATTTTATGGTACAAGAAGGAATCATTTTGGGTCACATGATTTCTAAGAACGGTTTGGAGGTTGATAAAGCAAAAATCGAGGTAATATTGCAATTGCCTGAACCATCTTCGGTCAAATGCATTCGAAGTTTTTTTGGACATGCGGGTTTTTACCGTAGATTTATTAAGGGTTTTTCTAAAATTGCAAAATCCTTGTGTAATTTGTTGCCTGTCGATCAAACTTTTGAATTTACCTCCGATTCTAAAAAAGCTTTTGAAACCATTAAAAAAGCTCTTGTCTCGGCACCTATTGTCATTGCCCTAGATTGGACCAAGCCTTTTGAGGTTATGTGTGATGCAAGTGGCTGGGCCGTAGGTGCCGTTTTGGGACAAAAGCAAAACAATATTTTTTACCCCATCTACTACGCAAGTAAAACTTTGGTGGAGGCTCGGTTAAATTATACCACCATAGAAAAAGAATTACTTGTGGTAGTATTTGCATTTGATCGTTTTCAATCCTACTTGATTGACACCAAAGTTACCGTTCACACGGACCATTATGCCATCAAATATCTCTTTAATAAGACCGACGCTAAGCCAAGGCTTATTAGATGGGTTCTTCTTTTGCAAGAATTCGATCTAGAGATAGTTGATCGCAAGGGATGTGACAATCAAGTGGCCGATCATTTATCAAGGATCGAAGGCAAAGTGTCAAGCGGGGGAAACCATGTGATAAGAGAAACTTTTCCCGACGAGTACATTTTGGCAATACAAGAAAATCATTATGAACTTCCATGGTATGTCGACATTGCCAACTACCTTGCTTGTGGGCTTAAGCCACATCATCTTCACGGTCAACGTGTTAAGAAATTTCTTCATGACTGTAAGCACTACTTATGGGACAATCCATCTCTTTACAAAATAGGAGCTGATCAGGTCTTGTGAAAATGTGTCCTGAATTTTGAAATCCCATCTTTGTTGAAGGAATGTCATGCTTCACGGTATGGTGGCCACTTTGGTGGACAACGTACGGTGGCAAAAATCTTACAAAGTGGATTTTTTTGGCCTACATTGTTTAAAGATGCATTTAATTTTGTCTAGAGATGTGAGCAGTGCCAAAGAATGGGAAACTTGTCCTAACGAAATGAGATGCCTTTAAATAACATTTTTGAAGTCGAACTTTTCAATGTTTGGGGCATAGATTTCATGGGACTGTTTCCTATGTCTTTCAATAATCAGTATATTTTGGTAGCGGTTGATTATGTTTCGAAGTGGGTGGAAGCTAAGGAATTCCCGAAGAACGATGCGAAGACGGTAATCGATTTTTTACATAAAAATATTTTTGTCCGTTTTGGAACTCCCCGAGCTTTGATAAGTGATGAAGGGACACATTTTATGAATCGAAAGCTATCTATCGTTCTCACTAAATACAACATCCAACACCGAGTAGCTACAACATACCATCCCCAAACGAATGGTGTTGCCGAACTTTCAAATCGAGAAATTAAAAATATTTTAGAAAAAGTTGTAAGACCGGATCGTAAGGATTGGTCATTCAAGTTGGATGATGCATTATGGGCATACCGAACCGCATTCAAGACCCCTTTGGGAATGTCGCCGTACCATATAGTTTTTGGAAAAACATGTCACCTCCCTCTCGAATTGGAATATAAGGCTTTTTGGGCAATAAAAGAATTTAATTTGGATGCAAATTCAGCGGGAGCAAACAAAAAATTCCAACTTAATCAGTTGGAAGAATGGAGATTTCATGCCTATGAGACTGCCAAACTCTACAAGGAAAACAAAATTTTGGCATAATCGTAGGATAAATCGTCGAATTTTCGAAAATGGTCAAAAAGTTCTTCTCTTTAATTCTCGACTAAAGCTTTTTCCCCGAAAACTTAAGTCGAGATGGTCTGGACCATTCACCATAGTAAATGTGGGAAAATTCAGAACTGTAGATATTTTAAACCCTCAGGACAACACCACTTTTAAAGTTAACGGGCATAGGATAAAGCATTTCCTCCCGAAGGAATAATCGGTCAAACTCAGTGATTTGTGGAAAGGAATTTCAAAAGTTGTAAATATTTTGAAAGCAAGAATGGAGAAAAAGAAAAAAATAATAATAAAGGAAAATCTGGTGTTTTTGAGTAGACAATGGGAAGTTTGTGCCCACTGTCAGGGTCATCCGAATTTTAAAAGAGGAGCCAGCAGCATTTTATTTTTCTTGTGTCAACAAATACATTCTTTTTCTTGGTAAAGGGAAATTGGCTGGAAAATGAGGTTTTTAAGAAAAGGACATGTGATGTCACCTTTGAGGTAAACTTGGGAGGATGTGAAATAAGGGTTTGTAAGACAAATCATTGGCTAAGTACATCGTGGATGATTAGCCTTTGATAAGTGGGTTTTTTGAAAAAAAAATATATGTTTAGAAAAAGAAAATAAATGGGAAGGTGATGAAAGAAATTTCTATTTTTTAGGTGATAAAAAGAGCAAGATTTTATTTTAAAAAAATGATTAATTTTTGAAGAAATTTTGAAAATAAAATTTTCAAGTGTGTATTTTCAACATGTCTTTTTGAAAATTTTGGGTAGAATACTTGTATTGTATACAAGTACTTGTACCATAAGAGGAGACATCATGTCATGAGGTCATTTTTTTTGTCATACTTTTTTAAATAAAAACATAAATAGGACTTGTAATCATGACCCCTCAAATCACCTTTTTCATTATCCTTCCCAAGATTTTAAACAAAAACCCACTAACTCACTTTTCCCTAGGGGTGTTCGCAGTCTGGTTTGGGCGGTTTAACGGTCTGGTTTGGGCGGTTTAACCCCTTAAACCACAAACCAAACCGTAATAGCGGTTTATAAAATTTTTAAACCGAGCGGTTTGACATCAAGTGCCCAGACCGGTCAAACCAGACCACGAAAAGGCGGTCTRRTCTGACCGGTTTAGGCGGTTTGGGCCTTTAATGGACTTTAAATATTAAACTTAAAAAACATATATAATTTAGAATTTTAGATTAAATATCCATTTTAATAAAACAAAATATCCAAACAAATAAATATAATAATTAAGCAGCTCTTGAGTTTAAAGTCGAATCAATCCAAAGTAGAAACAAATAAATATATAACATATTAGAAAACAAACAAATTAACAAAGTTACAACTCTACTCACAACCTTCAATGGTTCAATTCTTGAGTCTTGAGTTCTTGACCAAACAAAATAGAAGCCAAATCTAAGTTGGTTGAATCACTTGGTTGATGTCTTGATGATGTGCGCCGAAATCAAACCATGGATTAGAAAGATCAATAGATTGATGGAGTTCTTGAGGGATTTCAATATTTGGAGACCGTCAATATCAAATGTGTCAATATGTTCAATGGTTTTAGTCGTCGATTTTAGTTATGTTAGATGTTAGACTTAGGGATATATTTGGGTCATAGTCAATAAGTTAAAAAAGTTGGGTTTGCTAATATTAAAATAGATAGATAAATAAATATATATATATATACATATATATATATATATATATTTGGCGGTCGGTTTGGTTCAAACCGCCCAAAAAAGGTTCCAAACCGCAGATTGGACCGAACCGCCCGGTTTTGTTATTTTCCAAACCAGACCGGACCGCCAGACCGCTCAAACCGCCAAAAACGGTCCGGTTTGACTTGGTTCGGCCGGTTTGAACGGTCCAACGGTTTTTTTCAACACCCCTACTTTTCCCTCATTTCTCATTTCATTCTTTCATCTTCCTCCTTCCTCAAAGAAACCGCCGGAAAACTTTTCCTCCATGGCACGACCAAAACAGCTTGTCCGCAACCACCCTTCTCGGCGCTCACTTCGCCGGCGACAGACCGCCGCCGCTTCTACCGCTGGTACATCACATACAACCGCACTCACAACATCTTTGTCGGCCGAACCATCTTCATCGGCGACGGGAGATTGTTAGACCCCAAACCTGTAAAACTGTAAGTAAAAAGTGTCTTGCTCTAGTCAATAGGACTTAGTCTATAGAAGTTGTCTGGCTAAAAGCTCTCATGCATAGGATCAAGGACCAGAGCTCTTACTCAGAGTGAAGGTTCCATTATACAGAGCCCACGCTCTATCTCCGTGATCGTTCAAGTCTTGTGCGCCAAAAAGCATAAGCGCTTGACTCAAAGCAACAACTCCAAGACCTAGAGCCTCTGCATAGTACATGCAGAGCTTCTGCATATGCAGAGCCTCTGCATAGTACATGTAAAGCTTCTGTATGTTCATGTAGAGCATCTGGCTACATTCTTCACGGAAAGCGCGCATTAGCCCAGACATTCTCGCAAGCGTCTAACAGCTTAAAGGCGGCTTGACCAAGTCTGCTCCGCTAATCAAGGAAAGTCAAAGATAAGGATGCTGACTAGTCAGCTCAGAGTTCCACGCCTAATTTATAGCATAGTTAGTTAGACCTAAGTGTATAAAAGAAGGCCTTCACTTCAGGTTCAAAATACCTGAAGGAGCCGACTTAAATTATACGCAAATTCTTGTGAGATTACGTTTGTTCTTCAATTGTTCATCTTTTATAAATAAAAGCATTCGGTTATTCAAAGCATCATTTTACTGCGTTACGTTTTTCTTTGAATATCCAGTTTAATCAATAGAAATACCTGTTGTTCTTAATTCTTATTTTAAGCAAACAATATTTCTGCAATTTTAGAGTATCTGGGTCCAACAATTGGTATAAGAGCCTGCTAATCACATCAATTGATTAGTCGATCGATATCCGACAGGATTAAACTCTTAATTTTGTTTTGATTATTCCTTTTAAAGATTTATAACTCATACTTTTAAATCTTAAAAACGTTTGCTTTTAAGTAATCTAGAAATCGCTTGTCAGTCAATCTTCCTTCTTGTCAAATTTCTTTCTAAGAAATTTCAACTCAAAATGTCGTCTTCTCAATCATGGAACTCCATGTATAGTGCCGGCTCCTTGACAAAACCTCCGACTCTCATTAGGGAAGAATATCCCCAATGGAAGATTTGAATGATCAACTTCTTTGAGGGACTTGACTTAGAATTGTATGAGTCAATCTTAAATGGCCCATACGTCCCTACTACCGTCATCCCTAGGATTCCTGCTGCTGGTGATACAGTTGAGGTACCTGTCAGACGAGTTCCCAAACTTCGTCGTGACTGGAACGATGAAGATAAGCGTAGAGTGGAAGTGGATCAAAAGGCCAAATGACTTTTGATCATGGCACTTCCAAACGAAATCTTTCAGTCACTGGATGCGTGCGACTCGACGAAGGATTTGTGGGATCAACTGGCCAACCAGTTGGAAGGGGGCATCAAGATGAAGAAGAATCGTCGTGCCCAGTGCCTCAATGAGTACAACAGCTTCCAGGCACTCCCTGATGAGTCTTTAGAACAGACTTATCATCGATTCAACACTCTGATCAACAAATGCTGCAAGTGTGACGTGATCAGAACACAAGAGGAGAACAACATGATCTTCTTGAAGAGATTAAACGCTGAATGGGGTAATCTGACGATGTCCCTCCAGGCAAATCAGAATATGGAGGAATGGACTCTACATGATGTATATGGAACGCTGCAAGCACAAAAACAAGAGGTGCAGAAGGCAAAGGCGCTCTGGGTGGACCTCTGGCTCTTGTCTCTGATTCAAAAGAGACAGGAACATGCCAGCCACACATAGAATGGAGACCTAGAGAAGAAAGGAGGAAAGGAAAGAAGGCTCTCATATTGGAGAGTGATGATGATACAGACAGAGCATCTAGCTCTGAAGACGACGACATTAACGCCTTTGTGAAATCCTTGGCCCTGATCACCAAGGAATTCCAAAGGAAATTTGGAAAGAAAGTCTTCAACAAAAGAGGAAGACAAACCGACCAAAGCAGAGGGAAGTCTTTCGATGGAAGGAACCCTTCTTCTTTTCCCAACAAGAAGGAAGAAGAGCAGTCGGAACAAAAGAAGCAAGGTGTCCGATGCTTCAGATGTGGAAAGATGGGGCACTACTCCAAAGAGTGCAGAGGCCTTCTTGTGAAAGATGAATTGTACTAAAAAAATAAGTACAAGTATAATTGATCACAAAGGAGTCTCATGGCAGAACAGGAGAATTGGGTCTCTGACTCCTCATCTGATGAAGAAGATCAAGCCAACTTCTGTGGAATGGCCGTTGAGAATGAGTCTGGATTTGACTCTGACTCCCAGGTATGTTCTATCTCTGGTTACTCTCACTCTGACCTGGAAGAAAGCATCTCTGCTTTTACAAATGATTTCGTTAATCTACAGCAAAAGCTCTCTCTCGAAAAATCTAAACGAAAATCCTTGGAGAAGGAAAAATTATTCTTTGAACGAGAGATAGAGCTACTAACTGTAGAAAAACAAGAGTTATCAGTGGAGAATGAAAATCTTTTACAAACAAAATGATCCACTTAAACAAGTCTTAAAACAGAGTGCTTAGAATTAAAAGCGGCTATAAAGAAAAAGAATACAGAGCTAATAGAAAAAGAGAGAGACAGACTAAACTCTGAAGCCTAAAAGACTATTTTAAAAAAGAAAGGGAGTTCCTACACCAGAGCTTACAAAGAAAAGAGCTCTCGATTAAGAAATATCAAGATGCTCAGCAGGTATATGAAAAAGTTAACTATCAATAGGATAAAGCGGGGATAGGTTTTATAGATCTAGACCTCACCTAGAAGAGAAAAAAAACTCTTGAATACGTGTTTAGGTTGGGCGACAAACAGAAACCAGATTTTCCTATTTTGCATACAGCCTTACCGTTTAAAAGATGTAAGCTTGAAAGCGGAGCCAGAACCCCCAAGTTGAAATTCAAAAACATCTCTTACTCTTCAAAATGTGTTCCACAAGACAATTGAGATTTTTTGTTTTGGCTCTACAAATTTTGAACATCTTAAAAGTGAAAGTGAGGTTGTCAAACCTGAACCAGATGAAATCAAGAGTTTATCCACAGGTAATTTTCTTAATACTCTGGATTCGAAATTGATGGATGGCTTTAGAGAAACGATAAGACAGGTCATCGAGCAAGACTTGCTTGAGGTCTTGAACTATCCTCCTAATGGTCATGCAGATTCTTCTGAGTGTAACTCCTCGGATACTTTTGAAAGTCCATTAAAACAGAAGATGGACGAAGCTTGTAGCTCATGCTTACGAGAACCTCAAGTTCTTAATGATACCTCTGCATCTCAACATTCACACAAGGATTTTCTTGACTCTGACTCTGAGTCAAAGGTGAACTTGTTTGAAGAGCAAGTTAAGACAGAGGCCTTTGCCAAAGAACAGAGGTTGCAAAACACCTTATTGAGAAAAAGATTCTCCTGGGTTCTGGTCGTGCAAGCATGTCGACAAATGCTAAATCCACTCCCAAGTTTGAGTACAGGGTAAAGAGTGCAAAGTCGGTTTCTTCTGCTTCAAAGGGCTCAAATTCCAAATCTAAGCCAATTAAATTCACTCCGGAACAGAAGGGAAAATCCACTGCTTGCTCTAATATTAGATCCTCTGTTTCAGAGAGGCCTCTGAAGGCCAAAGAAGTAGGAAAGAAGAAATCAGAGAAGACTCATTTTGTGTTAAAACAATCAGATCTAGATAGGAAGTTTGCTAGAACTACCAATGCTAGGAGTGATTGTAATAATTTATTCTTTAAAGCTAATAAATCATTTTGTCATTCAAAATGTTTTCATAATTGTGAGTGTGTTTCGATGTTGCTGAAATTAAAACAACACTTCTCTAACCCTAACTGTCTACTCTCTGGGTCATTAAAGTCTAAATCTAAAAGGACCCAAAAGAGAAAGAAGGCTCCTAAAGCCAAGTTTGTTAATTCAGGTCAAGAGACAAAGCCTCTTCCCAAGCTTAAAAAGCAACCCTCTGTCCCTAATCATCAAGGACCCATTATGAAATGGGTACCTAAATCCCTATAATTTGTTTTGTAGAAGCCGCATGTGGACATTTGGTATCTTGACTCCAGATGCTCAAGATATATGACCGGCAATAAGAGGTTGCTCTGCTCATACAGAGAGAAGATTGGAGGAAAAGTAACCTTTGGAGATGATAAACAAGGAGAAATAAAGGGATACGGGGATCTACTACAAGGTAAGGTTTCTGTCTCCAAAGTTGCTTATGTCTCTGGGCTTAAACATAATCTTTTGAGCATAAGTCAACTGTGTGATTCTGGCTACAATGTCAAGTTCCAAAAGGAAGCTTGCTCCATTATGTTAGAATCAGGTCAGGAGTTGCTTTGAGCTAAGAGAAAAGGCAATATGTATCTCATGAACTTCTCACCAAGAGACAACTCAGAGACTCTCTGTCTTATGCCTCGCAAGAGTGAAGAAGCTTGGCTCTGGCGCCACAAGCTGTCGCATCTCAATTTTCAAAATTTAGAGAAGCTTGTGAAGCATAATTTGGTTGACGGACTTCCTACCATAAAGTTCAAAAAGGACCGTCTTTGCTCTGCGTGTGAAATGGGAAAGCTCAAAAGAGCATCCCATAAATCTAAGACAAATGTGTCCTGCATCAGACCTCTGCACATGCTTCATGTGGATCTTTGTGGTCCAATCTCTGTGCAAAGCTTGTCTGGTAAGAAGTATATCTTAGTCTTAATTGATGAATACTCACAATATACTTGGATTGAGTTTGTGAAGCAGAAATCAGATGTACCAGAGCTGCTAATCAAATTAATGACCAAGATTCAAGTATTCTACAAAGTAGAATTCAAAAACTGAGAAGTGATAATGGAACAGAGTTCAAGAATGCCAAGATCGATGCATACTTGGACACAGAGGGAATAACTCAAAACTTCTCTGCAACAAGACACCACAACAAAATGGTGTCGTTGAAAGAAGAATAGAACTTTGGTCGAAGCTGGACGCACCATGCTAGCCAACTCTGGTCTTCCAACCCATTTTTGGGCGGAAGCAATCTCTACTGCCTGTTTTATTCAAAATATAGCAACGGTGGTTAAGAGGCACATAAAGACGCCTTACGAACTAATAAACCAAAAAAAGCCTAACATCAAATTTTTACATGTCTTTGGTTGCAGATGCTTCATATTAACTGATAGAGATCAACTTGGCAAGTTCAATACCAAGGCAGATGAAGGCAAGTTCCTTCGCTATTCAACAAAAACCAAGGCATACAGAGTCATCAATCAACGAACCAAGACGGTCAGAGTACCTCAGCTCTGGACTCGATCTTAACCATCAGACTTCCAATTCTCAAATGAAGTCAAGAGAATTGGAACTCAGGATCCTATTTGAAGACTTCTATGGTGACGAAGACATCTCTGTACGTGCACCAAGAGATGCATCTGCAAGTGTAAGTGAAGAATCACAAACGACAAACACATTTGACTCTGGTCCTTCACACACCTCTGCTTCCTCAGAAGATCACATCAATCCACAACCAGAGCAAACAAGCTCTGCATCAGAGCCCAGTCATGTAGAACCAGTGCAGAATACCTCTGGCTCTGCACCTGGTGCCTCTGTACCATCATCCCAGGGGGAGCAAACAGAGCCTTCTTCACCATCAACGAGCTTATTGCCAAACACACCTATGGAACGTGATCAAACGTCCCCCACTTCTCTATCTCTCCCAAGAACAAAATGGACAAAGAATCATCCTCTTCACCAGATCATTGGTGAACCTTCAAGTGGCATAAAAACACGGGCTGCCACAACTAATGAATGTTTATTCATAAACTTCCTTAGCATGGTAGAGCCTAAGAAAGTACATGAAGCCCTACAAGACCCTAGTTGGACCGATGCCATGCAAGAAAAGCTGCAACAATTCGAGAGAAATAAGGTATGGACTCTTGTTCCTTTACCAAAGGAGAAAATTGCAATTGGTTGTAAATGGGTTTCAAGAACAAGAAGGATGAGGATGGGATTGTGGTTAGAAATAAAGCTAGGCTCGTAGCAAAAGGCTATTGCCAGGAAGAAGGCATAGACTATGACGAGACCTTTGCGCCAGTAAGAAGGCTAGAAGCTATACGCTTGTTATTAGCCTTCTCTACACATAAAGGATTCCGAGTCTATCAAATGGACGTAAAGTCAGCCTTCTTGAATGGTAGGCTGAAGGAGGAAGTCTACGTTCAACAACCTTCGGGGTTTGAAAGCTCCACACATCCAGAGTATGTCTATTTCTTAGACAAAGCTCTGTATGAACTTAAACAAGCACCTCGAGCCTGGTATGAACGTCTCTCGTCTTTCCTTTTATCTAACGATTTTGAAAAAGGTAAAATCGATACCACTTTGTTTATTAAGAGGTATAAAGGTGAGACGCTCTTAGTACAGATATATGTGGATGACATCATCTTTGGTTCAACGAATCAGAGGTATTGTGTTAAGTTCTCTGCGTTAATGAAGAGCGAGTTTGAAATGAGCATGATGGGAGAATTGACCTTCTTCCTCGGCTTGCAAGTAAAATAGAGGGAGGATGGTATCTTCATTAGCCAAACTAAGTATGTCTCCGACATATTAAAGAAGTACCAACTCCACAACTCTTCCACCATGAGAACACCAATCGCTACAGGTACTAAGCTTGACACAGATCCATCTGGAAAACCGGTGGTTGTTAAGACTTACCATGGAATGATTGGATCACTACTGTACCTCATGGCTAATAGACCGGACATTATGTTTGCCACATGTATATGTGCCCGTTTTCAAGCAAATCCAAAGGAATCTCACCTTTTGGCTGTAAAAAGAATCTTTAGATACCTTAAAGGGACTCAATTTTTGGGTCTTTGGTATCTAAAGCATTCTGGTTTCGATCTTATTGCATACACAGATTCTGATCATGCAGGGTGTAAACTCGATCGAAAGAGTACATCTGGGAGCTGCCAATTACTTGGAGACAACCTCATAAGCTGGACCTCGGAGAAGCAGAACTGTATCTCTACTTCCACAGCTGAAGCAGAGTATGTAGCTACAGCTAGTTGTTGTTCCCAAGTGATATGGATGAAGACTCAACTGAAAGACTATGGCGTCAAGTTTGAGAAGATTCCAATTTTGTGTGACTCAGAAAGTGCAATCGCAATCACAGCCAACCCTGTGCAACACTCGAAAACAAAGCACATCGATGTTCGATACCATTTCATCAAGGACCATGTAGAGAAAGGTACGATTGAAATGTTCTTTGTGAATACAGATTTACAACTTGCTGACATCTTCACAAAAGCTCTTGATGAAAAGACATTTAATTTTCTAGTTAGCAAGTTGGGTATGCTAAATCTCTCAAACTAAACAGAGCCTCTGTTTGCACTATACAGAGCCTCTGCATTCCTTCATGCATATCTCTGTTTTCATTTGTATTGGTCCATGAGACAAAGCCTCTGCATAGTTCATGCAGAGCCTCTTAATCAACTCCCAGTTCTTTTGTGATACAGAGCCTCTGTATAGTACATACAGAGCCTCTACACTATAATTATTATACATATGCTCTACTTATCACAAATGATCCAAGCATAGTTCAAGGGGGAGCAGATAAGAAGAGCTCTATTCAAGGGGGAGCACGAGATCATATCACATAGAGCCTCTGTATGTACTATACAGAGCCTCTGTGTTAAAACTCTTTATGATTATAGAACAGAGCCTATGTATGTACTATACCGAGCCTCTGCCTCTAAGCATAGCAAAGTTTTCTCTAGAGGACATGTGTAGTCCAATCACGAATCTCTGTTTGAGATCCCAAGGTATGCCTTCTTCCGCATATAGTTCTCTGGTTCTAATCAAAACCTCTACGTTTCTCGAACCAGAACATTTACACCTAGAAACTTTTCTTGTTGTTTTTTTTAAAAGTAAAGTATATTATTTAATTAAAAAGGCGTAAAGTTTATTTTAATTGTTTAATAAAAGCTGTTACCTACAATAAGCATCACCGCCTGTGAGCTTATCTTTTAAAACGTGGGAGGCGCCACTTGCAGCTGGCAATCCATGTGGCAGGCCCCCACAGGCTTTGCGAAAACCGGTCCAGTTTTACCTGACGTTTGGGGCGCTAAAACACTCAAGTGTTTTATTTTTTTTCTGTTTAAACAATTTCTTTACCCCCAAATTAATCTTTTACACTTACAAAATTTCTCAAGAACTCCCGTCGTCTTCAACCTTTCAACCGCCATTGCCATAACTCAAAGCTCTCAAACCTGTGCTTAAAAATCGATTCAATCTTCAACCAATCATCTTGTTTAACAAGTACCACAAATCCGGTCCCTCCTCCCATTTCTTGATTCAAGAACTATTTCTTGAAACCCTAAAAATCTGTTATCTCCTTCCAAACCCAAAACCTGCAACAATGTCCTCCTCAGAATCTGGAAACTCCCAAACTCATACCACAACCCACAAAACCATGGAAGATACCAGTCAAAACCTAGTTCCCCTCCCCATCAAACCAAATAACCATGCCCTAAACCTTCAACTTGACAACTTCGACACCAAATACCATCCCATCATCAACATTCTCCAAAACCACTTCTTGAACCCAGCCTTGACCAACACCGATGACTTGGTTCCTGAGAGATTTATACAAGAATACTAGCAATCCTGTGCTATTACTGAATCTCAAAGAGGGATCGTAGGAGATTTCTTCATCTCTGCCACACAAGAATTCATCACAGTTCGAATTTCAAGGTCCCTATTTTCACGAGTTCTTGAAATCCCAACAAAAACTGACCTGGGGCTTTCTGAATACGCCCCTCTTCCTTCTAGGGAAGAAATTGTAACTTTCCTGAAGTTCTTGGGATACAACAAGGCCATTCAATACCCGTCACAGTATCACTGTCAACACTTACCACCGTTGTGGAATACACTTTTCACATTGCTCAATCGTTCGCTGACAGGGAAGATAGGGAGTCTCGATATGTGCTCCACGAGCATACTTCAAATCGTCTACGACATTTTCTTCGACCTGTCCCTCAACTACTCTTTGATACTCTACACGAAGTTCAAGGCCGCCGTGGCCAAAAAGTGTCAAGAAGTGGCCAAAGGAAGACAACTGCCATCCTTGTTGTTTCCCCAATTCTTGGGTCTTCTCCTAAGACAAGCTCTTGATGACAACAATATTGATGTGGGTCGTCTACCTCCTCCCAAGGTAAACGTACTCACTCAATACAGACCAATAGTGCACAAGGAGGGTTATGAAGCAGAAAAGGCCTATTCCAAAGAGGCTCATGAGCTTCATGAAGTCTAAAGAGATTAGGAGAGCATACAGACGTACACACGAGACACTAGAACTAGTGTCTCGAATCCCGGTGCGCATAGTAGCAGCCGAGGAAGAAGAGAGAACTGAAAACACATCAATGCCTCAGGCCGAGGGAGGAACGATGAGAGCAGAAGAAGAGAGAATGAAAGCTAAGGAAGAAAGGATGAGAGTACAACAAGAGAAAGAAAAAGAAAGAAAACGAGAGGAGGTAAGGAAAAAGAAAGCTGAGAGGGAAAAGAAGAAAAAGGAGGAGGCAGAATGAGCAGAGCAATAACAATTAGCTGAGGTCTCGAGCAGAGGAAGAATGGGCAGAAAAGGCTCGCCAAGCAGAAATCGCTCGCCTAAGAGAAGATGCCAGACTCAGAGCAGAAGAATAGGCTCGTCAAATCTTGGCTCAATCCTCTAGTCCAAACCAAGGGGATGACCAAGAGCACTATGACGATGCTACACGGTCTTACACAAGCGAGGGAAGTGGAGAAAAGGAGGAAGAAAGTGATGAAGAAGAGAGTGAGATAGAGAGTGAAGGAGACGAAGAGGAGAGCGAGGAAGTAGAAGATAAAGAAGAGGGAGGAAGTGAAGCAGTTGCTCTGCCTCATGGTGGGACAGAGCTGCCTAGACCAAATAAGCACATCAGATTCACCTACCCCACTCCCAGTGCAACCACATTATCTAACTCCGGTGGTCAAGACACGGAGATCATTGAAACAGAGGCGCACACCTCGAACCCTAACCAACCTATCCAACCAGAGGTCGTATCTTCCTCTGGTTATATTAGCCAAAGGAAAACCTCGCCAAAAGGAAAAACCTCTCAAAAGGGTGTAACCTTTGAAAACATAAGTGATATGTCTCCTCATATAACGACACTTTCCCATACAAAGGAATTTGTTTCCTCTACACAAGTAGACCCCCAACCTTGTTTAGAGCAAGGAATAGGTGCACCAGACTTTGAGACTCTCGACCAGTCTCTTAGTCCACTCATGGAGAGCCCTATGGCTGGCTCTGAACCAGCCTTGGGTACTCTCCCTGACAGAACATAGGTAGTGAATTCTCCTCAAGGAGAACCATGAGGATCCTCTAGAAGTCCTTCCCCAACTAACGTCAATCAAGTCGTCAATGAAGGCGTCCCTGGAAAGGGGACTCAATCTGGCCGATGTGTTGAGCCAGAGGTTACACCATCTGCATATGTCACTAGGGAAGAGTTCCATTCCTTTTTCACCTCTATGCAAGAGCTAAAACTCAGCAAGGCCCGTGTAGAGTCGTCACCTTCTACACCTGCTTTGGATGAGATACGAGTATCCTTGGCAATACTAAAAGCTGAGTCCACGACAAATGCTTCTCGTATCAACACTCTAATGGAATTGATGGCAACCAATACAACAACATTACAGCAGGTCATTGCATCTCTGCAGAGGGTTGAGGCGTCTACGTCGATCAACAACCAGACCCTCATACCTCTGAGTGTACCTGTGGATTATGTCACACAAAGCGCCATGAATGCTCTGGGTGACAGACTCCTATAGAAGGGAGGACTTCACTGCGGATTTTAATAGCAAGGCCACAACAGCAGCAAAGAACATCAACGACACTCTCGCACGATTCAACTACCGTTCAGACGATGAAGTGCGAAGGGTTGCCATTGCAGTTGACGAACTCCTCAAAACCATTGAGGAGGTGATCAAATCCATGTCTCGGGCAGAGGATGAGAGACCTAAGTGACAGCGAGATCCATCTCCATGTGCAGAACCGTTAAAGAGGAGGCGACTTGACGATGATGGGGACCCAGACGAGTCTCGTCCTCAAAATCGCCAAGAGGGGGAGAACCTGCCTACAGCCACACCAAGTACAACACCTCTGGTTGCCCCCTCTGCACCATCGTCCTCTGCCCCATGCCAGCAAGGTCAATCAAGGCAGAGCAGACAAAGCCAGCAAGTGCTAGACAACGCAGAGGCACTATGCAAAGGGAAAATGCCCATGGCGTCCGAGGCAGAGCCAGCCAGGCCACAAAAGAATATAGAAGTAATCAACCTTCTATCTACCTATGGATCAGACGATTCAGACCTGGCTCTGTCCTCTTCAACAGAGTACGATATGGGCATGGCTGCTCCAACAACAGCTTAACAAGAAGAAGAGGTGGTCGTCGTGAATGTGGCTGATCCGTCACTACTACACATTCCGGTTGCCATTCCTCTAGAAGAAGTAACATTTGCTGCTCCTCTACCACATCCAAGAACTCACAGAGCTAGGGTCCCTGCTCAAGGGACCAGGATTGTCATTCATGCGATGAAGCAAGTACCGGTCAATCCAAATAGAGTAGGCTCATAAGGCACAACGAGCGGGCAAAAACGGAAGCATCCCTCTGATCGTGTACAAAGGATCAAAGCAAGCATGGATGCCATGTTCAACCCGACACCCCTCGACAAACCCATCAAGGACAAGGCAGATAGCAAGGAAATCTACCAGTTCCTCTACAACCAAAGGGAAGAGACACCGATCCAGAAAATCAGTCTCCATCCTATGGCTCCAGAGCACATCAGGCAGAGATTCCTTGATCGCTACACTCAACCAATCACTGCAGTCCACTTTGCTGATGGAATAAAACAAGTCTTGGACATAAAGAAGCGCACCTTTGCATGTAATCATATAGTGTTCTACGAGTACACAGTGGAGAGGAGTCACGGACAGATATGTAGATTCACAGATTGTGACCTCATTAATCTCAATCTGTGGGATCTTCTTCATCTGTTCTAATTTACAGACCACAAGAAGGACAAGGGAGTGAAGTTCGCTGTTGCCAACTTTGCCATTCACCAAACAATGACAGATCTGCTTGACTAAAGAAGCAAGTTCGACTTCCAACTAGCTTTGGATCTAGGAGCGGATCAAATGATAGTGGTTGCCCCAAATGAAGAATTACACGGCATCAATAGCATCCCCTCCTGGACGGTGTTGGTAGAACCAGAACTGGGAGTAGTGTTTCGAAACGAACACAAACAGAAGATCTTCTTTCGAGAAAGCCAAAATTACAAATACTCCAACTCTACTTTACGCTATATAAGAGACAATCTGGTCAAGAGCAGAGACAACTCCCTTGGAGCCAAAGAGCGTGCCAAAATAATTCTAAGGTCCATTCGAAATATGCTTGAATTTTGTGAACTTCTTAGGATGTTCATTAAACTTCAAAATGTTTAAGACCTCTTATCTTTTGTAAGTACATCCTCAGTTTTGTTTCAATGTAATTTCAATTTCAATCGTATTGTACTTCATTAGATAGTGAATGTAAACTAGAGGTTGTTTTTGACAACTGTTCTTTTAGACTTTTGTTTTGCAAATCAAGTAAGAGTCCTTCTTATTTACACTTAGGGGGAGATTGTTAGACCCCAAACCAGTAAAAGTGTAAGTAAGAAGTGTCTTACTCTAGTCAATAGGACTTAGTCTATAGAAGTTGTCTGGCTAAGAGCTCTCATGCAGAGGATCAAGGACTAAAGCTCTTACTCAGAGTGAAGGTTTCGTTATACAGAGCATGCGCTCTATCTCCGTGATCGTTCAAGTCCTGTGCGCCAAAAAACATAAGCGCTTGGCTCAAAGCAACAACTCCAAGACCCAGAGCCTCTGCATAGTATATGCAGTGCATGAAAAGTATGCGTATATGTTAAAGTGTGATTGTTATGTATGCATAAGAAAATGAAAAATGCGTAAAGGTGCATGTGTGATATCATGTTTATGTGAAAACTATTATTCAAATAATAGTAGGTAACCTTCACGAATAAGTAAGGTTGGTTTTAAAAATATTAAACCCACTGCCCAAACAATTATATATCATTTAAAACCACTCACCACTTTTAACAAACATATAAAAAGGGATTATAAGATAAGGCTTATCTTATCTTACTTTTGGAAAAGCCTTGAAAGAAAAAAGGGTGAGAGTGTGGCGGTGGAAGTGTTCTTGAGAAGGATTTTGTTTAAAAAGTGATTCGAGGAATCTGTGTGTTTGAAGCTAACAATCTGCGCTTATTAAGGTGATTTTTTGACACTAAAATCTTTATATCATGTTATTTAAACTATTGGGTTTTGATGGTTTGATATTTGGGGAAAAGATGGTAAAACTGTTTCCAAACAGTTTATAAATACGTGTTTATGATTTTGGATTTGGAAACTGTTTTGGAAATATAAAGAAGATTTGGCCTCTTATAAACAGTTTATGTATGATGTCCTATTTTAAGGATTTAAAGGGGATTATGAGTTTGGAAATGATATTGAAAGAACTGGTTGTTCTTGAGTTTCAAAGTTTTAAGATAAACTATTTTGGAAACCATTATTGGTTAAAAACTATAGAGGATATTCATTCAAGACAGTCGTGACTTCGGTCTGTCTTCGTTTGGAATTAATCTATAGATTTTATGCATAAAACTATGGAGACTGTTTCATCAAGACGGTTGTGACTTCGGTCTGTCCTCGTTTGGAACTAATCCGTAGATTTTAATGAGGAAATTAGGGTGGCATATCAAGGAGAGGTGTACCATGGGATAAGGGTGTCATATCAAGGAGAGGTGTACCTTTGGATATAAGGGTGACATTTGTGTGTGGAATTATTATAGCTCTTGCTATTAGGTATCTTAAGATTGCAATAGATTTGAGTTTTTACTTCTTTGTGATTTGAGGACTCAGAAATGCTGCTCTTATTAGAAATGATAGTATTGATGTTATTGAGAAGGGAAAAACTTGGCCTATGGCCAATGGTTTTGGATAAACTCTTTTGGAACAAAGTGTTTAATTTTAGAGGAACCAGAAAGGTTCTGGTTGTACCTTGAACCTCATACTAGAACTAGAGGGTTCTGGATGATGATTCGATATTGATACAAGTCTTTTACTAACGTTTTATATAAACCAGAGGCTCTGTATCTATTAGATAGGAGCTATGTGTCAAAATCATATTATAAAAGATGTTTTAAAAGATTTTATACTTATAAACTTTTTATACAAATAAGAGACAGACCAGATGGGCTCTGGTTAGCCTGCGTGTTGGACCAGAAGGCCTCTGGTTGGTCTTACATTTTGAGCTAGAAGCTCTGGCTAGTAGAACCAGATCTTTGGTCATACAAGATCTTGTTGAAATATGTTTTTATACCTGGGAAAGATATTTTATTATCTATGGTATTGGTCTATGAACGTTTTTGGACTTTTTATTTCGACTTTTATTCAGGAAAAGCCACTCAAAGGCCAAATCTCTCCCTTTCTTGGAAGGTTCAAGGTGAATTGTAGTGATTTGGTTTAGGCATATCATTATCTTGGTTTTTTGATTGATTTATTCTCTTGTAAGTTTTAAAATCAATCCTTACTTCTTGATGTTTTGGTGTGTGCTCCTTCTAAAAAATATCGGCACTTTTTGTTGACAAAAAGGAAACAACATTTTTATCTTACAGTTCTTTATTTCAGACAAAAATATAGACATGGGGTAAAATGGTTATTTCTGATATTTAGACTGTGTTATTCAGCTCAACAACCGAATACCAATTTATCTGATATCATATAGACAACTTTATCCATATAGGTCTTATGGAAAACGAACCAAACATCCCCTTTGCATTGTGTTGTGAATATTATGATATATTTGTGAAGGGGATAATCTCCATATGTGTTCATTCAATATATAGTTATGTATGTATGTGTGTGTATATATATATATATACACACACACACACACATATATATATATATAGGGTTGGGTTCACGTGAGACCAGCCTCTTTTCATGAGACAACATTTTTACACTTGAAACTTCACAATAAGATGTTGTGAAGGTAAAAAAAAATCCGAAGCTTAACAGCAAAAACACTGTGAAGGTTACCTTCACAGTGTCCTGCAGTGAAGTTTCTAGTGTAAAAATGTTGTCTCATTTGTCTCACGAAAATAACCTTGTCTCACATGATCCCAAGTATATATATATATATATATATAGGCGAAGGATTGTGTGAGAATGGAAGTTATGGTGAGAAGAGTAAGAAGATATATGAACCCTTGATAACTTTTAATCTAATGTCTAACCATGAATTGTGTTTAAGAAAATAATTGATTAGGTGCATCTTCATGTAGCTCATTACTGTTGATATATATATATATTGTATTGGGTTCCGGTGAGAATGAAAGTTAGAGTGAGAAACATAAGAAGAAATCTCAACCCTTGGATCAATGTCGATTGAAGATCAACAGTAATGAGATGCATCGAGATGCATCAGCTAATTTCCACGAGAAGTGCAATTTATGGGGTGGGTGAGATTAAAAGTGATCAAGGTCCAGATCCCTTCTTATGTTTCTCATCTTGACTCCTATTATCCTACGATCCTTCGTCGGTTCACATATGCATCTTCAAATAGATTTTTCAATAATTCACATATAAACATTATCTTATTACATTCTCAAGATATTTTGGGATCGTTTATTAAATGCTTATTCAGTAAGATCTTAATGGGTCATTTACCTTACCGGATGAAGGTGACAAGGGTCGAGAGTCTTACCCAGTAAGTGAGGGGTCGTTTATTAAATGCTTACCCGAGTCAGTGTTCAACGAAACCCTTACTTATCGGGTAGGATTTTAATCCACCAAAATAGTATCGTATGCAACAAATTCATAAGCAGTAACCCTACCGAGTAAGACTCTCGGTCCTTGCCTTCACTCTTATCGGGTAGATTCTTAGTCCTTGACTTATTCACCCCGTAAGGTAATGTAACTTGGTAAGTGCTTACTCTAAGGTAATCGTTTGGTAAACGATCCCTGGGGGTGACGAATCTTATGTGGTAAGTGCTTACTGGGTAAATTACTATATACAATACCGTTTTGATGAACTACAATCTTATCATGTAAATTACAATGGTGACTCTTACCGCATAAGCGTTTTGGTAAACGGCTCCTTAGTCTTCTTATTTGAATCTCCCACTATGTATATGAAGGAAGTTCATGTGAAAATCTCAAATAACTTAAGATCTAGATATATGATTTTATAGTGTATTCATCGATAAATATACACTATAAATGTATCATCAAATTATGTATATTGTTCGTGAGTGTTTTCATCAATGAATTTATACTAAAATATTAGTTTTCTGGTTTTCAAAATATTCACAGTTTTCATTTGAACCGGACTATATAGGGAGAATCAAATAAAGGTATCGTCGAAATAAGAAAACACGAAACCAATCAAATCATATGTGATTTTGCATTGAAATCACATGTGATTATGAAACACTATCAACACGAGGGTGTGTAGCTAAAGTTGTAGGTGATCACATGAGATTTTTAGTGTATAATCACATATGGCTTAACTATTTTTGTGTTTTTTTTCATTTGATCATTCTTTCTGTTTGAATATATATATATATATATAGAGAGAGAGAGAGAGAGAGAGAGAGCTAGGTTCTTTTGTTTACTCAATTTTTAGTGTTAACTATGTTAACCTTGTGGACCAATATGATTCATTATTTGTGGTAGGTTTCAATAAGATATTGATTATGGGATAGAGGACATAAGAGTAAATTATACATGCATTTAAGTTACATTTTGTATAATTAACGAGTGCTTACAATTTAATAGTTGCTTGATTGTTGGGATTATGATCAATCATTCAATTACAGAATGTATTATCATTAAATAAAACTAATCTTGATGAAATTGTTAATATGAGTGAACAAGTCACAAGTAAACATTTTTTAAAATGTGAATATTAATATACACAATGGGTAAATTGTTAATCCGAGTGAACAAACCACGAGTAAACATTTTTGAAGCGTATTGTTAATGTCTTTGCCGGTGGTATGAACGGTATGGAGGAAAATATATGGAAATCACCTGTAAACATATTTTCATAAGAGTACAATGTCCATTGTATGTTAATATATGAAAAGATGGAATAGTCAATTAAACTTTTGTGAACACATATGAACATTGTTCAATATTAATGAATATAATCACATTGTTCACATTAATGAACATAATCACATTGTTCACATTAATTAACATAATCACATTGTTTATAAATAATCACATTGTTTATAAGTGAAACCCATGTTCATATAGGGGGAGATGCCTATGTGTATATTCATTGTTCATAATGATGGAGATTTTTTTTATTAATGACAATGGATTAATGTTCATATGAACATTAATGTCATTAATAGGCAATTACAAACATTATGAATTATTTTTCAGTAATACCATTGTTCATGTATGTTCATCTTAGATGATAATGTATTATATTATTAGTTATTACAAAATTGTCATCCATTGATTCACAAGATAAATGATTTGGATGGATTTACAAAGTTAATACCATAATTTAGGTTAATAAAAGAACATACCCTTATATATAAAGAGATTTTAAACATGTATATATGTATATGTATAATAATTCAGAGCATCTCGAACAAATTCTCTAAAATAGAGATTTTAAGGATTTTAAGCATATTGTTTACTTTCAATAGATTCTTTAAAATAGAAAAAGTATGAACAATACTATATAGCCACTTTAATAGTGTCGTGGGAATAATAGTGTCTGATACAAAAAGCTAGTTGTTTTCTTTTTGTTGTGAGCTATAGTTGCCATCAAATATTATAGTCGAAAAACATTTGGAATGCTTGTATATTAGTTTACATCAATTGTCATCATAGAAGGGTTGTTGATCGATCTCCACTGTCATATTTTCTAATATCAATAATCCGACTGTTTACTAAATGCTTACAGCATAAAGTTTACCTGCAATAGTACCATCTCACCTACCTTATCCTGTAACATTATATGCTATCAAAATCGATTGTTGATAAGCGTATTTTACCCAGTAAATAATTACGGGGTAAGAACTTTTCTACAATGGGTATGGGTTGTTAATTTCAGGAGCTAAAAAGATGGTTAGTTATTTGGGCTTGTCTCCAAAAACAACATAATTGGTAGTCTTGTATTGCCTTAGAACAACGGTTGATCATGGTCCCATCCATGCAAAAAAGAGTTGTTTGTAACACCCTCATTTTCACAATAAGTCGTACCATTTCATTCTTCTTAAATAACAATAAATAACTCAAATTGGTTGGCACAAATACATCTAAATGGGTTAAAACAAGAAGTAGAACTGTTGCCACTCTCTAATATAAAATCAAAGAACTATATATGTTTTTTGTACTATAGTTATATGTGTTTAAGAACCTTTTAGTATATTCTTTTTTATTTGATTATCTGCTGCCCAACACCCTTCTCTCGACTTCGATACTAATTTCGACTTAGATGCACCTTGTATTTGCGAAAACTAAAAACATGAAAGTTGTAAGCCCACCTGTTGTCTTTCCAAAACATCTTGAATCGCCTTAAACAAAGCTCAGATGAGTGAGATATGGTCGAAAAGCCACAACCTTGCAAATCTGTCAAATATCCCTTTTTTGTTCTTTCACTTGTTGTGCACAACTTGTTTTACATAATTGTTGTTATCTTTCACTTGTGTGTACAATTTTTTCTAGAAAGGGCATATCAACCTCATTTTTACCATTATTCTTCTTTACATTGGGATTTATTTCAGTGACATTAAGAGTTCATGGTGTTTCTTTATCATTTCTTGATGTGGAACTTTAAAATTTTAGTTATTATCGTCAATATTTCTTGGTTTTTTGTAAGTATTTTTATTTTTGTACGGTTTGTTATTGAAAACATGATAGATAATGAAGACCTTGATGGATATGATGAGAACACAATGTTTACTGCGAAAGAGCAACATGGCGGAAGCATTGAAGGAGTTGTTGAAGTACAATGGGGGGCTTTTCAAGACAATTGATATATGACTAATCTACGGGATCAAATTACTACTCAACTGTTTTCAAATGCTTCAAATTAATTTTTATCGTCTAAGATGAAAAACAAAATATTTATTTTTGGTATTAACGTTTCTTATTCCATTTATATTTAATTATGAACGAGTATTAATATATTTTGCTGTTTAATTTGAAGTATGAAAGTTGTATTTTGTTCTCTTATTTAGCAGCTGATCATATGGAAAAAAATAAAATAATATTATTTTTATTGATAAGTATTTATTTAAAGTATGTATTTTTTTTTCCATTAAATTATTAATAACAAAAATAATTACATATTATCCAACATATAATTACAAATAAAGTTATAATAATCATTTTATTGTTAATAAACATTTAAATATTTGATAAACATTATACAACATTTGTCCGTAGAGCATGACTTTAGTACAAATATGTATGGGTTGTAGCAAGATATAAATATAGAAAATAAACAGCCAGCCAGAGGATGATTACTTTTGGCCTTTAGCGGAAATAAAATACCAACATCTCAACGCGTTGGCTGCTTTCTTTGACTTGTGTACTTTCACAGTTCACACAAAAAAAAACCACATATTTATATATATGAAGTATCAAATACAAACAATTTTTTTTATACAAACTGATCTCATTCATTCATTTTCATGATCAAATATCATTATTAAACAAAATTATTTTAATAAAATAAAAAAAATAAAATTATTATTATTTTATTCAAAAAAGGGCAAAATTGAAAAAAGTTTTAAACATTTCAACCCATTGAAATATCTTTTTCCTGTATTCAATCCCCTTTCCTCACATTAAACCCATTGAAATATCATTTCTCGATTTCATTAGTGAAATTGGTTTCATTAATGAAATTTTTAAAAAATTGAATAACATGATTTACATGATTTTATTAGTGAAATTGGTTTCACGATTTCTAATCAAAATGAAATTTGATTTATTAATGAAACTAGATATAGTGTCAATGGAACATTTTATGAAAACTGAATTATAGGACTTCATTATTGAAATTGGTTTCATGAATGAAACATTTTGAAACCTAGATGACATTATTTCATTAGTAAAATTAGTTTCATATTTCTTAACCAAAATGAAATTGGTTTTGTGGTTCTTAACCAAAATAAAATTGAGTTTATTAATGAAACTAAATATGATTCAATCAATGAAACATTTTGAAAAGTGAATAATATGAATAAACTCCAGAATGGACGGATTATCTTTATTTAATAAAATAACACAAAATTTTATTGTTAGTAAGTATCTATCAAAAACAAATTTATTGATCGTTTCCTAAAAAACCTTTGAATCTTCCAAATTTAGACACAATTAAAACATTGTCAAAGTTATCTATCATAAAGTCAAATGACAATCATACCCTTATGCATTAAGAAAAAAGAAAAAAAGAATTCATTTGCAAACTCAGTTTTCATTGTGAAGATGATGACTTATCTTAGCCTTTATCTTATTTGATCAAACAATTCAAACTAAACAGTAGTTTTAATTAAATTTATTAATAAATGTGATTAGGGGTAAAAATAAGAACTTAATTCAATTCACGTCTACCTTATTTTACTTTTTATTTATTTTTTAATTAAAAAACTTTTACCCATTTAAAGTTTAAAATAAATTATCTTAAAAATTACTAATATTTTAATCAAACAAATTACATAAAAAAACAAGAATTTGATACTCTTCAATATGACATCCATCTTGATATAGTTTTTTTTCCATTTCAACCGTTTTTATGTGAAATGGTATATACGTTTTATATTCATTATGAATATTTATATATGTTCAAGTGCATACAACAAATTGATACCGTAAGTCCGTAACTAAAGATCATATTTTTCAACACTTTCTTCAATGTCGTAAGACATTGCGTTCTTCATCACCGTACCCAACACCAATCGAGATCGATCAAGAACCTATGGAGACCAAACGAAACCTATTGAGACCGATCGATAATCATCGAAACCGATCGAGAATGATCGATAATCCATTCATTGACTTTGTATGTGTTTATGTATGTTAAATCATAACCTACCACCTTCATTTTCAATCGATAATCTATTGATTAATTCATTATTTGTTTGTGTATGTAAAACCATATGCTACCACTTTCAGCTTTTATCAAGATGGATCAGGAATCCATTGAGACCAATCAAGAACACATCGAGATCGATCCACAACCTACTCGGACCGATCTACACCAATTGAAACCAATCAAGACTAATCAATAACTCATCCATTGGCTTGGTGTGTGATTGTGTGTTAAAATCATAACATAACAACTTCATTTTTCATCGAGACCGATTGAGAACCTATTGATTAATTTATTAGGTGTTTGCTTGTGTAAAACCGTAATCTACCACTTTTAACTTTTATCGAGATGTATCGGAAAATCTATCAAGACGAGTCGGGAACTCATCCAGATCATCGAGAGCCCAATAAAGAAAACAAAAGAAAAACTGAAATACGTAGAGTTGAAACTATAGCATATTCATGATGAATATTATGGTGAAAGTTAATATTAATAATAAATATCATGCTAATATAAATACTAGAGAGTTATTGTATACATGTGATCATACATAAATATTCATGATTAATGTCATAGTGAAAATGTATATTCATGATGCATATCAAAATGATGTATGAATGTTAAAATGTAGTTATATACATGTGAACATATATAAATGTTTATGATGAATTGTATGTATCATATTGATGTATGAATATTAAAGAGTTATTGTATACACGTGAAGATATATATATATATATATATATTCATGATGAACTTCATAAAGAAAACGTATATTCATGATAGATATAATCATATTCATGATGAATGTTCTAACTGTGATAACCGGTTCTTGGTTATCACCTAAGGTAATTAATACGTGATTAATTGATATATGATTACGTGAAAACATGATAAATTGTTATAT
>NC_037529.1:38845599-38850392 GCF_001531365.2 Cynara cardunculus var. scolymus
ATATGAGGGTTGTTACATATTCCCTCTTCGTCAAGGCAACCTCCGCAGAGCCTGGTCAATGAAATTATACAGAATATGGAGTCCCTGCGAAGACGTCCATAGTTGCCACCCAAGGAACCCATTATGATGGAAAATATCCGTCAACACTTATATCACGACCGCGATAAAAGTTTGACCATCAATCCTCCGATTTTATCGTCAGAGTCCATGGACCTCCTACACCATAGGTTTATTAGACAGACCACCCTGGCACCCCAGGCTGTCTTCTCAAACGATGGGATAAGGAGGGTCAGGGATCTAAAAGTGAGGACCTTTGCCAATAAAGCCATACGATACATCGAGTTCACAGTGGAAAGAGCACATGGTCAAATCAGCGTGTTCAACGAAAATGACCTCATCAACCTCAATCCCTATGACTTGATCGAGCTTTATGCATACATGGCTCAGCGACAGGATCAAGGCATCAGATTCGGGATGGCGAACAGAGCGGTGGTGAAGATAATGGAGACCCTGGTAAACCATCGAGCCAAGAGTGATTTTGAAATTGCTCTTCGCTTAGGCATCGAAAGACACTCCTACGCTCCACCAAATGAAGACTTCCCAGGCCTGCAGAAGAAGAGATCTGCCTCAGTCTTAACTCAACCCGAGCTTGGACTTGTTTACAAGAATGAGTTCGGGGAAAAGAAATTCTTCAGACTAACTGAGGCATTCAAGTATTCATTGGATACACTTAAATGGTTTCAGAAAGTCATTAGAGAAAGACTTGGTAGAAATCACGTGCCAACAGAAGAAGGGAGTCAACTCATCCATGAGATATCGACAGTCATCGGCTATCGAAGACGGCTTCTGCGCTTCAGAGATATATTTCAAGGTAGATCATGATGAGTTGTAAACTTTTCCCTTAAAATGATGTCTTTTGTTTCTAGTGTTGTAAGAATTTCATAATCCAATGAAAATTTGGAATTTGATGTTTTTCTATTAGATTAGTCTTTGTTTTTCACAATTGTTTCTAGATTAGTCTATGTTTGTTCTTTCATTACTTAGGGGGAGATTGTTAAACCCCATAATTCATAAAGTGAAAAAGTAATGAAAAACAATAAGTGATGAAGAACCAGAAGACCGATGAAGACATCAAGGCAAAATTGGCTAAGTCTGGAGAACAACCAGAGGGTCGATAGACAACCAGGGATGCGATGGAAAGAGCATCTTCATCGCCCCTCTGGTCAACAACACTTAGAAAATTCTTTAGAAATTCATCTGAGGCATACGATGAAGATTTAAAGATAAGGATGATTCATCATACCATGGAAGACAGCTGGAGATGACAAGTCGACAGCTACACTTCAAGTTTATCTTAATATTAAAGCTTATCAATAGTTTAGATAAACATTATATGTTAATAGAAGATTAGCTAAAAAGTCTCATTAGATAGTTATCTTCCAATTAGCTTACTAGTATAAATAGGTGATTAGGCCTATTGTACTAAATGTCTGTTTTACGTTTTTCTTATCAATAAAGTGAAACCTTTGACGCTCAAGACTGTTCTTTATTGTTTATAATTCATTCTTGAGTGTTCATCACTTTCTCCATTAAAACACTGTAATTTGGTTATTCTTAACTAAATTATTAGTGTTATTGAGAGATCTGGGATCAACAATATATATATATATATATATACACACATAATAAACATATATATATATAGAGAGAGAGAGGAGCGATCAAATGAAAATCGCCCTCATTTGTGTAAACTATGTAAACTAATCTCATCCTTCTATTTTTTTGATTAATGGTAAAGATTAGTTTAGGTTATATTAGGAAATTAAAATAAATTAATAAATAAATATTTATTTTATAATCCCTATAAAAGCAAAATGGTAACTTCGGTAGTGGTTTTATCAATGGCAACTATATCATGTTATATCATTAAAATAGATTCAAAATATAAATAAAACACACCACAATCAATTCTACATAATGAATCCTTTTGAATAGAAATAAAAAAAAATGTATTACATTACATGAACGAAATGGTTTTACAGTTTCATCAATATACTAATCAACGTAATTGATGGGTTGGAATGGTAAGTGTTCACACAGTGGGCACAAAGTCCCCATAGTGGCGGTGCAAGTGCACGCCGACACTATGATCGCTTCAAGTAATAGAGTGGTGTAGTACCAAGATCGTTTCCACAGGGACTGGACTTACTGAGAATCAGAGAGTTTCATGAACTTCTTGAGCATGTTTCGGTTTGAGAATAAAAGTTGAGTTTTGTTGGTGCAAAGCTTTAAAATACGAAATGAACTTTTGAAACTAAAAGATGGGTATGGATGTAAGTTTCCCTTAAGAAGATTGCAGGAACAGTATGGTCAGAAACTCATGGGACTTCTAAAAGAATTTCAATCTCTTGAAAGTGAATTCTCATATACTGTGCCCACAGAGTGCCCACAAAGAGTCCAGTTTTATCAATTTTAAACTTGCCGTATTAGCTAATAGATAAAAAGATATTTGGTTCCACTAGCCTGAAGATTTATACTCAAATCTCTTTGTAGTATAAACTCGACTAATATTTGAACATTAGCTAAGAACATGCAGAATCCGTATCTCTACGTGATTATCAAAGACTCTCTCAAATATTTGTGCATCATTTAGCCGTATTTCAGATCCACCCATCTTTGGATCAATGATCTAATATTAACACTTCAAAGTGATCAGCTTATCTGCGTTGAGCTTAAGTCCCGAAAAGATTGGGCCGAATCCAACATGCATATATTTTAGGCTTTTCAATTCGTGTGACTTAAATGACCAAACTTAAGAATTAATAAAAATGGCAACACCCAAGTGTGCCTTCAAATTCTTAAGTTGGACTCACACCCACACCCAAAGGGGTGATTAGCTCATAATAAAATTATAAAACATAGAAGAAAATGGAGATGAATAAAATGCATAAGAAATACTTGAATGGAAATTTTACTTAAATTGTTGCCCACAGGGGGCATACAATGCACAGTAGCGAGAATTAAAACTAAATACGAAAATAAAATTAAATGTAGAAACTAAACTTGTTCTTCTGCTCTAGAACTGCAGTTGAGAGTGAATGCTCCAAGGTTGCTTGGTTGATGTCTTCCAAATGAGAGAAAGCTTCAATATATAGGGAAAAAGTGAGAACCAGACAATCTCTTCGCCCAATAGAAGAAAGTCTTCTTGACTAGAGGGTAAAGACCCCCCATCACTTCTTGTCTACTTTTCTGGCCTTGTCAAGGTAAAGTCACCTAACCCTTAAAATAAGAAAAAGGCAAGGAAGGCATTTTCATTAAACTAATGGTAGTGTTACTTTAAGACATTTTTTAAATCAACCAAGCCCATTCTTCCAAATTATTCAAGAATTTCGGATCAGACTTCAGAATTAAATCACTTTAATACCCAGAAGAGCCAATATTTAAATTTTGTCCAAATCCGTCTTGAGGAAAATATGCAGTAGGAAGAATATGAGCAGAAAGTGGGCATTTTACCAACAACAATGGTTTTTCAGAAAATAATCAAATTCTTGACCTTTCATCACCTCTTAAACTATTTTGGACCAAAAATACAGGATATGAGCAAAATGGGTACATAATACACAATAAAATAGGAGTACTGAACAACAAATAACTCTCACAAATTAAGAGTTATCAGTAATCCTGATCAGATTTTGTCATTTTCATGTTATTAGTAGATGGATCCGTTTCATTTTGATAATGGAATTGTTTCATTGTTCATTAATTACACAAAATTTTCTTAGAAACCATGAAATGGTTTCACTTTCTTCAATCACCCATTTCATCGGCCAACATGGTTTGATGAGTCATTTGTCATTTCATGCTATTGATAATGAAATTGCTTCACTTTTCGCTAATTACACATGATTTTCTTATCTTTTTTGAAATGGTTTCACTTCCTTCATGCACCCATATCATCATGCACCCATTTCATCATGCACCCATTTCCTCATGAACTCATTTCATAATCATTTTCACTTACTCCATGCACCAATTTCACCATGTATGAAACCGGTTTCATCATGCACCCATTCAATAATCATTTTCACTTACTCCATGCACCAATTTCACCATGTATGAAACCAGTTTCATGAAATTTTTTTGATTCTATTACTGATTTCATGGATTTATTAATCTAATAACTTACGATTTTCATGAATCTTGGCGGTAATAAATCGAGACACAATATAAGAAAATCCAATTTTTAATATTATAATTTAATTAAATATTACCATTTATAAAATTTTCTTTATTATGTTATCTTAATTAAGATTTATTAATACTTCCATATTTAATATAAAACAATGCAAATGACCAATATACCCTTAATGATTAAATTTAATTAGAAAAAAATAGAATTTTCCTATTGAGCGAAATTAGTTTACATGGTTCCTAAGAATTGCACGGTTTTCATTTGAACGTGCCTATATATATATATATATATATATATATATATATATAGGGGTGGGTTCAAATAAAAATCACTCAATTTGTAAAAACCGTGATAACCTCATTCAACCAATCATAATTTTTCATTTTGTTCAATTTTTTCTAATTATGAGAGGTTGATTAACCATTTTTATTGTGGAGGGTGTTAATCATGGATATTATCATCTTCATTATTTTAATTTTAGAGATATACATGAAACAGTTTCATTAAAATTTCATTAAGTAGTATATGAAACAATTTCATAACCACATATGAAACAACTTCATCAAAAAAAGTATTATATGAAACAATTTCATAAGATTAA
>NC_037529.1:38850492-38911865 GCF_001531365.2 Cynara cardunculus var. scolymus
ACTTATCTTTCCGCAAATAATCTTGTAAAATCTGTATTGATCTTCTTTATCAATATATATTTTAAATTTGAAAATTGTGTTTGTATTCATCCCCCCCCTTCTACAAACTGTTTAGTATTCTTGTAGACCCTTTTGGGACCAACAGAGTGGTTCAAATCTTTGTTTCATAAGATTTCATCTTATGTATATTGAAATCTGTTTTGATTCGTGAATTTAATGTTGACCAGATTTGATTTTAAAACCGGACATAGTGTTGTTCAGATTGGGAATTACCAGGTCATAGTGTTGACCGGATTGTGAGTTAGTGGGATTTTGAAATATGAATCCGGACATGGTTTTGACCGGAGAAGTAGGAAGACGGTCATAATGCTATCCAGACTTGACTTAATCCGGTTGAAGTGTTGTCCGGATTAGAACTTGTCAGGTTGTGGGGTTGTCCGGATTGGATTTATACGGTCATAGAGTTGACCGGAGTAGGGTAAGTCCGGGTGAGTGTTAACCGGATTAAAGTTTGACCTTGATTTTATTTGAAAGCTTGATTGGATTTAAATGTGTTTGAATATTAATGGTTTGTTGTCTGGATGAGTAATCCGGCCAGTGTTGGCCGGATTCAATTACATTGATATATTGAAGTCTTGACCGGAGATGTAATCCGGCCAAGGCTTGTCCAGAGATGAAATCCGCCCTGGTCATTAAGTGGACCGGATTGTTGAAAAGTTGACCAGTTATGTTTTGAGTAATCTATTCACAATGAATTTTGTTAATGGCATATCATTCTTTCAAAAATGATAAAGGAAAAAGTATTCAATATTGGTTTTGGAACTGTTTTTGGATAAACTATAGATGATATTCCATCAGGACGTTGTGACTTTGGTCTGTCCTAATTGGGAATAATCTGTAAATTTTGATTAGTAAATTAGGGTGGCATATCAAGGAGAGATGTACTTTGGGATAAGGGTGGCATATCAAGGAGAGGTGCACTTTGGGATAAGGGTGGCATATCAAAGAGATGTGTACCCTTGGATATAAGGGTGACATTTGTATTTGTGCATAATGATATTACTCTTACTATTATATCTTTTAAGATTACTATGGCCTTGAGTCTTTATTTCTTTGTGATTTAAAGATTCATGATCATGGTTCTTCTTGAAAATCGTAGTAAGGATGTTATTGAGGAGAAGATAACTGGCTTTTGGCCAGAGGCTTTGAATAAACCTTGTTTATAATAAATAGTTTTAAGTGATGTGTTATGTGAAACCTGAAAGGTACTAGCCTGTTTGGCTTGATATGTTATCTAGAAAGTCAAGTGATTGGCTTTGGGAACCAACAAGGTACTGGTAATGTGGATTACATGATATGCATCTGATTACATGAAAAGTTGATTTTAAATAAAATTTTTGGTGATATTCACCCTGCAATTACATGAAAAAAGGGATCTCACTAGACTTTCTGGTCTAAACCTCATTTTAAATATGTATTGTAGGAATTGCTGACGGTAAAGGGAAGGGGAAGATGTGATATTTTTCTATATGCATATCTTTGTGAAGATTAGATCATGTTGTACCTAGTTTTGGTAGATAATGTTGATTAGTACAAGAAGTGTATTTTGGAATTTTTGGACTATGTATTTGTATGATAATTTGTTGTACTTTGGGACCTAAATGCTGTAAAACATGTATTTCTTTTGAATGAAGTATATGTTACATGCAATGTATGATGTGAGGTGTTACACTAACGAAGATGTATATTGATGATAAATGTCATAGTGATAATGAGCACCGAAGATTTGTTGAATACACGTGAAAACTATAAATACATAACTCTTCATGATTAATGTTATAGTAAGTTGTATATTCATGATTAATAACATACTAACAAATGGATATTGAAGATTTGTTGTAAACATATGAACGTGCATAAATATTCATAATGACTATTACATAGATATACTATTTGATGTAAAAAACGTTATAAACATAATATAACTATATCGAGATGGACGCCAAATCGAAGAGAATGAAATGCTCGATTTTTTGATGTAATTTGTTCAATTAAAATATTAATTATTTTCAAGATAATTTAGTTTAAAAATTAAAGAGGTAAAAGTGTTCTAATTAAAGAAGAAAATAAAAAGTCAAACATGGTAGACATAAATCACAACTTCCATTTTTGTCCCTAATCATTTCTTAATCAACTTTTTCTATGTTTTAACCTTTGACCAGTTTTCTAAATGTTGATTAATGGCCAAAATTTGTTCTCATGTTCACAACAAAAAATGAGTTTTAATTTGAACCCATCCTATATATATATATATATACACATACATACATACATACATACATACATATATATATATATACATACATATATATAGATATATACACACACATATATACATACATATATAAATACACACACACACACACACATATATATATATATATATATATATAAGGGTTAATCAAATGAGAACTGCTTTGTTTGTGGTAACCGTGAGATCCAATCTCAACCACAAATCAAAGGTTAAATTAGAAAATTAATAATTTTAGTAACTTTAACTTAAAGTATTACTTAAGGGCATTTTAGGGATTTTATAAATATCATTTCTCATCTCTCCTCTTTCATCTCTCCGCCGAATCTTATTCGGCGAACCTTATTCTAATGAGCCTTGTGTGAACACAAGATACACACTGTAATATCTACAAACTATATTCACTGTGATACCTAGATATACATACAAAATGCACAATGTGATACCTTTGTAAATGAATGAAAATAACGAAAATGCACACTATGATACATTTCATAAAACAAAGTACATTGTGATACTCGCGAAATATTGTGAACTTTATTACTATGATACACTTTGATTTACAAACGTCTTTAAAATACGATGTATATTAGGTAATTGATATACTAGGTAACTAATTTTAATTTACATTTCCTTCTAAAAAATTAAATTAAATATGTTAGGATCAAATTGATCCTAATTATTCTAAAAAGTTTTATTAAGCAATCGGGGCTAAGGATGGAAGACCTGAAGATGCTGTTGAGCTTAAAAACGTCTGTCCTCTGATTTGTCTATCCTCTAGTTGGTCTAGCCTCTGGTTGGTCTAGCCTTTGATTGGTCTAGCCTCTGGTTGGTCTATCCTCTGGTTGGTCTATGCTCTGGACGACTATTTTCAGAATCTTGAAGGATGATGGTAATCCCATTTTCGATAATGATTATTTCATTGTTTATAGGATTTAGTTACCATACATATAGGATTCAGTTATCATGTAAATATCGTCTATATAAGAGGTGATTCAGGCATAGAATACAAGAGAGATGAATCATCAACACTTTGTAACACACAAATTCAAACACATCACATGAGAGTCGATTAGGGTTTTTGAGAGATTGTATTTTCCGTTCAATAAAGAAAGCGGCGGCTGATTTCTATTCATCTTCTTCTACAAATCTCTTTTTAAATTCCTTTACATTACTCTACTGTCATAAATATCTTCTCTAAAAATGTAATTTTTCTCTCTTCTAAAAATCTTAATGGCTAACTAGAATTCCGCCTATAGTGTTGGTTCCCTCACCAAACCTCCAACTCTTCAAAGAGAAGAGTACCCACAATGGAGGATACGGATGGTGAACTTTCTGGAAGGGATGGACAAAAATCTTCTGCGATTTGTCATGGAGGGTCTTTATGTTCCACAGACTCTTGTTCCAAGAGTCCTAGGAACAAATACCACAGCAGAAATTCCTGCCTACTACATGCCCAAGGATGAGAGGAATTGGGATGAAGACGACATAGAGCGGGTTGAGACCGACAAGAAGTCCAAAAGACTGATAATCGTGGCCATACCCAATGAAATCTTCCAATCCCTTGATGCATGTTCCACAGCCAAGGAACTATAGGATGAGCTGGCAAGCCAATTGGAAGGAGGGAAAAAACGAAGAAGAATCGTAGAGCCTAATGTCTCAACGAATACACCAACTTCAAGACTCTTCCTGATGAACCGATTCAGAAGAAATACGATCGTTTCAACACATTGATTAATCAATGTCGTCGAAACTATATCTCCAGAATAAAGGAAGAAAATAATGTTTTATTCCTTAAAAGTCTCGGCGATGAATGGACACATCTGTCGATGTCCCTTCAAGCAAATCAGGACTTAGACGGCTGGTCACTCCATGACGTATACGGAACGCTTGCTGCACAAGAGAACGATATCATGAAGAAAAAGGTGTCCATCGGTGGACCCCTGGCTTTAGCAGCTGAAGAAAAGGACGTTTCAAGGACCTCCACCAGAGACCATAAGAAGAAAGGAAAGAAAGCACTGGTGGTGGAATCAGAATCTGAAGAAGAAACATCTGAATTAGATGATGATATCAAACCCTTTGCCAAATCTCTAGCCTTAATTACAAAGGAGTTCCAGAAAAAGTTCATCAAGAAACCCTATGAACGAAGAGAGTTCAAGAGGGAAAGGTACCAGCCATCCTTTGAAAGGAAGCCATCTAAATTTCATCAGAGGGAAGACAGAAGATATGGAAGAGAAGAGAGAGAAGTCAGTAGAGAAGATAGAAGAGAGGAAAAGAAAGAGGACACAGATGGAAAGAAAAATGACCTCCGCTGCTTCAGGTGCGGAAAAATCGGTCATTTTTCCAAAGAATGCAAAGGACGACTGGTAAAGATGCTGACTATTACAAGAATAAATACAAGTACAATCCTAGAGAGCGAAGTCTGATGGCTAAGAAAGAAAACTAGGTGTCTGATTCTTCATCCGATGAAGAAGACAAAACACTCATCTGTCTGATGGCCACGTCCAATGCAGAATCTGCCTCTGACACTTATGATCAGGTATGTGAGTCTACTATCAATGAAACCAACTCGGCTCCATCTGAGCTAGATTTAACGGTAATAAAGCTTTCAGAGGACTTTTTAAAACTAAAGAAAAATTAAATTTTGAAAAATCTGAAAGACTTAAAGCGGAAAAAGAAGTCAGTTTCTACAACAGAGAGGTTGATCTTCTAACCGAAGAAAAGGTTGTTCTCATGAAAGAAAAGACTCGCATCGCCGTGCTTAAAAAATCAGAGGAAGAAAAACTTCTGGAGATAAACAAGCGAGTAACCAAAGACTTAAAAAAGAAAACTAAGGCCTTAAAAGAATCCGAGACAGAGATACTTAACTCAGTGGCTCTCAAAGATTTCTTCCAAAAAGAAAGGGAGATTCTTCACAAGAAGCTTCAAACCAATGAACTTCTGATGAAGAAATGCAAGGATGCGCAAGATGTGTACGAAAAATTAACCAGTCAAACGGACACTCAAGGGATTGGATTCAATGAATTGGACTCTTTCATCAAATCAAAGAAATCCACCCTTGAATCCACTTTCAAACTTAGATGCATTCAAAAACTCGACTTTATCCTGAAACCAAAAGCAAATTTTAAAAGCGTTAAGGTCGATGGAAAAACTGTCTTCTTAAGACAGGATTTTGAAAACGTGGTGTGCGAGAGCAGTACATGTAAGAATTCTGATGAAAGGAACGACATCTCCAAATCAGAGACCGATGGAAACCCTATGGTTAAATCAGAGTCTCTGGTTGTTAATCCCACCTCATCAGCAAGTATTGTTGATGAAAAGGAGAATCCTAATAAGGAATCATCATCTGATGAATCGATGAATCATCCAAGTAACATTGAAAATTCATCTAAGTCAGAAATGATGGAACCTCAAGCAGATCACTCTGAAGCATCAACCTTTGAACCCACACCTCCCTCGAACATCCATGCTAATTTTGATTTCGAGAAATCAGCAAGAGACTTTCTCGATTCCGAATCTAAAGAAGAGATGATCTGTAAATCACCAAAGATCATTGAGAATAAGAAGGCTCAAAACTTCAAACCCTCAATGAAATCTGGTATTCCTCCATCGATGAAATCTTCAGATAAAGGAAAGGGAAAACTGAGAAATATCAAATCTCCCAACGATAACTCAAAAGTCCCTAGCATATCTTCTAAGTTCATTAAGTTTACTCGTGAGCAAAAACAGAAGTGGCCTGCCTCTGAGAAATCTAACCACCATTTTTCCTCTCATTCAGCTGAAGAAAAGCAGTTCCTCCTCAGGAGAAAAGAAGTAAAGACAAAGACCCCTTCAAATAAAAAATCTGAACTAGATAGGAAGTTTGTAAAAACAACCGATGCTAGGACATGATTTACATCCCCTGCATTTACTTCTTCATTTTCAGTGAATAAAAAGAACGTTAAACATTCATGCCCAAAGAATAATAATTGTCAATGTTTAGCTCTTTCACAAAACCTGAGGAATCACATGTTGACACATCGCTGCATATTCTCCCAACATGTTTATCGCTATAAAGTTAAATCCAATGAAAACATGAAAAAGCCCAAGTCCAAGGGCAAAGGAAATGCTAACAAACCCAAGCCTGCAAAGGCTAAGGGTGATGAAAAGAGAGAGGTATGTCCTACTAACAAACGTGGACCCATTAAGAAATGGGTACCTAAAACCCCTTAACTTGTCTTGCAGGACCAGCATGTGTAGCCATGGTACATGGATTCAGGTTGCTCCAGGCACATGACTGGTGACAAAAGACAGTTGTCCTCCTTCATCGAGAAATCTGGAGGCTCTGTCACTTTTGGAGACAACAGCAAGGGAACCATAAAGGGATACGGAACTCTCATCAAAGGCAACATCTCCATCAGCAAAGTGGCTTATGTTGAAGGGTTGAAGCACAACTTACTAAGCATAAACCAGTTCTGCGATAAGGGTCTTGAAGTCAGATTCCGCAAAGGTTTCTATATCGTAGAAACAAAGCCCGGTCAAACCATCATCAAGGCCAAAATAGAAGGAAAGCTCTATCTTCTGGATTTTCAATCCTCTGAGGGACAAGACTCCCTTTGCCTTGTATCCCATAAGAGCGATGAAAATTGGCTATGGCACCAGAAGTTCTCACACCTGAATTTTGATGTCTTAAGAAAGCTAGTCAAACAGAAGCTGGTCAAGGGGATTCCTAATCTCAACTTTGAAAAAGATCATCTATGTTCAGCCTGCGAGATGGGAAAACTAAAACGGGCCTCTCATCGAACAAGTCAGAAACCTTCTGCACCAAGCCCTTGTATATGATCCATATTGATCTCTGTGGGCCCATATCTACACAAAGCCTCTCAGGAAAGAAGTACATATTGGTACTCGTTGATGAATACTCCAGATACACCTGGGATAAGTTTGTGAAGAAGAAATCAAATGTTCTTGACCTACTCATTGGGGTGATGAAAAGACTCCAAGTCCTTCTACAACAAAAACTCATTAAAGTTAGAAGCGACAATGGAACTGAATTCAAAAATGCCAGAATCGATGAATACCTCATCAATGAAGGCATCACACAAAACTTTTCAGCAGCTAGAACCCCACAACAAAATGGAGTGGTAGAACGAAGGAACAGAACCCTTGTGGAAGCAGCAAGGACCATGCTTGCTTCATCGGAGTTACCCATCACCTTTTGGGTTAAAGCAATTTCTACTGCATGCTTCACCCAGAATCGGTCCATCATCAACAAGAGGCACCCGAAGACACCCTATGAGCTCATCAATCAGAGAAGACCAAATGTCAAGTATTTCCATGTCTTTGGGGGCAAATGCTTTGTACTCAATGATAGGGAATATCTTGGCAAGTTCGACAAGAAAGCTGATGAAGGGATCTTTCTGGGATACTCTCAAACCGCAAAGCCTACAAAGTCTACATCAAAAGGACAAAGATTGTAATAGAAAGCATCAATGTGTCCTTTGATGACTCCACACCAATGACTTCTAGACACAACAGTTCAGGACTCAGACTTCAACAGTGAGCATCTGATTCATCACTTGGCAAACCCAATGAATCAGAGTTAGCTCAATTATTTGAAGACATTTTCAAAGAAGAAGTAATCTCTGGACATGCACCTACTGCAAAATCCACTTCCAAAACTGATGAAGAACATGAATTCTCCAATGCTAAAGGTACAACTCTTACTGAAACTCATGTTACTTCACCTTCTACTTCTTCTGTGTCTTCAGATCAAGAACAAGAACCAGAGTCTAATTTTGGAGATGATCTCTGCGAGGGGGAGCAAGCAGTTCCATCAGTCGATGAAGAACTGCATAGTGTTGCTCCAGAACCCCAGTCAAGCACTAAGTGGACGAAAGACCACCCACATCACCAAATCATTGGTGATCCAACATCTGGTGTAAAGACGAGATCAGCAACAGCCAACGAATGCCTCTTCGCCAACTTCCTTAGCATGATTGAACCAAAGAAAATTTCTGAAGCCCTACAAGATCTAAACTGGATAGACGCAATGCAAGAAGAACTACTACAGTTTGAGAGAAACAAGGTATGGTCCCTTATGCCTCTACCTAAAGGGAAGATGGCTATAGGAACCAAATGGGTCTTCAGAAACAAGAAGGATGAAGATGACATAGTCATAAGGAACAAGGCCAGACTTGTTGCCAAGAGCTACTGCCAGGAAGAAGGGATTGACTACGATGATACATTTGCTCCCGTCGCAAGACTTGAAGCCATTAGGATATTCCTTGCCTATGCAACTCACAAAGGCTTTAAGGTCTATCAGAAGAATGTGAAGTCTGCCTTCCTCAATGTCAAACTTCAAGAAGAAGTATACGCGCAACAGCCTCCTGGGTTTGAAGATCCAAAACATCCAGAGTATGTCTACTTTCTGGACGAAGCTCCCTATGGGCTGAAGCAAGCACCCAGGGCCTGGTATGAAACTCTATCCACCTATCTCATCAACAATGGATTCAAAAAAGGTACAATCGATACAACCCTGCTTCTCAAGAAGCATAAAGGTGACATACTACTTGTACAAATATATGTGGACGACGTGATATTTGGCTCTACAAATGCAAAACATTGCGAAAAATTCTCAGAGCTGATGAAAAGCAAATTTGAGATGAGTATGATGGGAGAGCTTAGTTTCTTCCTTAGTCTTCAAATAAAACAAACTTCAGAAGGGATTTTCATCAATCAGTCCAAGTATGTGACTGACCTTCTGACGAAATACTCTCTCTCAAATTCATCATCGATGAGAACACCTATGGCTACAGGAGCCAAGTTATTTGCTGATCCATCAGGCAAATCTGTGGATGTAACAACCTACAGAGGCATGATTGGATCACTCCTGTATCTGACTGCAAGCAGACCATATATTATGTTTGCTACATGTCTTTGTGCAAGGTATCAATCCAATCCTAAAGAATCTCATCTCTCTGCGGTCAAGAGGATCTTTAGATACCTTAAGGGAACCCCTTCATTGGGTCTCTGGTATCCTAAGAACTCTAGCTTTGATCTAATAGCCAGAGCCTCTGGTTCTAAAGACCAGAGCCTCTGGATTTGTTGTCTTTGGAACCAGAGCCCTCTGGTCTCAAAGATTCATTCATTTTCATATCCATTCTCATACTTAACCACATTTCATATCATTTTTCATCATCTTTGACAACCAGAGCCTCTGGTTGTATAGACCAGAGCCTCTGGTCATTAAAATCTCACTCCTTATTGTTTCTAGGGGGAGTTTTTAAACTCAATCCATATCCCCATGCATCATTTAAGGGGGAGTTTTTCATTCCTCATAAAGAGTTTCCACTGCATAAGATATGCATTTTCCACCCTAAAGTCTCTGGTTCTACTATCTAGAGCCTCTAGACACCAAAAATGCAATATAAAAGATGAATAAATCATCTGTATTCAACCAGAGACCTCTGGTCCTACATAATGGGTTGTCCATGTTTAACCAGAGGCCTCTGGTTTGACTAACCAAGGCTCATCATTCATACAACCCAACTTTCCATCGATGAACTTGTTCATCACTCTCAACCAGAGACCTCTGGTTCCCCATCCAATGAGTCATGACCAACCAGAGCTCCTCTGGTTCCATGACAATTTTTTTTTCAAAAACCCATCTTAATTGGAAACCTTTTTAAGATTATACAAAATTGCAGCTTTTTTGACTAAAAACTATAAATATGGGTTTTTAGAAGACCAAAACTTCTTAATTAATATTAATCTTACAATGAGTTGGAATTTTTACATAATTTTTTTGCTATTTCAAGAGTTATTAGCTGGAATAATTATTTAATTATTCCAAATAATCCAACCGTCTCTTACACAAAAGCCTGCCATATTTACAACCTGCTCCCCATAAAACCTCTTCACATTACCCATCCACCCTCCCCATGACGACACGTGTCCTCCCATATTAATGGCACAGTACCGACAAGATGGCCCACGATCCCCACCAAATCACCTTTTTGCCAAACGTCTCCCACCATAATCATTACCTTTTTAATATATTATTTCTTCAAAACCGTTTCCCATTCTCCACCTATAAATACCCTTCTTCTCCAATACTTTCTCCTTTACGCTTCTAAAACCTTCAAAGAACAAAGACGAACATCAAAACAAAAAACCTGCAACTCTCCTAACAATGGCTTCTTCCGCCTCTCATGAATCGAACAACAACGATAGCCACGTGCAATCAACCGACGCAGATAGCCGTGCACTGGTTTTCCTCCCTATCAAGCCAAACAATCACGCGATCGACTTACGCACCAACCTATTTGAAGACAGGTTTGCCATTTTATGATCGAGTTTTTCCAAAACTGCATCCTCCAACCCGCCTTGACACTAATAGACAATGGCGTACCTCTCAAGTATGTCCAACAATATTGGCAAACTTGTGAATTCTACTCCCAAAGCCGTGAAATCATGGGGGACATAGATGCCCTAAATGATATGGTTTGCTCCGTCAAGATCTCTCGAGCAAAGGTCTCTAAAGTCCTTTGCATCCCTACACGCCAAGAACTCGGCATTGACCACTACGCCGAGCCACCCACAAGTTCCGACATCCTTCACTTCATCAGGATGCTAGGTTACAATCGTGACCTATGCAACACCTCTGATTTCAAGAGGCAGTTCTTGCCCCGAATGTGGAACATGTTCTTTTCCATATTGAACATAGCCCTTACCTGCAAACTGGGGTCGATGGATCAAGGCAACATCAACATTATGACAATAATGTATGGCCTTTTCTTCAACCTACCGCTGGACTACGCCTTTCTCATCTATAATGTTATCCATTCAGCGGTAGTCAAGAAGTGTAAGCTCAAGGCCGCAGGAAAGCCATTGACCTTCGTCCTCTTCCCTCGATTCCTCGCTCTCTTCATAAGGGATGCGATGAGAAGACATGATCTGCCAGCTGATGAACCGTATACTCCACAGTTTTTGATGAACGGTCATCGACCAATGATCTCCAAGGAAGGCTACACCATGAAGAGGACAGTCTCACGCGCCATGCTCAGTTTCATACCAGAGACGTCTGAGTTAAGGCAAAAGTATGAACGTTCTCTGATGTCCCAAGAACTAAGGGCAGCTACCCCAGAGCACTTAGAGCCGTCCCCTGACACCAACGAGGGACCACAGGCATCGTCTTCATCGGATGATGAAGATGATGATGATGACACTCCTCGTGCATCCCCTGGCCCTTCACATAAAATTCCCATCCCCACTACCCAAAGGGCAATCACCACCACTACCCCTAGCGATGAAGACCAATGGTGTATTGAACATGGACGACCCAGTCCAATCCCTCACCCAGCTAGCCATCCAGAGGCCATTCTTCGGGCCTTTGGAGATGATGAAGCCGAGGAACCTCACCATCAATCGCCCCTCTCTCAATAGAGAGGCGATGAAGAAATAAGAGCCACTTCGCCTCATGGCTCGCCACTACCCTCCACACACCCAGAAGCATGTGTTGCTTCTGGCATTGATGACCCACAAGATCGTTTAGAGCGATCTCCTATTCGTGCAGAACCCACCCCTTCGATACTTGATCTAGCGAAGAGGAAACACACTTACTTCTCTTACCCTACCTCTGAAGCCGAGGAAGAAGAAAAATCTATTGCAACATCAAGAGATAGCTCCTCACTAGAGGGCTATCAAGGACTTCGTGGAAGTCCTTCAAGGCCTATATTTTCACAAGGCATTGAAGGCGCCTCTGGAGCTGAGGCTCAACCTGCAGCATCCGTTGTTGTAGGGGTTACCAATGTGGCTGATCTGGTCACAAAGGCTGAGTTCCAAGCCTTTGTAGACTCGATCCAGCAGTCCTTGGAAGACCTAAAACTCATCATACAAGGGATTGTCGACAACCCTTCATCCATCAACCTCACTCCCCTTCGACAGTCCCTTGCAACCATTGAAACCCAAACCCGAGACAACACAACCCGTCTCCAAATRCTACAACAAACAGTCACCCAACACCATAACACCTCCTCTGCCCTTGCCACCCAAAGAAACCAACTCATCATTCACTCCATCGCCACTCTCACAGCCCAGGCAACTGCGACCGATGAGACCTTAGCCTCCATCACCACCTACATATACACCATCCTCCAAACCATCAACACTTTTCCAGCCACCATAGTCTCCCAAATCCCTCAACCAACCCCACCACCAAGATCATCAATCGATGAAACCCTCGCCGCCCTCTCCAATCAAATAACCACCATCCAAAACACCCTCACTACCCTCCCAACTATCATATTAGCCCACATACCCTAACCACTTCCTCCCCCACCCCTTCTACAGGCCCATATTTCGATGAAGCCTTTTCTTCCTTCATTGCAGAGGTGAGAAATATCATCGCCAACATTCCCGTTCCACTATCTACATCCACCTCCATGCCCCCACCTACCTCCACCTCCACCATGGAATACACAACCAGGGCCGATCTAAGGGCCCTGTTGAAGGCACTTGTCTCATCCTTCAATGAGATAAGTGCAAAATTCGTTCACCGTGCTGCACAACCAATCAAGGCTCTCTCCTAGAGCCTTCTCGATCAACAGGGCTGCACCAATTCTCTCCTTCACACGATGGAAGAGAGAAGAAGACAACAGGTCCTGAAGGCGTATCTTGGGTCCATCAGGAAGAAGAAAACGAACAAGACGAGTAGAGTATCATGCTCCAGCAGTCGCCTGCACAAGAGGCCACACCATAAGGACCCAGACCCCGATGATCAAGGTCTTGGACCTCATGAGAGGGAGAACCAGGCCGCGACTGCTCAACATGTGGAACCCGCTGCACCAACACCCTCACCTCAAACACAAAACCAACCATCTCCTAGAACCCAAGCGAGGGAACCAGAGGCTCATCCCACTGAAGATGTACATAATGTACATGTTCCCCTTGCCACTTTCCAAGAACCCATCGAGTTGAGCTTATCGACCGATGAAGAACCATCCACACAACCAACAACCAACCTACCCTTCACCCCATCACTAACTCCCAATCTACCATTAACCCCTTCACCAACACCACGCACCACAGAACCCTTCACCTCTCTACCCATACAACCACAACCCACAATCACCCAACCTTCATCACCACAACAACCTCCAACCYAAACTCAACCCGATGAACCAGAAACCACTCAAACACAACCTCTTGAACCAGAAATCACCCCACCTGAGCCTAATGAACTAGAGTCAACTTAAACCTTTCCATCACCAACCCCCTCTCAACCATTAGCCCAAACACATCCCACAGCCCAACAAACCCAGGTGCAGGAGGATGTTCCTTCTTCATCGAGGCACCCACCTCAAGGGGTCGTTGATGAAATTATCGCAAACATGGAGTCACTCAGGAGACGTCCAGAAGTGCCGCCGAGGGAGCCTGTCAAGATGGAGAACATCCATCAATATCTGTACCATGATCGCAATGAAGGGCTAACTCTCAATCCTTCAATCCTTTCACCAGAATCCATGAACCTCCTACACCATAGGTTTGTGAGATAGACCACCCAACCACCACGGGCTGTATTCTCAAACGATGGAATAATCATGGACATCAAAATGAGGACCTTCGCCAACCGAGCCGTCAAGTACATCGAGTACACAATGGAGCGAGCGCATGGTCAGGTCAGCGTATTTAGTGACAATGACTTGATCAATCTTAATCCCTATGACTTGATCGAGCTATACGCGTACACGACTCAGCGACATGATCAGGGCATATGATTTGGGATGGCAAACAGAGCGATCGTGCAGACAATGGAGACCTTGGTGAAGCATCAAACCAAAAGTGACTTCGAGATTGCTCTTTGACTTGGCATCGACAGACTATCCTGCACTCCACCTGATGAAGACTTCCCTGGGCTGTAGGAAAAGAGATCTGCCTCTGTCCTTACTCAACCAGAACTGGGTTTGGTATACAAAAATGAGTTTGGAACAAAGAATTTTTTTAGGTTGACTGAGGCCTTTAAGTATTCAAATGAATCACTTAAATGGTTTTAGAAAGCCATCAGAGACAGATTGGGCTGATCTCATGTGCCAACAGACGATGGACAGAGACTGATACATGAGATATCTACAGTCATCGATTACAGAGGACTACTCATGCGTTTTTGGGAAATATCATAGGGGAGACCCTAAATGTAGTCTTATGTGTTTTTGTGTCTTGTAATTTCCATTTCATCGATGTAAGAATTCATCATTTGTTCCAATGAAAAATTTAGAAAAAGATGCTTTTCTTTAGAATAGCCTCTATTCTTCACTCATACTTTGAATGTTCTTAGATTAGTTAATGTTTGTTCTTTCATTACTTAGGGGGAGATTGTTAGACCCCATGAGTATTATGCATGGAAGTAATGAAGACAAACAAGTGATGAAGAACTAGAAAGCCGATGGAAGACTTCAAGGAAAAATGACTAAGTCTGAAGAACAACCAGAGGGTCGATGAACTGACCAGAGATGCGATGGAAAGTGCATCTCCATAACCTCTCTGGGCAATAACACTTGGAGTTTCCCTCACCAGTTCAACCAGGAGGCAAGCAATGAAGATATGAAGATATGAAGATAAGGTTAAACTCATATTCTATGAAAGACAACTGGAGATGACTAATCAACAGCTAGAGTCTACAAAGTTTCTCTTACTTAAATGTCTATCCTAGTTTTAGATAAGCTTTATCTGTTACTACAAGATTAGCTAAATAGTCTCAGTAGGTAGTTATCTTCTTATTAGCTTTCTAGTATAAATAGGTGGTTAGGCCTATTGTAATCGAAGACACTTTTTATGTTTTTTTTATAATTATTGGAATAAAGTGAAATCTTTGGCACTCAAGATTATTCTTTGAATGTTCATACATTGTTCTTGAGTGTTCATCATTTTATTCATTCGAACACTATAATTTGGTTATTCTTAACTTAATTATTAGTGTTATTGAGAGATCTGGGATCAACAAAATATTTTGATTAGTTGTCAAAAAATAGAATTATTATATTACCTTTTTAGATTATTTAAGAAATATCCTTAAATATCTTAAACGAATGGTTCACATTGGATCTCACGGTTACCAAAAACTAATCAATTATTCCTTTAATGCCCCATATATATATATATATATATATATATATATATATCTATATGCGCGCACACACACATACACACACATATATATATATATATACATATATATATGTGTGTGTGTGTGTGGAAAGGTTCATTTAAGAAGTAGTAGATATTTGAAAAGTAAAAAAGTTATCTTAACCCTTCATCTGGTCAATGTTTACAGATTTGACCGTGAAGTACCGTGTTGATCCCAGATCTCTCAATAACACTAATAATCAAGTCAAGAATAACCAAATTATAGTGTTTAGATGAATAAAATGATGAACACTCAAGAACAATGTATGAACATTCAAAGAATAATCTTAAGTGCCAAAGATTTCACTTTATTCAATAATAATGTAAAAACGTAAAGCGTCTTCAAAATTACAATAGGCCTAACCACCTATTTATACTAGTAAGCTAATAAAAAGATAACTATCTAGTGAGACTATTTAGCTAATCTTCTACTAACAGATAAAGCTTATCTATAATAAGRATAAACATTAAAACAAGATAAACTTTGTAGAATTCAACTGTTGATTGGATCTCCAGCTGTCTTCCATTGGATATAAGTTCAACCTTATCTTCATATCTTCATTGCTTGCTTCTGGTTGAACTGGTGAAGGAAACTCCAAGTGTTAGTATCCAAAGGGGTTATGGAGATGCACTTTCCATCGAATCTCTGGTCAGTTCATCGACCCTCTGGATGATCTTCAGACTTAGTCATTTTTTCATGAAGTCTTCCATCGGCCTTCTGGTTCTTCATCACTTGTTTGTCTTTATTACTTCATACATAATACTTAAGGGGTCTAACAATCTCTCCCTAAGTAATGAAAGAACAAACATTAACTATTCTATGAACATTCAAAGTATAAATGAAGAACAGAGGCTATTCTAATGAATAGCATCTTTTGCCAAATTTTTCATTGGAACAAATGATGAATTCTTACATTAGTGAAATGGATATTACAAGACAAGAAGATGTATAAGAATACATATAGGTATCCCATGTGATATTTTCCAAAAACACATAAGTAGTCCTCTGTAATCGATGACTGTAGATATTTCATGTATCAGTCTCTGTCTATCGTCTGTTGGCACGTGAGATCTACCCAATCTGTCTCTGATGGCTTTCTGAAACCATTTAAGTATTTCATTTGAATACTTAAATGACTCATTCAACAAAAAATTTATTCACTCCAAACTTATTTTTGTATACCAGACCCAGTTCTAGTTTAGTAAGGACAGAGGCAGATCTCTTCTCCTGCAGCCCAGTGAAGTCTTCATCAGGTGGAATATAGGATAGTCTATCAATGCCAAGCCAAAGAGCAATCTCGAAGTCACTCTTGGCTTGATGCTTCACCAAGGTCTCCATTGTCTGCACGATCGCTCTGTTCGCTATCCTAAATCGTATGCTCTGATCCTGTCACTGAGTCATGTATGCGTATAGCTCGATCAAGTCATATGGATTGAGATTGATGAAGTCATTATCACTAAAGACGCTGACCTGACCATGAGCTCTCTCCATTGTGTACTCGATGTACTGGATGGCTTGGTTGACGAAGGTCCTCATTTTGATGTCCATGAACAACCTTATTCCATCGTTTGAGAAGAAAGCCCTTGGTGGTTGGGTGGTCTGTCTAACAAACCTATGGTGTAGGAGGTTCATGGATTCTGGTGAGAGAATTGAAGGATTGAGTGTTAGCCCTTCATCACGATCATGGTACAGGTATTGATGGATATTCTCCATCATGAGTGGCTCCCTCGATGGCACCTCTGGACGTCTCCTGAGTGACTCCATGTTTGCTATTATTTCATCGACTACCTTGTAAGGAGGGTGCCTTGAAGATGAAGGAACATCCGTTTGCACCTGGGTTTGTTGGGTTGTGGGTTGTGTTTGGATTAATGGTTGAGAGTGGGTAGGTGATGGAAGAGTTTGGTTTGGCTCTGGTTCATTGGGCTATGATGGGGTGACTTGTGGTTCAGGAGGTTATATTTGGGTGGTTTCTAGTTCATCAGGTTGAGTTAGTGGTTGTTGTGGTGATGAAGGTCTGGTGATTGTGGGTTGAGGTTGTATTGGTAGAGTGGTGAAGGGTTGTGTGGTGCGTGGTGTTGGTGAGGGGGTTAATGGTAAGTTTGGAGTTGGTGATGGGGTGAAGGGTAGGTTGGTTGGTGGTGTGGATGGTTCTTCATCGATTGATGAGCTCAACTTGATGGGTTCTTGGGATGTCGTGATGGGAACATGTATATTCTGTACATCTTCAAAGGGCTGAGCCTTTGGTTCCCTCGCTTGGGTGCTTTTGGTTGTGGGTGGTGGTGTTCTTGTGTTTGGGGTAGTGCTGATGGTGGAGCGAATTCCATGTGTTGAGCAGCCATAGCCTGGTTCTCCCCCTCATGAGGTCCAAGACCTTGATCATCGAGGTTTGGATCCTCATGTCGTGGCCTTTTGTGCGGGCGGCTGTTGGAGCATGAAGCTCTGCTCCTCTTCTTCTTTTTCTTCTTCCTGAAGGATGCAAGATACGCCTTCAGGGCTTGTTGTCTTCGGCTCTCCTCTATTGAGTGAAGAAGAGAGTTAGTGTGTGCTTGTTGATCGGCAAGGCTCTGGGAGAGAGCCTTGGTTGGTTGTGCAGCACGATGAATGAATTTTGCACTTATCTCATTGAAAGATGAGATAAGTGCCTTCGACAGGGTCCTTAGGTCGGCCCTGGTGGCGAACTCCATGGTGGATGTTGATGCAGGAGGGGGCATGGAGGTGGATGTTGATGGAGGAATAGGTAGGTTGGTAATGATATTCCTCACCTCTACAGTGAAGGAAGAGAAGGCTTCATCAAAGGATGGGCCCGCAGAAGAGGGTTGAGGAGGTGGAGGTTGGGGTATGTTGGCTAGTATGGTGGCTGGGAGGGAGAAGAGGGTGTTTTGGATGGTGGTCATTTGGGTAGAAAGAGAGGTTAATGTTTCATTGATGGATGAAGTTGGGGGTGGGGTCAGTTATGGGATTTGAGATGTGATGTTGGCTGGGAGGGTGTTTATGGCTTGGGAGATGGTGTTTAGTTGGGTAGTGATTAAGGCTAAAGTCTCATCGATCGTAGTTGCCTAGGCCGTGAGGGTGGCGATGGAGTGAATGAGGAGTTGGTTTCTTTGGGTGGCAAGGGAAGAGGAGGTATTGTGGTATTGGGTGACTGTCTGTTGTAGCATTTGGAGACGGGTTGTGTTGTCTCGATTTGGGTTTCAAGGGTTGCAAGGGACTGTCGAAGCGGGGTGAGGTCAATGGATGGAGGGTTGTCGACAATCCCTTGTATGATGAGTTTTAGGTCTTCCAAAGACCGCTGGATCTAGTCTACAAAGTCTTAGAACTCAGCCTTTGTGACCAGATCAACCACATGGGTAACCCCTGCAACAACGGATGCTGCAGGTTGAGCCTCAACTCTAGAGGCGCCTTCATGGCTTTGTGAAAATGTGGGCCGTGAAGGACTTCCATCATGTCCTTGATAGCCCTCTAGTGAGGAGCTATCTCTTGATGTTGCTAACACTTCCTCTTCTTCTTCGGCTTCAGAGGTCGAGGAAGAGAAGTAGATGTGTTTCCCCTTCGCTAGATCAAGTATCGAAGGGGGATGTTGTGCACAAACAGGAGATCGCTCTGAACGATCTTTTTGGATCAGCAATGCCAGAAACAACACATGCTTCTGGGTGTGTGAATGGTAGTGGCGAGTCATGAGGCGAAGTGGCACTTATTTCTTCATTGCCCCTCTATTGGGAGGGGGCGATGGATGGTGAGGTTCCTTGACTGTATCATCTCCAGAGGCCCGAAAGAATAGCCTCTGGATGGCTGGCTAGGTATGGGATTGGACTGGGTCGTCCTTGTTCAATACCCCTTCGGCCTTGATTGCCAGGGGTGGTGGTGGTGGTTGCCCTTTGGATAGTGGGGATGTGTATTGTATGTGAAGGGCCGGGGGATGCACGAGGAGTGTCATCATCATCATCTTCATCATTCGATGAAGACGACTCCTATGCTACCTCGATATTGTCAGGGGACGGGTCTATGTGCTCTAGGGTAGCTGCCCTTGGTTCACGGGACAACAGAGAGCGTTCGTAGGTCTGCCTAATCTCAGACGTCTCTGGTATGACGCTGAGCATGGCATGAGAGACTGTCCTCTCGATGGTGTAATCGTCCTTGGAGATTGTTGGGCAATGACCATTCATTATGAATTGTGGGGTGAATGGTTCATCGGCCGGTAGTTCGTGTCTCCTCATTGCATCCCTTATGAAGAAAGCGAGGAATCGTGGGAAGAGCACGATTGACAGTGGCTTTCCTGCGGCCTTGAGCTTGCACTTCTTGATTATCGCTACATGGATTTCGTTGTAGATGAATAAGGCATAGTCCAACGGTAGGTCGAAGAAGAGGCCGTACATGATAGTCATTATGTTTATGTTGCCCTGATCCATCGATTCCAGTTTGCAGGTCAGGCTCTGTTCAATATGGAAAAGAACATATTCCACATTGGGGGGAGGAATTGCCTCTTAAAATCAGAGGCATTGCGTAGGTCACGATTGTAATCTAGCATGCGGATAAAGCGAAGGATGTTGGAGCTCATGGGTTGTTTGGCATAGTGGTCAATGCCAAGTTCTTGGCGTGTGGGAATGCAAAGGACTCTAGACACCTTTGCTCGGGAGATTTTGACGGAACAGATCATGTCGTTTGGGGCGTCAATATCCCCCATGATCCTACCCTTTGGGTAGAGGCATAAGGGACCATACCTTGTTTCTCTCAAACTGTAGTAGTTCTTCTTGCATTGCGTCTATCCAGTTTGGATCTTGTAGGGCTTCAGAAAATTTCTTTGGTTCAATCATGCTAAGGAAGTTGGCGAAGAGGCATTCGTTGGTTGTTGCTGATCTCGTCTTTACACCAGATGTTGGATCACCAATGATTTGGTGATGTGGGTGGTCTTTCGTCCACTTAGTGCTTGACTAGGGTTCTGGAGCAACACTATGCAGTTCTTCATCGACTGATGGAACTGCTTGCTCCCCCTCGAAGAGATCATCTCCAGAGTTAGACTCTGGTTCTTGTTCTTGATCTGAAGACACAGAAGAAGTAGAAGGTGAAGTAACATTAGTTTCAGTAAGAGTTGTACCTTTAGCATTGAAAACTTCATGTTCTTCATCCGTTCTGAAAGTGGATTTTGCAGTAGGTGCATGTCCAGGAATTACTTCTTCTTTGAAGATGTCTTCAAATAATTGAGCTAACTCTGATTCAATGGGTTTGCCAAGTGATGAATCAGATGCTCTTCTTTGAAGTCCGAGTCCTGAACAGTTGTGTCCATAATTCATTGGTGTGGCGTCATTAAAAGACACATTGATGCTTTCTATGACAATTTTTGTCCTTTTGATGTAGACTCTGTAGGCTTTTGCGGTTTGAGAGTATCCTAGAAAGATCCCTTCATCAGCTTTCTTGTCGAACTTGCCAAGATATTACCTATCATTGAGTACAAAGCATTTGCACCCAAAGACATGGAAATACTTGACATTTGGTCTTCTCTGATTGATGAGCTCATAGGGTGTCTTCTGGTGCCTCTTGTTGATGATGGATCGATTCTGGGTGAAGTATGCAGTGGAAATTGCTTCAGCCCAGAAGGTAATGGGTAACTCCGATGAAGCAAGCATGGTCCTTGCTGCTTCCACAAGGGTTCTGTTCCTTCGTTCTACCACTCCATTCTGTTGTGGGGTTCTGGCTGCTGAAAAGTTTTGTGTGATGCCTTCATTGATGAGGTATTCATCGATTCTGGCATTTTTAAATTATGTTCCATTGTCACTTCTAACTTTAATGAGTTTTCGTTGTAGAAGGACTTGGAGTCTTTTCATCACCCCAATGAGTAGGTCAAGAACATTTGATTTCTTCTTCACAAACTCAACCTAGGTGTATCTGGAGATCAACAAGTACCAATATGTACTTCTTTTCTGAGTGGCTTTGTGTAGATATGGGCCGACAAAGATCAATATGGATCATATCCAAGGGCTTGGTGCAGGAGGTTTCTGACTTTGTTCGGTGAGAGGCCCGTTTTAGCTTTCCCATCTCATAGGCTGAGCATAGATGATATTTTTCAATGTTCAAATCAGGAATCCTCTTGACCAACTTCTGTTTGGCTAGCTTTCTTAAAACATTAAAATTAAGGTAGCCAATTTTCATCGCTCTTATGGGATACAAGACAAAGGGTGTCTTGTCCCTCAGAGGATTGAAAATCCAGAAGATAGAGATTCCCTTCTCGCTTGGCCTTGATGATGGTTTGACCGGGCTTTGTTTCTATGATACAGAAACATTTTCGCAATCTGACTTCAAGACCCTTGTCGCAAAACTGGCTTATGCTTAGTAAGTTGGGCTTTAAACCTTCAACATAAGCCACTTTGCTGATGGAAATGTTGCCTTTGATGAGGGTTTCGTATCCCTTTATGGTTCCCTTGCTGTTGTCTCCAAAAGTGACAAAGCCTCCAGATTTTTCGATGAAGGAGGTCAGCAAACTTTTGTCACCAGTCATGTGCCTGGAGCAACCTGAATCCATGTACCATGGTTGCACATGCTGGTCCTGCAAGACAAATTAAGGGGTTTTAGGTACCCATTTCTTAATGGGTTCACGTTTGTTAGCAGGAGATACCACTCTCTTTTCATCACCCTTAGGCTTTGCAGGCTTGGGTTTATTAGCATTTCCCTTGCCCTTTGACTTGGGATTTTTCATGTTTTCATTGGTTTGAACTTTATAGCAATAAACGTGTTGGGAGAATATGCAACAATATGTCGACATGTGATTCCTCAGGTTTTGTAAAAGAGCTAAACATTGACAATTATTATACTTTGGGCATGAATGTCTAGCGTTCTTTCTATTCCCTGAAAATGAAGAAGTAAATGCAGGGGACGTAAATCCTGTCCTAGCATCGGTTGTTTTTACAAACTTCCTATCTAGTTCAAAATTTTTATTTGAAGGAGTCTTTGTCTTTACTTCTTTTCTCCTGAGGAAGGACTGCTTTTCTTCAGCTGAATGAGAGGAAAAGTGATGGTTAGTTTTCTCAGAGGCAGGCCACTTCTGTTTTTGCTCACGAGTAAACTTAATGAACTTAGAAGATATGCWAGGACCTTTTGATTTATTGTTGGCAGATTTAATATCTCTCAGTTTTCTTTTCCTTTGTCAGAAGATTTCATCGATGGAGAAATACCAGATTTCATTGGGGGTTTGAAGTTTTGAGGCTTCTTATTCTCAATGATCTTTGGTGATTCACAGACTATCTCTTCTTCAGATTCAGAATCTAGAAAGTCTCTCACTGATTTCTAGAAATCAAAATTAGCATGGATGTTTGTGGGAGGTGTGGGTTTAGAGGTTGATGCTTCAGAGTGATATGCTTGAGGTTCCATCGATTCTTACTTAGATGAACTTTCAGTTTTACTTGGATGGTTCAACGATTCATCAGCTGATGGTTCCTTATTAGGATTCTCCTTTTCATCAACTGTACTTGCTGATGAAGTGGAATTGACAACCAGAGATTCTGGTTTGACCACAGGGTTTCCATCGGTCTCTGATTTGGAGGTGTCATTCCTTTCATCAGAATTCTTATATGTACTGCTCTCGTACACCACATTTTCAAAATCCTATCTTATACGACAGTTTTTCCATCGACTTTAACTCTTTTAAAATTTGCTTTTGGTTTCGGGATAAAGTCGGGTTTCTGAATGCATCCAAGTTTGAAAGTGGATTCAAGGGTGGATTTCTTTGATTCGATGAAGGAGTCCAATTCATTGAATCCAATCCCTTGAGTGTCCGTTTGACCGTTTAACTTTTCATACACATCTTGGGCATCCTTGTATTTCTTCATCAGAAGTTCATTGGTTTGAAGCTTCTGATGAAAAATCTCCCTTTCCTTTTGAAAGAAATATTTGAGAGCTACTGAGTTAAGTCTCTCTGCCTCAGATTCTTTTAAGGCCTTAGTTTTCTTTTCTAAGTCTTTGGTTACTCGCTTGTTTATTTCCAGAAGTTTTTCTTCCTCTAATTTTTTAAGGGCGGCGATGTGAGTCTTTTCTTTCATCAGATCAGCTTTTTCTTGGGTTAAAAGATCAGTTTCTCTTTTGTAGAAACTGCCTTCTTTTTCCGCTTTAAGTCTTTCAGATTTTTCAAGGCTTAACTTTTCTTTTAATTTTAAAAAGTTCTCTGGAAGATGAGTGCTTTGTCTTCTTCATCGGATGAAAAAAATCAGACACCCAGTTTTCTTTCTCAGCCATCAGGCTTCGCTCTCTAGGATTGTACTTGTATTTATTATTGTAATAGTCAGCATCCTTTACCAGTCGTCCTCTGCATTCTTTGGAAAAATGACCGATTTTTCCGCACCTGAAGCAGCGGAGGTCATTTTTCCTTCCATCTTTGTCCTCTTTCTTTTCCTCTCTTCTATCTTCTTTTCTTTCTTCTCTCTCTTTTCTTCCATCTCTTCTGTCTTCCTTTTGATGAAATTTAGATGGCTTCCTTTCATAGGATGGTTGGTACCTTTCCCTCTTGAACTCTCTTCGTTCATAGGGTTTCTTGATGAACTTTCTCTGGAACTACTTTGTAATCAAGACCAGAGATTTAGCAAAGGTTTTGATATCATCATCTGATTATGATGTTTCATCTTCAGATTCTGATTCCATCACCAGTGCTTTCTTTCTTTTCTTCTTGTGGTCTCTGGTGGAGGTCCTTGAAACTTCCTTTTCTTCAGCTGCTAGAGCCAGGGGTCCACCGATGGACACCTTTTTTCTTCATGATATCGTTCTCTTGTGCAGCAAGCATTCCGTATACGTCACGGAGTGACCAGCCGTCTAAGTTCTGATTTGCTTGAAGGGACATCGACAGATGTGTCCATTCATCGCCGAGACTTTTAAGGAATAAAACATTGTTTTCTTTCTTTGTTCTGGAGATATCATTTCGACGACATTGATTAATCAATGTGTTGAAACGATCGTATGTTTTCTGAATCGGTTCATCAGGAAGAGCCTTGAAGTTGGTGTATTCGTTAAGTAATTGAGCTCTACGATTCTTCTTTGTTTTTGCCCCTCCTTTCAATTGGCTTGCCAGCTCATCCCATAGTTCATTGGCTGTGGAACATGCATCAAGGGATTGGAATATTTCAATGGGTATGGCCATGATTATCAGTCTTTTGGCCTTTTTGTCGGTCTCAACCCACTCTATGTCGTCTTCATCCCAATTCTTCTCATCCTTGGGCATGTAGTAGGCATGAATTTTAGCTGTGGTATTTGTTCCTAGAACTCTTGGAACAAGAGTTTGTGGAACATAGGGACCCTCCATGACAGATCACAGAAGATTTTTGTCCATCCCTTCCAGAAAATTCACCATTCATATCCTCCATTGTGGGTACTCTTCTCTTTGAAGAGTTGGAGGTTTGGTGAGGGAACCAACACTATAGGCGGAGTTCCAGTTGGCCATTAAGGTTTTTAGAAGAGAGAAAATTTACGTTTTAGAGAAGATATTTTTGTGAAAAACATGAATTTGAGAGATTTTTGATGATCGTTTGATTGGAAAAACAATCAATTGTTTCTGATGCCAATTGTTGATCCCAGATATCTCAATAACACTAATAATCAAGTTAAGGATAACCAAATTATAGTGTTTAGATGAATAAAATGATGAACACTCAAGAGCAATGTATGAACATTCAAAGAATAATCTTGAGTGCCAAAGATTTCACTTTATTCAATAATAATGTAAAAACGTAAAGCGTCTTCAAAATTACAATAGGCCTAACCACCTATTTATACTAGTAATCTAATAAGAAGATAACTATCTAGTGAGACTATTTAGCTAATCTTCTACTAACAGATAAAACTTATCTATAATAGGGATAAACATTAAAACAAGATTAACTTTGTATAATTCGGCTGTTGATTGGTCATCTCCAGCTGTCTTCTATTGGATATAAGTTCAACCTTATCTTCATATCTTCATTGCTTGCCTCTAGTTGAACTGGTGAAGAAAACTCCAAGTGTTAGTATCCAGAGGGGTTATGGAGATGCACTTTCCATCGCATCTCTTGTCAGTTCATCGACCCTCTGGATGATCTTCATACTTAGTCATTTTTTCATGAAGTCTTCCATCGCTCTTCTGGTTCTTCATCACTTGTTTGTCTTCATTACTTCATACATAATACTTAAGGGGTCTAACATACCGCATAATTCCTTTCACAAAAAGCTGGACAAATTCTTCTCTTTCTTGATGGATCATCTTTTAGGCAATTTTGACTTGGAGCTATTCCTTCAAAGTTTTAGGGTGTTTCATTTTCAGACCTCATGTATGTGACAAAGTGTAACGTGACAAAAAAGGTTTCAAACTCGACAAATCATCTGGAACAATTTTCAGTTGCTATCGCTGTAAGTTCCAATTATAGAGATCAAGACGCCGTTTTTGAACTCTTTTTATCTTCAATTTCACAGTTCCTTATATATCATATTAGTTTTGAATGATTGTATTCCCAGAAATCCTTTTTGTATAATACTTCTTTTTAAAGAATTGTTTCCTTAATATGTTTAGTTAATAGTTGTTATAACTTCTTATGCTTGCCTACTTGCCTTCTCGGCACATGTTTCCTCACTTTTTGACAATATCATGGGGGGTATAGCTTGAGTCATAACAACAGTCTCTTTGGAAAATGCAAGAGAAGGATTGTGTAGAAAAAAATTCCTACTCAACTCTTGCAAAAAGGAGGAACATATGTGCTTGGCATTCCCTTATAACATGCATGTTCTTGTTTGTTCACTCCTAGACTTCTCATCTTTTGTAAAAGGCAGAAACTAGAAAAATGATTAATGGGCCCAAAATCCCTCAGGAAAGATTAAAGAATCACAAGGTGTTTCAGATAGTAAAACGGTCAAATTCTTGAAAATCTTATCATGGTTAGAAGGGGGGGGGGGGGAGGTTGGAGTTTCTTAAAATATTATTCTTTAACTCTTTTTATCTTATAATTCTTAAATTGTAAGTCCTGGCTTATGCTTTTTGAGTATTCTTGGACTGTGGTTGTTGAAATAATTATACACTTTTGACTTGTAACGATCTATTTATTAGGTTCGATTTTAGTTTGAAACAAACTAATACCTTGACTAATGTTCTACCACTGTTTTCCTTCAGGTTTTAAGCAAGTGTGATTATGATGGCGTTGTTGCTCATATATTCTGTTTGAGGAGTCTGCCGACTTTGTATAAAAAGGATAACTGCAGGTTTAATACATTCTTCTGCTTTATGATGCATAAATAGGAAAATGTTAAACTTGAAATTATATGTAGGTTTTAAATATACATTTTGCTAATGAAATGTTCTGATGGCTTATTGACTTGTTGTAGATAAAAAGGGAAATTGTCACAGTTAGCGGTTCACATGAAATAATTGCATTATGGCTAACACCTTTGTAGACACCTTGCAATCAAACAAGGCCTCGTCATCTATGCAAAGTAACAAACGTGGTTCTACTCGGGCAGACTATAAAAAAAGTTAGAAAAGAGATGGCAGGTGATAGGTAGAGTATCAAGTTTTGCGAGGCATTAAGGGAGGATGTTGGAAAATGGATTTATGGATTGATTGAATGTTGGGAAATGTATTGAGAACTTATTTTTTTATTATTATAAATTTATATCAATTTATTGCTTTGAGATTTTTATATTGTTTTTGTTGATTAATATAATATATAATTATATACAAACATAGATCTTAAATATGGATGAAAAATAATAATAACATGCCCTTTAGAGAAGGAATTGTTTTTTTAAAAGTGTATCTAAAGATAAGATTTAGAGAAGGTTTTGATTATTTGTATCTAAAAATAATCTTTTGAGAAGGTTTGCAGAGTGTACTAAAGGACATCTTTAGAGAAGGTTTAGGTAAAATGTTACTAAAGCCAATATCTTTACAGAAGCTTTTTTGTAAACTTTCTCTGAAAGCACCTTTTAGGGACGTTTGTAAACCGTCATCAATACTTGAAAAGTGTCACTAATAAATACATTTAGAGAAGCTTTTATAAAAAAATTAACTAACCTTTAGAGAAGTTTTGAAGTGTATCTAAAGCCATAAAAAAGTGTCTCTAAACGCTACCAAAAACATACCCTCCGAAAACCGTCCCTAAAACTTTTACCTACCTTTACATAGAGAAGCTTTTTGACGGAAATGTAAAGGTTCTCTAAAGCCTTTAGAGAACCTTTTAAGAATTTTAAGTATAAAACATAAACTTCTCTATAGGTTATTTTTCTTGTAGTGCATGATATGCTAAAGATGGAGGGGTAGTTTCATAACATTTACAAAAAGGCGGCAAACGAATTCATATGTGAACCCATGTGATTCACATATGAACTATATGTCATATGTGAACCTGTAAATTTGTTCACATATTGATTATTTACCTGATTCATATATGAACCAACAAATTCATATCTGAATCAATTAATTAGTTCGCATATGAATCACACAAGATCAAATGTGAATCGGTTAATTAGTTCATATGTGAATCATACGGGTTCATATGTGAATTAGTTAAAATAGTTCATATGTGAATTATACGGGTTCACATATGAACATATAGTTCGTACGTGAATCACATAGGTTCACATATGAACATATTTGCTACATATTTGTAAAAGTTACAAGACTACCCCTCTATTTTTCAAATAGCTGCAATTTTTGACCAGTCAAAACCGTAATTATTTACTAGTCAAATCCGATGTTGACCGTATGAAGAGCTAGGATCATTTCTTCACTTCTAAAAAATTTGACACTTCTTAAAATAAACTTTTGGCTATATATATGTATATGTTTATGTATATATGGGGATAATCAAATGAGAAACAAAAAAAATCATACAAACCCATGAGAAGCTATGTAAAAATACTTTTCTACATAATTTTTCTCATCATAGACTTATTTTTTAGCTATTGTTCACATGCATTTGTGTTCATATAGTGAAAAATAAAATAAACGTGAAGCTTTTTTTTGGTTCACTTGGTGAAACTAAAAATGTACGAAAAAGAGTTTCACAATGTGAAACAAATGCATGTAAAATTTATCATATTTTGAAAAAAATATATGTGAAACAATATCTTAAATATTAACATTTTATGAAAAAAATCATGCGATTTTTTTTTAAATTTTAACCAGTTCTAGTTTATAATCTTTTTGTAATTCTCATTCACTTCAAACCTTATACATAGAGTTCTTCTTTTGCAAACCATCCAAAGGTTGCAAACAATATAAACCAGGGCATTTTGTGTCTTCTAAACAAATTCATATTTTTAGTAATAACCATCTTCCTTAAATATCTCATAGCTTATCATATTTAACATATTTATTTTAGGAATAACCTTTCTCTTAAAAATCTCATTCTCGATTGTCATAAGACATTTCATCACCCTTTTCCCAACCATCGTCATTGTAACCACTTTGTTTTCAATATGAAACCAAACAAATTATTTTGGTTTCGCATATGAAACAACAATAGATTTTGTTATCCTCGCTTCACACCATGGTCTTTCACTTATGAAACAATATATTAGTTTTTTTAAACAATTCATAATTATATTTCATATGTGAAACCATTGGACGAGTTGAACAATAAAACATCTTCAATAAAACACATCAAACATATTCCTTCATTTAGTTTTTTTATTAACCTGGATATCCAACCCGCTATGTGAGCTGACTAATTCCAGGGCGACCACCTGTTTTGTAGATAGCCCTGGGTCACCACATTTGAACCTGCATGGCCACAATAGAAAAAGAACAAGTATACATACCTTAGAGAGAATAGATATATTTACTCAAAAGTTCAGTGATAGAAATAGAGCACTGAATCATGTCATTTACTGATTCATGCATATAGCTGAAGAAAATTATTCTTCAACGTTTAGCATCCCCAGTTCGCTGATCAAGATGTTAAACTTGTCTCATCAAGAGTCTTGGTGAAAAGGTCAGCGAGCTGATAATTAGTTGGAACAAAGTGAAGTTCAATATCACCATTCATAACATGATCTCTGATAAAATGATATTTGATCTCTATATGTTTGGTCTTGGAGTGAAGTACAGGGTTGTTTGCGATTACAATAGCATTGGTGTTATCACAATAGATAGGAATATTTGAGAACTGAAAATCGTAGTCCCTCAGCTGGGTTTTCATCCAAAGAACTTGGGAACAACAACTTCCAGCATCTACATATTCAGCTTCAGCGGTTGTTGTGGACACTGAGTTTTGCTTCTTACTTGTCCAGCTCACCAACTTTCCACCTAGAAGCTGACAGCCTCCAGTGGTGCTTTTCCAATCGATATTGCAACCTGCAAAATCATCATCTGAATAACCTATTAGGTCAAAACCTGAACCCTTAGGGTACCAGAGACCCAAGTTAGGAGTTCCATTCAGGTATCTGAAGATGCATTTTACAGCGATCAGATGGGATTCTTTAGGTTCAGATTGATATCGTGCACATAAAAAAGTAGAATACATGATATCTGGTCGACTAGTTGTGAGATACAATAGGGAGCCAATCATTCCTTTATATACAGTTACATTTACAAGCTTTCCATTTGGATCCTTGTTGAGAGAGAGTGGAGGAGCCATTAAAGTCTTCATAGATGAGCTATTAGATAGATCAAACTTATTCAGCATGTCACTGACATACTTACTTTGACTGATAAAGATACCATTATCTGATTGCTTGATCTGGAGACCTAAAAAGAAGGTTAGGTCTACCATCATACTCATCTGGTATTCTTTCTTCATGCGATCAACGAATCGAAAACACAAAGAGCAATTAGCGGAGCCAAAAATTATATCATCGACATAAATTTGAACTAGGATGATATGATCTTTAACTTTCCTAAGAAATAAGGTCTGGTCAATCTTCCACGAACAAATTTCTCAAAGATAAGAAATGAGGAGAGGGTATCATACCAGGCACGGGGAGCCTGTTTCAACCCATAAAGAGCTTTATCGAAACGATAGACGTGGTTTGGATACTTAAGGTCAAGAAACCCTAGAGGTTCTTCAACATAAACTTCCTCTTGAAGTTTTCCATCAAAGAAATCACTCTTTACATCCATTTGGTAGAGTTTGAAGTCTCTATGGGAAACAAAGGCTAGAAAAAGTCGAATTGCTTCGAGTCTAGCCACTGATGCGAAGGTTTCATCATAGTTGATCCCTTCTTCTTGTCAATAACCCTGAGCAACAAGTCGAGCCTTGTTACGAGTTACCACGCCTTCTTGATCTAACTTGTTGTGATAGACCCATTTGGTGCCTATCATTGTCTTGTCAGATGAACGTGAGACAAGGTACCAGACTTTGTTCCTATCAAACTCAATGAGCTCCTCTTGCATGGAAATGACCTAGCTAGGGTCTGAGATTTCAAAACTGATTTTCTTGGGTTCAACTAAAGAGGGAAAATTGACAAAGAGACAGATATTACCTAGACCATGATGAATCTAAATACCTGCACCTGGGTCACCAAAATTTTGATGAATTGGATGGTCTTTAGTCCATCGCTGAGCTGGTAGAGGATTATCATCTGAGTAGAGAAGTTCAGGAACAGTGGATGAGGCTTCAACTGTAGCGTCTTCAGCGATTGGAACAATTGCTAAAGAAGCCTTAGATTCAGCGACTGAAATAGGTTAAGATGCTGAAGACATTTCATTCACTGATTGATCAGTGTTTGAAGTAGAAGGAGGAACCCAGCTAATGGGCACAACATCGATCTCTGAAGAAGACACGTTGGTGTGACTAGCTGTAGCTGGAATGATTAATGGTTCATCTTCAGCTTCTAGGGCTTTAATGTTGAGAGGAACACTGAAGGAAGCTTCAGGTTGTCCATAATGAGAGAACATCCAATTTTCTATTCATCTTCATCATTTAAGATGGGTTTTGATTTATTTGATTGAGATCAATCAGATGTGACAATAGTTTCCTCTATCGTCTATCTGCGTTTGTTGAATACTCTTAAGGCTTTGGATACATAAGAATATCCAAGAAAGATTCCTTCATCAGCTTTGAGATCGAACTTTCCTAGTTGATTAAGGTTTTTGAGGATATAACACGTGCAACGAAAAATATGTAGAAAGCTAATAGAAGGATTTCTGCCATGGAAAAGTTCATAGGCTGTCTTCTTGAACCTCTTAACGATAAGCGATCGATTTTGAGTGAAACAAGCAGTGTTGACAGCTTCAGCCCAAATCTTTGTACTAAGATGGGACTCGCTGAGCATAGATCGAGTAGCCTCAATGATTGTTCGATTTCTCCTTTCAGCGACCCCATAATGCTGAGGAGTTCTTACTAAAGAAAAGTTGTGAGAAATTCCCTTGACCTCAAAGAAGTTATCCATAGCACTATTTTTGAATTTAGTACCATGGTCACTTCTAATCGACCGTACTTTAATGTTGTTAAGTACATCTATTTTCTTGATAAACGATATGATGTCTTCAGGTGCTTCACTTTTGGATTTGAGAAAGAAGACCCAAGTGTACCTGGAGTACTCATCAACAATGACGAGTGTATACTTCTTTCCAACAATAGATTGCAAATTCACAGGACCAAAGAGATCCATGTGTAGTAGCTGAAGAGGCAATGTCATTGAATGGATTTGCTTTGACTTGAAGCTAGCTCTTGTTTGTTTTCCTTTCTCACACGTTGACCAAAGAGATTCCTTTGCAAATGAATGTTGTGGAAGACCAGTCACAAGATCATTTCTAGACAACTAACTAAGTGTCTTGAAGTTAAGGTGAGAAAGCCATTTGTGCCACAACCAGTTGATGTCTGATGAGGCTTTGGAGAAGAAAACAACTATTCTTAGTGATAGAAGAATCTATATTGATAATGTAGACATTCTCTAGATGAGAACTGGTCAAGACAACCTTTTCATCTTTGTCATAAACATAGCATGAATTCTTGGAGAATTTCACTCTGTAGTCTTTATAACACAGCTGATAGATGTTTGAGGAGGTTGTGCTTCAGTCTTTCAACGTATGCAATGCGCCTGAATGTAGTTGCGTAGTTGGTTAATATACCAAAACCTCTGGTATATCCTTTTCCATTACCTCCAAAGGTCACGGAAGGTCCTCTTTCTTCTTTGTAGTCAATGAATAGAGATTTGTCTTCAGTCATGTGTCTTGAGCATCCACTATCGAGATACCATATGGCTTTGACTTCCTGCACAAGAGAACAATTTAAAAATGATTTTGGTACCCATCTATTTGGGTTCAACAATGTTAGAGGCTTCATTTCCTGAAACTGAAGAACCAACGTCATCAGATGGCTTCACTGAAACTAGAGAGGTTTTAGTGGAAAAAGGAACAACCTCTGACACTAGAGAGATAGAGTCAGTGGGTGTCTTCACTGAGCCTGATGAAGATGCTTCAGTGGTCGGAACTACAACATTTGATACTGAAAGCTTAACATCAGTAGTTGTCTACACTGAGCCTAAAGAGGAGGCTCAAGTGGTTTTCTTCACCTTGGTTGCTTTAACAACCTTAGTGGATGATTTCACTTTGGTCGATTTCTCAGCCTTAGGTACTTTCTTGCACTTGGCTGGTGGACCATCCTTGGCAGCACAAGGACACTTACTGTCAAAGTGTGTAGTTTCACCACAGTGCTTACACTTCCTATAGCTGAAGATCGCTTTATGGCTAGGAAGTGCTAGATTAGAACAGAGACTAGCTCCAAGGATTTCCTTCTCATTAGTTCTTGGAGGAGCTTTAGAGGATTTGGAGTCATTAGGTGAAGCATTCACCTTGAGCTGAGACTTAGATTTATGAGAAGATTCAGATTTCTTAGTCCATAAAGAAAAAGAAGGTTTACTAGCTGAAGAAATAGATGTAGATCTATTTGACTTGTTACTCTTCTTGGGAAGAGATGCTTAGACAATGGATTTACCCTTGTCTTTGCATCCTGAACCCGAAGGAGTTCCATCAAGATGGCTCTCAGTGAAAGAAGACTGAGGGGAAGAAGTGTCATGAATAGAAGAGACAAAGGTGCCAAACTTGAGCATGGACCTATCGGTGACACTGTCTACCTGATCATAGGATAATCCTAGACCAGTCTTTATATTGGTAGAGATCTGAGCGTTAATGATATATGAGGACTTGACAGAGCCTTTGCACCATCCTTCTATGGTAGCCTTCTCAGCCCTGAGTTTAGAAATTGCTTGCTCACGCTCAGTTATAGCCTGTTTGAGTTCAAAAGTGATGGTTTGGTTCACAATGACCAGATCCTTAAGATCTTCTTCGATCTTGGTCAACTCTTTGATCTTTGAATGACAAATATTCAACTATTCTTGAAGATCAAGATTAAGCATTTCTGGTTTCCACTTGCCATTCAAGGCATTGTAAAGGTCCACTGTCAGTGTGTCTAACGTTGATAGGCTAGAAGAAAAAGAAGAAGAAGAGGGATAATTCATGAGATATACGTGAGCAGGTGAGAATGATGAGGGATCATGAGAAGTTGATGTCTCTGAAGATTCTTCTTTGATATCGTTGGCCATCAAGTAGAGATAGGTCGTATCTTCCTCGTCAGATGAATCAGCCCAGTCGTGCTCTTCAGCGACAAGACCTTTGGCCTTTCATTGGAAGTTCTTCATCTTCTTGTACTTCTCCTTCACCTTCAGGTATTTGTCATCCTTAGATCTGAAGAAGGATGGAGTTTTAGAAGATGGCGTCACATCCTTGTTAGACCTGCATTCACCAGCAAAGTGAGCTTGCGATGACAGTTGTAGCAGATCGCTGAAGCCTTGTCTATATTATGAGACTTTGGCTTTTCCTTGATGGTCAGCAAAGGGGATCTGTGTTAGTTACTTTTTCTGGCGAATCTCCTAAAAGATCTAGTCAAAAGCGCTAGTGATTCATCAAAATCTGCAAGATCAGATTATGATAAATCCTCAGAGTTGATAAAATCTAACTAGTGATAACAACAGGAGGAAGAGGAGAAGAAAAAGATGGGAGTTCAGCTGAAGCATCTTCAGAGATGAAAGCTAACAGAGAGCTTTTCAATTCTCTAGAATCCTTGATTAGATTTCTTTTCAGCTGTCGAGACTGCTCATGATTAAGCAAAGTATCTCATAAAGAGTGCTGAGAGAAAGAGCGGACATGTCATTGGACATCTTGAGACACATGGAATAAGTATCCCAAGACTCATGCAAATATTCCAAAAACTTCGTTAAAGTTTCAGAATTAGAATATTCTCTGTCTAAAGTCCTTAGATCGATAAGAAGACAATCAAAACATTGATGTACTTCAGACAATGTTTCAGTTTTTCCACAGAGAAAACTTTCATATTGTCTTTCTAAATTAATCTTACTCGATTCGTGAACCTGAGAGGTTCCTTCATATTGAACACATAGAGTGTCTGTTGATCCTCTCTCTTAGTGATTTGATGATAATCTCACTTATACGATGTATTTATGTTTCTGTCTTTTCAGTTCCAGCGATCATCACTGAACCTGTTCAGTGATCGCTGAAGAACTTGTATTGTAATTCAATCAGAGACAATGATACTTTAAGAAGACAACACTCACACCAAAGAACCTTCAGCCAAAGTCGAAGACTGAAACTGAAGATTAGAGATTGGCAAGTACGTGATCTGAAGCGGTACTCAGTGATTACAAGCTTGTTTACATATGTGTGAAGACTCCTCAAGCCTCAGCGAATACTGAAGAGACCTCCAAGTTATTCCAGCATTCTGCGATCAAAGGAAGCTTGCCAAGCATGATTGTTGTTTTCTTGTCCTTATGCACACAAAGGACAAACCTATACCCTTTCTAAATGTTAGTACGGAACGGAGCCGACTAGTTGACTCTATTACCCACCAACTTTAGGTAAGGATGTCTGCTCATAAATAGACTTTTTGTACTATTCACTGTAGCAAAGGACAAGCGTTCCTCTTAAGGCATGACACGCACTCTAACCCTACCATACTGCATTAAATGAATATCTAATGCATTGGGTATAAATAGAAGTGTTTCTTCTCCATGCAGAGTGCGCGCGCAACACACTTTCTTGACCTAATTCTTACTTTGAGCATTCTAGAGCTTAAGTAAAAGAACTTTCTTTACAACATATCTTTTCTTATTGTCTAAGAATATGTGTGTAACCAAAGATTGTTTAGATAGGTTTTCTTACCTTATCTTTCCGCAAACAGTCTTGTAAAATTTGTATTGATCTTCTTTTATCAATATACATTTTAAATTTGAAAATACTGTGTTTGTATTCATCCCCCCTTCTACAAACTGTTATACATATCTTGTAGACCCTCAAGGGACCAATAGTGTCCCACATGGCTTTCAAGATTCTCAGTTTCATAACAGAATGATAAACCTCATCAGGAAGAGAAATTGCTATTATAGACCTAACACGAGTGTTTATAGCTATCCTTTTCTTGTCTTCATCGCTCCATTGATGAGGGAGCTTTGGAATCTACCGTTCATAAATCACGGTAGTCGTAGCTGTTTCAGGAATAGCCGGAGAAATAGCGTATGGAACATATGGTCCATTTTCAATGTAGTGTGGAATTTCAGGATCGACACCTTCCAGAAAGAGGGACATCTGATTTTTCCAAACACTAAAGTTGTCTCAGATAAAACGGGGTGGTTTGGCAAGAGAGCCATTGTCATGAAAGTGTGTGTTTGTGTTTTGTAAAGCCATTTGAAGGCAGTAAGATTATCTAAAGAAAGAGATAATATAATGCAGAAAAACAACTAAACAACAAGAATAGAAATACACTACTCTGATACCACTTGTTGGTCCCGTTAAGGTCCACAAGATGTGTATAACAGTTTGTAGAAGGGGGGGGGGTGAATACAAACACAATAAACTTTTCAAATTTAAAATGTATATTGTTAAAGAAGGATCAATGCATATTTTACAAGATTGTTTTCGGAAAGATAAGGTAAAGATAACCTATCTAAACAATCTAAGTTACATAATAGTTCTTAGCAAAAAGAAATGATTTGTTGTTTAAAACTTATAAGAAAGTAAGTTCATTCTGGGTAAGAACTATTTGGAATCCTAAAAAGGGATTCTAACTTGCTTTTGAAGATAGGCGTATTGTGTTCTTAGATGTGTGTTCTTTTACTTATGAACATAAGTTAGGTTCAAGAGTAAGTGTAAGAGTATCTCTAAATGGAGATATAGCACATCTATTTATACCCAATGCATTAAATGCACATTTGATGCAATGTAGTAGGGTTTGAACACGCATCAAGCCTTTAGAGAAAGACTTGTCCTTTGCTACAGTGAATAGTACAAAAGCCTATTTATGAGCAGACATCCTTTCATGGAGTTGGTAGGTAGTATAGTCAACTAATCAGCTCCATATAGTACTATGCTCTAGAAAGGGTATGGGTTTGTTCTTTGTGTGTATAAGACAAGACAAAAACAATCGTGCTCAACAAATGTTTTTTGATCGCTGAATGCTGGAATAACCTGGAGGTCTCTTCAACATTTGTTGAGGCTTGGGCAGTCTTCACACATAAGTTGACCAGGTTGTAATCACTGAATACCGCTTCAGATCACGAACTCGCTAGTCTCTAATATTCAGTTTTAGTCTTCGACTTTCGCTGAAGGTTCTTTGGTGTGAGTTTTATCTTCTTAAAGTATCGTTGTCACTGATGGATTGACATTACATATTCTCAGCGATCACTGAGCAGACTCAGTGATGATCGCTGGAACTGAAAGACAGAAACATAAATACATCGTAAAAGGTAAAAAGAATTATCATCAAATCACTGAGAGAGAGGATCAACAAACTCATTATCTATCGGTTTCTCATTTATAGATAACTGATATTGAAAAAGAAGGATATATGCCCCCCCTTTCAAGTCTTATTGATCATATTTGAGTTTGATAAATTTGTGTAGTCCACACTTTTATCTTTTTGAGCCTAAACTGAAGCATTAGTTTCTTGTCATTTCTTCACTGTATAATTTACAAAATATTTGTTATTTAACATCCATAGATAAGCTTTTCAAAGTTATCAATGATTGAATGAAAGTTCTGGTAAGATGAACATTAAAAAGTCTCATATATGAAGTACATTCGTTGTACTGAATATATCTGTTATATTCACAAGTCAATCTTTTCAAAAGATTGAAAACAAGTTCATAAGTTGAATCTGGTTCTTTCCCTCACCTTCATAATATGAAAAGATTATATAAGAGAATTTGAAAAGATCTGCTTAACTTTTTATGAATTGACGGCATTCCTACAAGGATCATTCATTTTAGTGTATGATGTAAATGATTCTCATTTTCATCATAAGGGGGAGTTTATATTGAAAATGAATGAAGATTTCTATGTCAATTTCTGAAGATCGGGGAAGGTGTTCAATATTTGCTGGAGTTGATTAATAGGTGCTGATAATTGCTGAAAATTATTATGCTGCAATGCTCAAGGGGGAGTGGATGTGAAGATCATTTCTACAAAGAGTTTGTTGTTTCTTAAAATAAGAGATTATTCAAATTTTGAGGATTATTAGTTTAAGGAAGAGTTAAAACTTTTTGATGCTGATCAAAGAGGCAGATTATTTAAAGTTTGTTGTTAAAGAGGAAGATTGTTTTTGTGCTGAGAAGTTATTTGGGAAAGATTGTTGAAAAGCTAAAATTGTTAAAGCATTAAAGTTTAAATCTTGAAGAATTAAAGTTTCTGAAGATTATTGGTGTTTTGAACTCGAATTTAAAGGGGGAGATTGTTGGAACAAAATGTTGTATTCAAGTCCTTATGCTTAAACTGTTTATAATGCTTTGTATTGTAGTTTCCTTTTATAGAATGTTAGTTTGTCTTTGCTGTTTTTAGTAATAGGTATAAATGGTTTTTTGTTCGTTTTGGTGGTTAACACTTTTAGTAAGTTAGATTCGTATAGATTGATTGAGAGAGTTTGAGAGATCAAGAACATTGTACTTACTTTGACATAATCAAGCATGCCGACTTATTGAATTCTTCTATGTTCTTGATCATATTTGATTGAATTGATTGTTATGACTTGAATTTAGGATCACAATAGCAACTGAAGATATTGTTGAAGAGGTAGGGGAAAAGCAGATGTGTCGGGGGTAAGGCGAAGTTTAATAGTTAAGACTTGTTGAGAGCTCTTAGGTAGCTTAGATGGCTTCCCCTTTATGGATTTCTTAACCCTCTTTGAGGGATGAAGAGTGGCTTCAGATGGTGTTCTCTTCGGAGAGGATAAGGAGGTAGTACATGGGATAGTCTGAGGGGGGTTTGCCACAATTACGGCTACTGAAGAAGAAGAAGGAAGAAGAAGAGAAGCATTGGATATCCTCATCATTTGAGAAAATAGACCAATGTTTGAAGGCTTGTACTTGTAATCAAGAATCCTTGGTCCAAGCTTGCAGATGGGAAGGTTGCTCTGAGCGGGGAACTTTATTGCTAAGATTTTGACTTGAATCCCGCTCAAAAACCTGGTGTAGGGAACCACCTTTTCCCGTTGGTGCTTGTTCAACGTTAGTACCAAGTCATCAAATATAAGCTAAAAATAATTGATGTTGATATCTCTGATAATTGAATAGTCGATGTTTAGTGCCACCCTACTTTCTTGATTTTGGCCTCATGTTTTCCCACTCATGCACTAAATGAAGTGAGAGAACATGTATTTCTAGATTGCTGACATCCGGTTATTCTCAATCTTTGTCAGCGACTTGTTGAGCTCTAAGTCAGAGTCTTTCTTCAACGGTCAGTCATAGTGAATATCATCTAGAAATTTGACAATATGGTTATTGTCTGGATCGTTGGAGTAGGAAACGCTCTTTGTGAGCCATAGAGCGCTGCAAACTGTTGTAAAGCCAAAACTCATTGTCATACTATTGATCTCATAGAAGATCTTGACGATGGAGTTTCTAATGTACCATAATTGTCTGAGAATATCGTTCACCATTATAGGTTGGAAGATGAGAGCATATCCAAGAACACAGTTCTTGAGGAAGGAATCAACATCCACAAACTGGGGTTTGTCTGCGGGGATTTCTAGTAGTGCAACGTGATTGTTTGGTTTGAAGGAGCAACCTTCAAGTGAAAAATCTACGTTTAAAGCAACAGTCATTTTTGTTTTAGAAATAAGAAGAAACAAAATGGAATCGTACACAAGATTATGTTAGAAAGCACATTTGGAACAAAAGTATGAAGGATAAACTTTTCATCTGAAAAAGCAAAAGAAATTAGGGTTTTCAAGAAGATTTTAGAAACACAGTTAGTATAAATCAAGAAAGATAAGGATTTATATAAACAATTGTTTGTATATAAAAGGAAGAAAGAGGGGTTTTTAAATAACAAACATGTTACTTGAAGATTAACAGTAAAAAAGAGTATGATTGACAAACTTGTTTTCTTTAGAGAAGAAGAACGAATTGGTTTGAAGGATTTTTGGGTGTTCTTGCTTGTACACAATAACAGAGAGAGATTTCCATGTATGAGAATGTTTGCGTAAGGGGAAAATTAGAGGGTAAGAGAGGTATTTATAGGTGAGAGGAGGGAGAAAGAAGAGTGAGGAAAATGATGCTTCCAAAAGATGTGCAATGATGATTTCTTTCGCCCGTCATTTTACGGTGATTGGTTTGAATGGTAATGGAAAACATGTGACAATAGGACGTGTATGAAATTTTTCCCAAAAATTTTAAATGACGTCCTAAAATATGACCGTTCCTTAGCCTTTTTCTTCTAAAATATTTTGATCACTGAATAAGGAAAGTGTTCAACGATGGTTTTAAGTTTTGAGTAAGATGAGATAAGTAGAATATCTTAGAGAGAAAGATACACTTAACATAAGAGTCCAGTGATAGATTAATAAACACTGAATCATTTCACTTTGTATCGCTGAGTGATGCTTAGAGTTAAAGGAATTAATCTTCACCTTTCCAAGTTTGTTGACTAAAAGATTGAATTTTGTTTCATCAAGAGGTTTTATAAACATATCAGCACGTTGGTACTTAGTGGGTACGAAGTGAAGTTCAATACCACCATTCATAACATGATCTCGGATAAAATTATACCTGATATCTATACGTTTGGTCTTAGAGTGAAGTACAAGATTGTTGGCAATGGCAATGGCAATGGTGCTATTGCAATAGATAGGGATCTTAGAGAGCTGAAGATAATAATCACTGAGCTGATTTCCCATCCAAACAATTTAGGCACAATTGCTTCCAGCGGCTACATATTCTGCTTCAGCAGTTGATGTCGACACTAAGTTTTGCTTTTTACTTATGTAGCTCACCAAATTTCCACCAAGAAGCTGACAGCCTCTTGTGGTGCTCTTCATGTCTATCTTGCAACCTGCAAAATCATTATATGCATAACCGATTATGTCAAAACCTGAGTCTTTGGGATACCAAAGGCCTAGATAAGGAGTACGATTCATAAATCTGAAGATGTGTTTACGACAATCAAATGGGATTCATTGGGTTCAGATTGATATCTTGCACAAAGACAGGTAGAATACATGATATCAGTTTGGGTAGTTGTAAGATACAACAAGGAACCGATCATTCCTATGTAAGCGGTAACGTTTACAGGTTTCCCATTTGGGTCCTTATTCAGCGTGAGAGGAGGAGCCATCGGAGTTTTCATAGATGAACTGTTGGTTAGGTAGAATTTCTTCAACATATCCTTGACATACTTACTCTGACATACTTACTCTGACAGATAAAAATTCCTTTATCAGATTGCTTAATCTGAAGACCTAGAAAATATGTTACTTCTCTGTAAGAACCTAGATCCTCTAATGTACTAATAATCGCAACTTAAGTCAATGAATAGCGGAAGCAATAACTATGATATTAGATGGTTATGCATAAATGAACAACACACAAATATGATTAAGGTATTGAGCAAGTCGACTGTATAGAATAGCTAAAGAGAATTACAAGAACGCCAAGAACATGCTTGAGTGTGTGTAAAGAAAAACTCTCAATCTAGCTCTAGTTCTCACAAGCGCTTAGCATTTTTCTCTGATTTCCTTGGAGGAAATATCCTTTTATAGGCAATTCCCAAAAAGGAATATTCTATAATTTAGGATATATTAAATGTCAACACGTCCACCAATCATCTGCCTCCATAATTCCTTGAAATAAGTAACCATTTCTGTACACGTGTCGGCCTCTAATTAGAGAACTTGTGATATGCGTCGCGGAAACTTTGTGCACAAGTTAAGGGAATGAGACCCAGAGGATCTGCATGTATCATACAGAGGCTCTATGTCTGGAATGGAGCTCTGCATCAAGTTCTTATGCTTTTTGATGCTAAGACTTGATTTTCCTTTACTTGGCAATAGGCTTTATATGTGAGGAACACCTCTGTGTCCGAGTATCTCTTTGTGTGAGCAATCTCTGCATCCGAGCTCTTATTCCAGACTACTTCCTAGACCAAGTCCTCTTGACTAGAGCAATAGACTTTTTACTTACACTTTTTGACAAACATATCTAACAATCTCCTCCTAAGTGTAAAATAAAAAGACTCTGCTTTAATTCAAAGCTAATCTAGGAAAGCAAGAGGCCAACATGTCTTATGAATGTAAATTTCATTAAGGAAATTGAAATACAGAAATGAAATTACAGTTACTTGAAAAGTCAAATGATTATAAGAGTAGAGGCCTAAAAGTGTTGAAGTTTTATAAACCTCCTAAGAAGCTCATGAAACTCTAATACACTATCCACAGAGTGAATAAGAGTGGAGGATCTCTCTCTTGTTGCCGGGGTTTGATCTCTGCTTTTGTAGAAGTGGTTCTTAATAACCACATAGTTGTATTGGAGTATTTAAAGCATTGGTCATTTATGAAGAATACTTTTTCTTGGTGTTCATCACTGTTGGTCCCAGCTAGATTTACAGGAGTTTATAGGTAACGCTTTGTAGAATGGGGGGATGAATACAAACATAGAAACTTTCACTTTTAAAAATTATATATTGATAAAGAAGGATCAATACAAATTTTACAGATTGTTTTGGAAAAGATAAGGTAAAGAAACCTATCTAAACAATCTAGAGATACAGACAACTACACGTAGCAAAGAGAAGATTTGTTGTAAGATATAAAGACTTGGAAATGTGTTCTTCACTTGTTCAAAGTGGTTCTTTCTCTTTAGAGAGAGATTAGCGAGCGAAGTAACTTCTTGGGTAAGTTTTTTAGAGAGGAAGAATGTTAATAACTGAGTAGATAACACTCATCTATTTATACCTATTGCATTAAATACAATTCAGAAGGTACATAACACGTGTCAAGATTTTAGAGGAAAATTTCTCTGTTGCTACAGTGAATAATCCTTTTGGCTATTCATGAGAAGACATCTTTTCATAGAGTTGGTGAGCACTATAGAGTCAACTAACTGGCTCCATATAGTACTATACTCTAGAAAATGTATGGGTTTGTCCTTAGTGTATGGAAGGACAAGACAAAAACAAATGTAGATGATAAGCTTCATTTAATCGCTGAATGCTGGGATGATGCTAAAAGTATCTCAACATTCGCAGAAACTTGTGCAGTCTTCACACATATGTTGATGAGATTGTAATCACTGAATGCCGCTTTAGATCACGAACACGCTAGTCTCTATTCTTTAGTTTCTGTCTTCAACATTGCTGAAGGTTCTTTGGTGTGATTTTTGTGTTCTTGAAGTATAACAGTTACTAGAGAGTTACAATACATGTTCAACAATCACTAAACAGACTCTTTGATGATCACTGAAACTGATTAAATAGAAACATTGTACTCTGATAAGTAAAATGGATTATCATCAAATCAATGAGAGAGGATCAATAATCACGAAACACCACCCCGAGCTTTGGTTCCACCAACACGGTCCATGAGGGTATATACTTGATGGCTTCGAGTTTTTCCTTGGGTGTAGTGACATACAATTGGTCTACCCCCATGTTTAGAGCAATCTGAAAGTCCACCTTGCATCGAAAATCAAGCAAATCTGTCATTGTTTGGCATATAGCGGAGTTATCCAGTGCAAACTTGATTCCTTTATCCCATTTGTGATATGTATGGAAGTATAGGTAATAAGATCCCAAGGTTGAGATTAATAAGATCGCAGTCTTTAAAGACGCTGATCTGACCCTGAGATCACTCCACCATATATTCATGGAATATGATTTGGTTGTGTGTGAACATTCTCTTCGTGATATCCAATACTTGCTTGATCCCATCAACGAAGTGAACATGACTAATAAGTTGCGTGTATTGGCAAAAAACATTGTATGATGTGTTCCAGTGCCATGGGATGAAGGTTGATCTTTTGTTATGGCACTTCCCCCCTCTCTCTTTATAGAAATTGATAAATCTTTACGTTTACAAAGTCTTCAATCGGTTTGTCTCTGGGGAGGGGATTTATCATTGCATCCATTTGATCTTTGATCTCTTGTACTCGTTTGTAGACTGGTCTGGAGCTCTAAGGCCGGCTGCTACTCGTTTTTTCTAGATCAGATATGTGTTGACTAGGCCTTGGTGTTTGGTATACAACTTTAGTTGAGTGCAATAGCGCTCTGGATCTTGGTGCTTGGACTGGTGATGGAGGAATGGCGATTGTCACACGAGGGAGTGGGATTACCACATGAGGGGGCCTTGTTGTTTTTGGAGGCCCCTCCTCTGGCTCTAGCACGTTCACAATGATCTTCTCTCTATCCACTCCTCGTGGTTGGGCAGTCTCCATGAAGCATTCTGAGGAGGATGACTCACTTGATGAAAATACATAAGTTGTCAAGAGCTTAAGTGCAGAGGTCTCTCCACCAAGTGCTATAGAGGCAGGCTCTGGTTGTGTTTTTGATACCAGATCTCTCAACAACACTAATAATTAAGTTAAGAATAACCAAATAATAGTGTTTTGATAGATAAAATGATGAACACTCAAGAACATTTAATAAACGTTCTAAGAATATACTTGAGTGTCAAAGATTTCATTTTATTCCAATGATGTGAAAAATATAAAAAGTCAAAGATTACAATAGGCCTAACCACCTATTTATACTAGTAATCTAACTGAGAAGATGACTATCTAGTGAGACTATTTAGCTAATCTTCTACGAACAAATAAACCTTATCTAAACATGGATAATCATAAAAACTAGATAAACTTTGTAGAGTCCAACTGTTGATTGGTCATCTCCAGCTGTCTTTCATGGGGTATGAGTTCAACCTTATCTTCATATCTTCATCGCTTGCCTCTAGTTGAACTAGTGAGGAAAACTCCAAGTGTTGATACCCAGGGGGGTTATGAAGATGGACTTTCCATCACATCTCTGGTTAGTTCATCGACCCTCTGGTTGTTCTTCAGACTCAGTCATTTTGCCTTGAAGTCTTCTATCAGCCTTCTGTTCTTCATCACTTGTTTTCTTCATTACTTCCATGCATAAGACTTATGGGGTCTAATAATCTCCCCCTAAGTAATGAAAGAACAAACATGAATTATTCTATGAACATTTAAAGTATAAACGAAGAACATAGGTTATTCTTAAGAAAAGCATCTTTTGTCAAATTTTCATTGAACAAAATGATGAAAAATGAAATATATTGTAATACAAAACATAAGTGAAACTACATTCATGGTCTCCCTTGTGATATATCCCAAAAGTGCATTAACTGTCCTCTATATTGGATGACTGTAGAGATCTCATGAATTAGTCTTTGTCCCTCTCCCATCGGCACATGAGATCTGCCTAGTTGGTTGCTGATAGCCTTCCAAAACCATTCAAGTGTTGTTGTTGAGTACTTGAAGGCCTCAGTCAACCTAAAGAATTTCTTCATCCCAAACTCATTTTTATATACCAAACCCAGTTCTGGTTAAGTAAGTACAAAGGCAGATCTCTTCTCCTGTAGGCCGGGGAAGTCTTCATTGGGTGGAGTACAGGAAAGTCTTTCGATGCCAAGTCGAAGAGCAATTTCAAAATCACTCTTAGCTCTATGCTTCACCAAGGTCTCCATCGTCTGTACAATCGCTCTGTTTGCCATCCCAAATCGTATGCCCTGATCTTGTTGCTGAGTCGTGTATGCATAAAGCTCGATCAAGTCATAGGGATTGAGATTGATCTAGTCATTGTCATTGAAGACGCTGACTTGACCATGGGCTCGCTCCACTGTGTACTCAATATATTTGATGGCTCTATTGGCGAAGGTCCTCATCTTGATGTCTATGACCAGCATTATTCCATCGTTTGAAAAGACAGCCTGTGGTGGTTGAGTAGTCTGTCTCACAAACCTGTGGCGTAGGAGGTTCATGGATTCTGGTGAAAGCATGGGATGATTGAGGGCTAAACCTTCATCGCGATCATGATATAAATATTGATGGATGTTTTCCATCATGACTGGCTCCCTTGGCGGCACCTCTGGACGTCTCTTTAGCGACTCCATGTTGGCGATGATTTCATCGACGACCCCTTGAGGAGGGTGCCTCGATGAAGAGGGAACATCCGCTTGCACCTGGGTTGGTTGGGTTCTGGGTTGTGTTTGGGCTAAGGGTTGAGAGTGGGTTGGTGATGGAATGGTTTGGGTTGCCTTGGATTGGGGTAGCTCTGGTTCATTGGGCTCAAATGGGGTGGTTTCTAGTTCATGGCTTTCTGTTTGGGTAGTTTCTAGTTCATGGGGTTGTGTTTGGGTTGGAGGTTGTTATGGTGAGGAGGGTTGGATTATTATGGGTTCTGGTTGTATGGGTAAGGTGGTGAAGGGTTCTGTGGTGTGTGGGGTTGGTGAAGGGGTTAAGGGTACGTTGGGTGTTGGTGATGGAGTGAAAGGTGGGTTGGTTTCTGTTAGTGGGGTTGATGGTTCTTCATCGGATGATGAGATTAACTCGATGGGTTCTTGTGAGGTGGCGAAGGGAACATGTATATTGTGTACATGTTCAGAGGGTTGAGCCTCTGGTTCCCTCGCTTGGGTTCCTTGGTTTGATGGAGGTGGTTGGTTTTGTGTTTGAGGTGAGGGTGGTGGTGAAGCGGATTCCATCGGTTGTGAAGTGGTCCCCTGATTCTCCCCCTCATGAGGACCAAGACCATGATCATCGGGGTCTGGATCCTCATGTATTTGCCTTTTGAGGGGGCGGCTTGATGAACAGGAGGCTCTGCTCCTGTTTTTCTTCCATAGCCGAATGTGGTCGTCTAGTGTGTGCACTCGATCCCTGTTGCGCCGTTGTTCCATGAAGCGAAGAAGAGAGTTCGTTCTATCTTGCTGTTGTAAGAGACTCTTCTTCAACGCGTTTGTAGGCTCAACCGACCTGGCAGCGAATTTTGCACTTATCTCATTGAACAATGAGATAAGTGCCTTTGATAGACCCTGAGATCGGCTCTGGTTGCAAACTCCGTGCTCGATGATGAAGCGGGTGAGGGTATGTAGGTGGAGGTGGAGGTGGATGTGGATGGAGGAATGAGAAGGTTGGCTATGAGTTTCCTCACCTCTGTAGTGAAGGAAGTAAAAGCTTCATCAAAGGATGGAGCTGCAGAGGGGGGGTGGAGGAGGAGGTGTTGGTTGTGGTATTTGGGCTATGATGATGGCTGGGAGTGAGGTTAGGGTGGTTTGGATGGTGGCCATTTGGAAGGAGAGGGAGGCTAAGGTTTCATCGATTGATAAGGTTGGGAGTGGGGTAGGTTGGGGGAGTTGGGAGATTATCGTGGCTGGGAAGGTGTTAAGGGTTTGGGAGATGGTGTTTATCTGAGTGGTGATGGAGGCTAATGTCTCATCGATCGTAGTTGCCTGGGCCGTGAGGGTGGCGATGGAATTCATCAAGAGTTGGTTTCGTTGGGTGGCAAAGGTGGATGAGGTGTTATGGTGTTGGGTTATGGTTTGTTGTAACATTTGGAAGCGGGTGGTGTTGTGTATGGTTTGGGTTTCGAGGGATGCAAGGGATTGTTGAATGGGGGTTAGATCGATGGAAGGTGGGTTGTCGACAATCCCTTGGATAATGAGTTTTAGGTCTTCCAAGGACCGTTGAATCAAGTCGACAAAGGCTTGGAACTCAGCCTTTGTGACTAGATCAGCCACAGGGGTAACCCCTGCAGCAACGGATGCTACAGGTTGAGCCTCAGCTCCAAAGGCGCCCTCAATGCCTTGTGAAAATGTAGGCATTAAAGGACTTCCACCAAGTCCTCGATAGCCCTCTAGTGAGGAGCTATCTCTTGATGTTGTGACATCTTCTTCATATTCCCCGGCTTCAGAGGTCGGGTAAGAGAAGTAAATGTGTTTCCCCTTCGCTAGATCAAGTATCTAAGGAGGGGGGATGTGTATGAAAAGAAGATCACTCTGAACGATCTTGAGCATCATCAATGCCAGAAGCAACACATGCTTCTGGGTGTCTGAAGGGTGGTGGCGAGCCATGAGGCGAAGTGGCTCTTATTTCTTCATCGCCTCTCTGTTGGGAGAGGGGTGATGGATGGTGAGGTTCCTCGGCTATATCATCTCCAGAGGCCCGAAGAGTGGCCTCCGGATGGTTGGCAGGGATAGGGAGTGGACTGGGTCGTCCTTGTTCAATACCCCTTTGGCCTTGATCGCCAGGGCTAGTGGTGGTGGTTGCCCTTTGGGAAGAGGGATGGGAATTGTATGTGAAGGGCTAGGGGATGCATGAGGAGTGTCATCATCATCATCTTCATCATCTGATGAAGACGACTCCTGTGCTCCCGCGTTAGTGTCAGGGGACGGCTCTAAGTGCTCTAGGGTAGCTGCCCTCTGTTCATGGGACAGTAGAAAGCGTTCATACTTCTGCCATATCTCAGACGTCTCTGGTATGACACTGAGCGTGGCACGTGAAATTGTCCTCTCCATGGTGTAGCCTTCCTTGGAGATTGTAGGTCGATGGCCGTTCATCAGGAACTGTGGAGTGTACGGTTCATCAGCCGGTAGATCATGTCTTCTCATCGTGCCCCTTATGAAGAGAGATGGAATCGAGGGAAGAGAACATAAGTCAAGGGCTTTCCCGCGGCCTTGAGTTTACATTTCTTGACTACCGCTGCGTGGATCTCATTGTAGATGAGGAAAGCATAGTCCAGCGGTAGGTTGAAGAAAATGTCGTACATTATCGTCATGATGTTGATGTTGCCCTGATCCATCGACCCTAGTTTTCAGGTGAGAGCTCTGTTCAATATGGAAAAGAACATATTCCACATTGGGGGCAAGAATTGCCTCTTGAAGTCGGAGGCGTTGCGTAGGTCACGATTGTAACCTAGCATTTTGATGAAGCGGAGGATGCCGGAACTTGTGGGTGGCTCAGCATATTGGTCAATGCCGAGTTCTTGGCGAGTGGGAATGCAAAGAACCTTGGAGTCCTTTGCCTGGGAGATTTTTACCGAGCACACCATATCATTCAGAGCATCTATGTCTCCCATTATTCCATGGTTGTCGGGGATGAATTCACCAGTTTGCCAATACTGTTGGACGTACTTGAGAGGTACGTCATTGTCGGTTAAGATCAAGGCGGGTTGGAGAATGCAGTTTTAAAAAAATTCAATCATAATTGCAAACCTGTCTTCAAACAGGTTGGTTCGAAGGTCAATAGCGTGATTGTTTGGCTTGATTGGGAGGTACACCAGTGCACGGCTGTCTGCGTCGATTGATTGCACATGGCTGTCGTTGTTGTTCGATTCGTGGGAGGCGGAAGAAGCCATTATTGTTGAAGTTGCAGGTTTTGCTTTTTTGCAGGTCGTCTTAAGTGTTTGCAGGTTTAGGAAGCATATAGAAGAAATGGTTGGGGAAGAAGATTATTTATAGGTGGAGAATGGGAAACGGTTTTGAGGAAAATAATATATTAAAAGGTTAATCATTATGGTGGGAGACGTTTGACAAAAAAGGTGATTTGGTGGGGATCGTGTGCCGTCTTGACTGTACCATACCATTAATGTTGGAGGGCACGTGTCAATATGCAGATGGTGGATGGGTAATGTGAAGGGGTTTATAGGTAACAAGCTATAAAGATGGCAGGCTTGTGTAAGATGACGTTTGGATTATTAGGGATAATTTAAATAATTATCCCAAATAATATATCTTGAATATCAAAAAAAAATTATATATAAAAATTCCATCTAATTGTAAGATAAGTACTAATTACGAAGTTTTGGTCTTCTAAAAACCCGTGTTGTATAGTTTTTAGTCACAAAAGCTGCAATTTTGTATAATCGTTAAAAAGTTTTCAATTAAAGATGGGTTTTTGGATGAAAATGCTTTTGTCATGGAACCAGAGGCGCTCTGGTTGGTCATGACTCTTTGGATGGGGAACCAGAGGTCTCTGGTTGAGAGTGATGAACAAGTTCATCGATGGAATGTTGGGTTGTATGAATAATGAGCCTTGGATAGACAAACCAAAGGCTCTGGTTAAGCATGGACAATCCATTATGTAGGACCAGAGGGGTTCTGGTTGAATACACATGATTTATTCATCATTTATATAACATTTTTTGTGTCCAGAGGCTCTGGATAGTAAAACCAGAGGCTTTGGGATGGAAAATGCATGTTTATGCAATGAAAATTCATGATGAATGAAAAAATCCCCCTCAAATGATGCACTGGGATGAGATTTGAGTTTAAAACTCCCTGTAGAAACAAGAAAGGGGTTGATTTTGATGACCAAGGGCTCTGGTCTATACAACCAGAGGCCCTGGTTGTGAATGATGATGAAAAATGATATGAAATGTGGATAAGTATGTGAATGGATATGGAAATGAATGGGTCTTTGAGACCAGAGGGCTTTGGTTTCAAAGACAACAAATCCAGAGGCTCTAGTTTCAAAGACAACAAATCTAGAGGCTCTGGTCTATAGAACCAGAGGCTCTGGTTGCGAAGACGATGCAAAGGAATATGAAGTTTTGGTTAGGTGCATGAAAGTGTGTTTTCAATGGATGGGCCTTTGACACCAGAGGGCTCTGGTTGCAAAGAATTTGAATCCAGAGCATCTGGTCTTTAGAACCAGAGGCTCTGGTTGTGAAAAGAGTACTTAGTGAAAAGGTTCACAAAGTATTGGCTTTGGACCAGAGGTCTCTGGTTCATAAGGGTGATGGAATATGACTTGGTTATATGCATGAATGACTAAGGAAGTTGAAGTTTGAGACTAAAGAGGCTCTGGTCTCAAAGATTTGGCATCCAGAGGCTCTGGTCTATACAACCAGAGGCTCTGGTTTGGAAAGGAATACTTGGTGAAAGAATACCAAGTATTTGCTTTGGACCAGAGGGCTCTGGTTCCAAAGGTGATGAAAAACTTTTAGCCAAAATCTAAGCAAGTGTTTCTAAATGGCTATTGCACTCTTGGAGTCACAAAGAATTGGTATTTTTTCATATTGAAAGCCATAGTCCTTAACAACATATTCTGCTTCTGTAGTAAAGGTTGAAACACAATTTTGTTTTCTAGATGTCCAACTTACCAGCTTGTCCCCCAAGAGTTGACAGCTTCCAGACGTACTCTTTCTATCAAGCTTGCAACCTGCATTATCTGCATCTATATAGACTATTAGATCAAAGCCAGAGTTCTTAGGATACCAGAGACCTAATGAAGAGGTTCCCTTAAGGTATCTAAAGATCCTCTTGACCACAGAGAGATGAGATTCTTTAGGATTGGATTGATACCTTGCATAAAGACATGTAGCAAACATAATGTCTGGTCTACTAGCAGTTAGATACAGGAGTGATCCAATCATGCTTCTGTAGGTTGTTACATCCACAGATTTTCCTGATGGATCAGCAAATAACTTAGCTCCTGTAGCCATAGGTGTTCTCATCGATGATGAATTTGAGAGACAGTATTTCTTCAGAAGGTCAGTCACATACTTGGACTGATTGATGAAAATYCCTTCTGAAGTTTGTTTTATTTGAAGACCAAGGAAGAAACTAAGTTCTCCCATCATACTCGTCTCAAATTTTCTTTTTATCAGCTCTGAGAATTTTTTGCAATGTTTTGCATTTGTAGAACCAAATATGACGTCGTCCACATATACTGGTACAAGTAGTATGTCACCTTTATGCTTCTTGAGAAAGAGGGTTGTATCGATTGCAACTTTTTCGAATCCATTGTTGATGAGAAAGGTGGATAGAGTTTCATACCAGGCCCTGGGTGCTTGCTTCAGCCCATAGAGGGCTTTGTCCATAAAGTAGACATACTCTAGATGTTTTGGATCTTCAAACCCAGGGGGTTGCTGCACATATACTTCCTCTTGAAGTTTGCCATTTAGGAAGGCAGACTTGACATCCATCTGATCGACCTTAAAGCCTTTGTGAGCTGCATAGGCTAGGAATATCCTGATGGCTTCAAGTCTCGCGACGGGAGCAAATGTCTCATCGTAGTCAATCCCTTTTTCCTGGCAGTAGCCCTTGGCAACAAGCCTGGCCTTGTTCCTTATGACTATGCCATCTTCGTCCTTCTTATTTCTGAAGACCCATTTGGTTCCTATGGCTATCTTCCCTTTGGCCGTTGCTGATCTCGTTTTGACACCAGATGTTGGATCACCAATGATTTGGTGATGTTGATGGCCTTTTGTCCACTTGGTGCTTGACTGGGGTTTTGGAGCAACAGGATGCAGTTCTTCATCGATCGATGGAACTGCTTGCTCCCCCTCAAAGAGATCATCTCCAGAGTTAGACTCTAGTTCTTGTTCTTGATCTGAAGACACAGAAGAAGTAGAAGGTGAAGTAACATGAGTTTCAGAAAGAGTTGTATCTTTAGCATTGGAGACTTCATGTTCTTCATTGGTTCTGGAAGTGGATTTTACAGTAGGTGCATGTCCAGAGATTACTTCTTCTTCGAAGATGTCTTCAAATAATTGAGTTAATTGAGCTAACTCTGATTCATTGGGTTTGCCAAGTGATGAATCAGAGGCTCTCTATTGAAGTCCGAGTCCTGAACTGTTGTGTCCAGAAGTCATGGGTGTGGAGTCATCAAAGGACACATTGAGGCTTTCTATAACAATCTTTGTCCTTTTGATGTAGACTCTGTAGGCCTTTGCGGTTTGAGAATATCCCAGAAAAATCCCTTCATCAGCTTTCTTGTCGAACTTGCTAAGATATTCCCTATCATTGAGTACAAAGCATTTGCACCCGAAGACATGGAAATACTTGACATTTGGTCTTCTCTGATTGATGAGCTCATAGGGTGTCTTCTGGTGCCTCTTGTTGATGATGGACCGATTCTGGGTGAAGCATGCAGTAGAAATAGCTTCAGCCCAGAAGGTGATAGGTAGCTCCGATGAAGCAAGCATGGTCCTTGCTGCTTCCACCAGGGTTCTGTTCCTTTGCTCCACCACTCCATTCTATTGTGGGGTTCTGGCTCCTGAAAAGTTTTATGAGCTGTCTTCATTGATGAGGTATTCATCGATTCTGGCATTTTTGAATTCAGTTCCATTGTTGCTTCTAACTTTAATTAGTTTTCGTTGTAGAAGGACATGGAGTCTTTTCATCACCCCAATGAGTAGGTCAGGAACATCTGATTTCTTCTTCACAAACTCAACCCAGGTGAATCTGGAGAATTCATCAACTAGTACCAATATGTACTTCTTTCCTGAGAGGGTTTGTGTAGATATGGGCCCACAGAGATTAATGTGGATCATGTCGAAGGGCTTGGTGCAGGAGGTTTCCATCTTTGTTTTGTGAGAGGCCCATTTTAGCTTTCCCATCTCGCAGGCTGAACATAGATGATATTTTTCAAAATTGAGATTAGGAATCCCCTTGACCAGCTTCTATCTGGCTACGTTTCTTAAAACATCAAAATTCAAATGTGAGAACTTCTGGTGCCATAGCCAATTTTTGTCGCTCTTATGGGATACAAGGCAAAGGGGGTCTTGTCCCTCAGATGATTGAAAATCCAGAAGATAGAGATTTCCTTCTCTCTTACCCTTGATGATGGTTTGACCGGGCTTCGTTTTTATGATACATAATCCCTTGCGGAATCTGACTTCAAGACCCTTGTCGCAGAACTGGCTTATGCATAGTAAATTATGCTTCAAACCTTCAACATAAGCCACTTTGCTGATGGAGATGTTGCCTTTGATGAGAGTTCTGTATCCCTTGATGGTACCCTTGCTGTTGTCTCCAAAAGTGACAGAGCCTCCAGAATTCTCGATGAAGGAGGACAACTGACTTTTGTCACTAGTCATGTGCCTGGAACAACCTGAAACCATATACCATGATTGCACATGTTGGTCCTGCAAGACAAATTAAGGGGTTTTAGGTACCCATTTCATAATGGGTCAACGTTTGTTCGTGGGAGATACCTCTCTCTTTTCATCACCCTTAGCCTTTGCAGGCTTGGGTTTGTTTGCATTTCCCTTGCCCTTAGACTTGGGCTTTTTCACGTTTTCATTGGATTTAACTTTATAGCGATAAACATGTTTGGAGAATATGCAGCGATGTGTCAACATGTGGTTCTTCAGGTTTTGTAAAAGAGCTAAACATTGACAATTATGATTCTTTGGATATGAATGTCTAACGTTCTTTTTATTCGATATAAATGAAGAAGTAAATGCAGGGGATGTAAATCCTGTCCTAGCATCGGTTGTTATTACAAACTTCCTATCTAGTTCAGATTTTTAATTTGTGGAGGTCTTGGTCTTTACTTCTTTACTCATGAGGAAGGACTGTTTTTCTTCAGGTGAATGAGAGGAAAAGTGGTGGTTAGATATCTCAGAGGAAGGCCACTTCTGTTTTTGCGCACGAGTAAACTTAATGAACTTAGAAGATGTACTAGGGCCTTGTGAGTTATCGTTAGCAGATTTAATATTGCTCAACTTTCCCTTTCCTTTGTCTGAAGATTTCATCGATGGTGAAACATCAGATTTCATTGAGGGTTTTAAGTTTTGAGGCTTCTTATTCTCAATGATCTTTGGTGATTCACAGACTATCTCTTCTTTAGATTCAGAATCAAGAAAGTCTCTCGCTGATTTCTCGAAATTAAAATTATCATGGATGTTTGTGGGAGGTGTGGCTTCAGAAGTTGATGCTTCAGAGTGATCTGTTGGGGGTTCCATCTATTATGACTTAGACGAACTTCCAATGTTACTTGGATGGTTCATCTATTCATCAGCTGATGGTTCCTTACTAGGATTCTCCTTTTCATCAACAGTACTTGCTGATGAAGTAGGATTGACAACCAGAGACTCTGATTTAACCATAGGATTTGCATCGGTCTCTGATTTGGAGGCGTCGTTCACTTCATCAAAATTCTTACTCGTACTTCTCTCATACACCATGTTTTCAAAATCCTGTCTTAAAACGACAGTTTTTCCATCGACTTTAACTCTTTTAAAATTTGCTTTTGGTTTCGAGATAAAGTCGGGTTTCTAAATGCATCCAAGTTTGAAAGTGGGTTCACGGGTGGATTTCTTTGATTCGTTGAAGGAGTCTAATTCATTGAATCTAGTCCCTTGAGTGTCCGTTTGACCGTTTAACTTTTCGTATACATTTTGGGCATCCCTGTATTTCTTCATCAGAAGTTCATTGGCTTGAAGCTTCTGATGAAGAACCTCCCTTTCCTTTTGAAAGAAATCTTTGAGAATTACTGAGTTATGTCTCTCTGCCTCGGATTCTTTTAAGACCTAAGTTTTCTTTTCTAAATCTTTAGTTATTCGCTTGTTTAATTCCATAAGTTTTTCTTCCTCTGATTTTTTGAGAGTGGCGATGCGAGTCTTTTTTTTAGCGAGTTCGACTTTTTCTTCGGTTAGAAGATCAGTCTCTCTTTTGTAGAAACTAACTTCTTTTTCTGCTTTAAGTCTTTCAGATTTTCCAAAATTTAATTTTCTTTTAGTTTCAAGAAGTCCTCTTACAGTTTTATTACCCTTAACTCTAGCTCAGATGGAGCAGAGTTGGTTTCATCAGATGTAGACTCACATGCCTGATCATCAGAGTCAGAGGCGGATTCTGCATTAGACGTGACCATCAGACAAATGAGTGTTTTATCTTCTTCATCGGATGAAGAATCAGACACCCAATTTTCTTTCTCAGCCATCAGGCTTCGCTCTCTAGGATTGTACTTATATTTATTTTTGTAGTAATCAGCAACCTTTACCAGTCGTCCTCTGCATTCTTTGGAAAAATGACCGATTTTTCCGCACCTAAAGCAGCGGAGGTCATTTTTCCTTTCGTCTCTGTTTTCTATCTTCTCTTCTGTCTTCCCTCTCTTCTGTCTTTCTTCTGATATAATTTTGAAGGCTTCCTTTCATAGGATGGCTGGTACTTCTCCCTTTTGAAGTTTCTTCGTTCATAGGGTCTCTTGATGAACTTTTTCTGGAACTGTTTTGTAATCAAGGCCAGGGATTTTCCAAAGGCTTTGATATCATCATCTGATTCAGATATTTCATGCTCAGATTCTGATTCTACCACCAGTGCTTTCTTTCCTTTCTTCTTGAGGTCTCTGGTGGAGGTCTTTGAAACATCCTTTTCTTCAACAGCAAGAGCCAGGGGTCCATCGATGGACACTTTGTTCTTCATGATATCGTTCTCTTGTCCAGCAAGCGTTCCGTATACGTCATGAAGTGACCAACCGTCTAAGTCCTGATTCGTTTGAAGGGACATTGACAGCAGTGTCCATTCATCGCCGAGAGTTTTAAGGAACAAAACATTATTTTCTTCCTTCGTCCTAGAGATATCGTTTCGTCGACATTGATTAATCAATGTCTTGAAACGATCGTATGTCTTCTGAATTGGTTCATCAGGAAGTGCCTTGAAGTTGGTATCTTCATTGAGACATTGGGCTATTCGATTCTTCTTTGTTTTTGCTCCTCCTTCTAATTGGCTTGCCAGCTCATCCCGTAGTTCCTTTGTTGTGGAACATGCATCAAGGCATTGGAAGATTTCACTGGGAATGGCCATGATGATTAGTCTTTTGGGCTTCTTGTCAGTCTCCATGCGCTCTCTATCGTCTTCATCCCAATTCTTCTCATCCTTGGGCATGTAATAGGCAGGAATCTCTGCTGTGGTATTTGTTCCTGGTACTCTTGGAACTAGAGTCTGTGGAACGTAGAGACCCTCCATGACAGATCGCAGAAGATTTATGTCCATCCCTTCCAGAAAGTTTACCATCCATATCCTCCATTGTGGATACTCTTCTCTTTGAAGAGTTGGAGGTTTGGTGAGGGAACCAACACTGTAGGCAGAATTCCAGTAGGCCATTTAAGATTTTGGAAGAGAAAACTTACGTTTTAGAGAAGAAGTTTTATGAAATTTTATGAAAAAAAGCGAATTGAGAGATTTTTAATGATCGTTTTGATTGGAAAAACAATCAATTGGCTCTGATACCAATTGTTGATCCCAGATCTCTCAATAATACTAATAATTAAGTTAAGAATAACCAAATCATAGTGTTTTGATGAATAAAATGATAAACACTCAAGAACAATTAATAAACGTTCTAAGAATATACTTGAGTGTCAAAGATTTTACTTTATTCCAATGATGTCAAAAACGTAAAGAGTCAAAGATTACAATAGGCCTAACCACCTAGTTATACTAGTAATCTAACTAAGAAGATGACCATCTAGTGAGACTATTTAGCTAATCTTCTATGAACAGATAAAGCTTATCTAAACATGGATAATCATAAAAACTAGATAAACTTTGTAGAATCCAGCTGTTGATTGGTCATCTCCAACTGTCTTCCATGAGGTATGAGTTCAACCTTATCTTCATATCTTCATCGCTTGCCTCTGGTTGAACTAGCGAGGAAAACTCCAAGTGTTGATACCCAGAGGGGTTATGAAGATGGACTTTCCATCACATCTCTGGTCAGTTTATCGAACCTCTGGTTGTTCTTCAGAGTTAGTCATTTTGCCTTAAAGTCTTCTATCGGCCTTCTGGTTCTTCATCATTTTTATTGTCTTCATTACTTCAATGCATAAGACTTATGGGGTCTAACATGTGTTGACTCTTGCTCCTCTTGATGAGCAGGCTCTAGTTGTGTATACTTCGTCTTTTGAGGGTCTTGTAGCTCTGGCTGCACCAACTCTGTATGAACCATTTCTGGATCGTTTTCTTTGTCTTGAGCTTGAGTGGTAGGCACCGACTCTTGATTTTTTGATGTGGGGCAGGTACAAAGGAGGAGGGAGCAGCATTTGATTATTGATATAGCTGTGTATTCTCCCCCTCTTGATGATTTTGAGGACCAGAGTCGTCTTTGTCGTCTTCATCGTCAAGATGTCTCCTCTTCCTTGAGCTTTCTCCACATGCAGAGCCAAGCTTCCTCAACTTCCCGTTCTTTTTCTTCTTGAGCTCTGTGGGAGGCATTGCCTTCACCTTTTCATCAATGAGCTCAACTATATTTGCTACTTCCTGTGTGGCCTTCGTGATCTCGACATTCGCCCTAAATTTGAATGCAGCCAAGGAACGACACATATCTGCTGCAGTTGGCTTGGCTGTGTTGTTGAACTCGGATGTGAAGTCAGCCACTCTTTGTAGAAGATGATCACCCAGAGCCACCATCTCTATATGAGTGATGTAGTATGTAAGGGCGCCAATAGGAATGAGAGCTTGCTCATTCATCTTTACCATGTTCTCTGTGAACCTTTGAAATGGTTCGTAGAGACAGGTGTCATGGCTGGCGTGTCCTCCTCCTTCTGTATATAAAATAAATAACCCTTTGCATGGTTTCATTTATGCTCGCTGTCAATTCCAGAGATCGTTCGGTACAAGAAGCATTTGTCAAAGACTGAGCTCTCAATGCTGCAATGGATGATCAAACTTCATCCAGAGCAGATGCAGAAGTAAAAGTTGATGGCTCTGCATGAGCCATTGTGAGTTTAAGCTCTTCCAAGGAGCCCATGACAGAGCTGGCGAAGGTTCGGAACTCTCCCTTCATGACATATTCTGTTGGGTTGACCGCTAGCTCAACACAAGGGCCAGAGTAAGTCCTTGTTCCAAGGACACCTTCATTCATGTCTGTTTGGACGTCGAACATGGAAGGATTTCCAGTCAATCCTCGTATCTCTTTATAAGGAGAGGTACTACGGCTGTTCTATCATAATGAACCCTTCCACTCAATTCAGAGTTAGATGGAAGGTCATCAATGAGTTGACTTTGAGACTGGTCAAAAGTCTCAAAGCCTCGTGCACCTACGACTTGCTCTGAACAAGTTAAGGATATAGCTAGTGCAGAGCAAACAAATTCCTCTCTTTGGGATGGTAGCATGGCATGGGGAGACATGCCACTTGTCTTTTCAAAGGATTCGCTCTTTTGAGAGAATGAAGCCTGAAGTGTGGTTTCCCTTTGGCTATATTGGCCAGAGGAAGATGCGACCTCTGACTGGCTAGGCTGGTTAGGGTTCAAGGCATGCACCTCTGTTTCAATGACTCATGTTTACCAACTGAGTCAAATGTGATTGCACTGGGAGTTGGGCTTGGGAAATATATGTGCTTTTTCCTCGCCCCTCTTTCCCTGGCTCCCCCTCGGCCTACGCATCTCCTCCCTCATCATCACTAGAACTCTCTCCATCAGAGCTCTCCTCCTCTTCATTTTTTTCTTATTCTCTTGCTTTTATCTCCCTATCCTCTTGTTCTTTCCTCTCCTCCCTTCTTCTTCTTTCTCCCTATGATCCCTCTCTAGCCTTCTTTTCTTGGCTTGTTCCTTTTCCCTCTTTTTCTCCTCTCTCTTCATCTTCTTCAGCTCCTCTTCCCTCCATTACTTTTCTAACTCCCTCCTCTCTCTTTCTTCTCTCTCTATCTCCCTTTGTGTTTCTCTCTCTATTTCCCTCTCTGGTTCCTACTCTCCCACTTCCTTTCCTTCAACGGTTTCCCTATGGGTGTCGGGGTTCGAGTCACTGGTTCTAGTGACTCACATACATGTTTACACTCTCTTCACTTCCCTCGTCTTGATATATGCCATAAGCTTCTTGGGGAGTGTCCTTTCTGCGGGATATCCGTCCTTGTGTAAAGTAGGAGGGTAGGTAGAGAGCACATTCACCTTGACCAAGGGGCCAGATGAGCATGGAATGTCACTCTCTTCCAATCTAGGCCTTAGAAGAAGGCCTAGAAACCTTGGGAATAGTAGGGATGGCAGATCCTTGCCTTTTGACTTGTCCAAGTTCTTTTTTGCATGACAACCTTGAAATCAGTATAGAGGATTAAGAAATAATACAAAGGCAAATCAAAGCATCTCCATACAGTAGTTGTAGGATATTTTTTGAGCACATGTCCGTGCTCCTAATTTTACCGGTTAGGACCCTATTTACCAATGTGAACAGAACGTTCCACATAGGTGGTAGGAACTGGCGCTTAAATTGGGAGGGGTACTTGTTCTGTTGGTTGTTGTTTGTCCCATAACTTTGATCAATCTTCATGAATCCTTCAAGAACAATGGCAATCTTCATAAATGGTTTAGAGAGAAAAAGTCAAATATTAAATGTAAGTATATTTTTCACTCTAACTCTATTACACGTAATGTTTACAATTAAGCTCTCCTTACTCTTCTAAAATCTCTTACAAGACCTATTTATATGTCAAACTAGAAAATCACAAGTTAAAGTCAACACATGACTTACAAAGTCAAACTGTAACACCCATTCCACACATTGCATGTAACATATACTTCATATAAAAGAAATACATGTTTATACATCACATTGGTCCCTTATTACAAGAATTTACCAGTACAAAATACATGGTCCAAAAATTACAAATAAAATTCTTGCACTAAACCAGATCATTTATCAAAACTATACATGCCATCAGTAAACCTTCACGCAGATAATCATATAGGAAAAATTATCACATTTTCCCTTTTCCCTTACCTTCTACACTTCCTACAACACATATTTAAATCACAAAACGAGGGTTAAACCGAAAGGTCTAGTGAGTTATCCTATTTATGTTATTGCAGGGTGAAAATCACCAAAACCTTTAAGTAAAACAACTTTTCATATATAACACAAATATATGAAAAAGTAAGAATATAACACCAATACCTTTCACTTTTCAAGCCAAATTTCTCTGCTTGCAAATAATACATCAAATCCAAACAGGTTTACATTAACCAAATTAATAAACTGCCTCTTTTAAACCTCTTAAATCAAATATGGTTTATTCAAAGTTTCAGGCCAAACCTATTGTCTTCTCTTTAATAACATCCAAACTATGATCTCCAATAAGAACCCTGATCCTAAATCTTTAAATAACAAAGAAATAAAGATTCCAGACCATGGTATTCTTAAGAGATATGATACTAGGAGTTATATTACATACTGCACATATACAAACGTCACCCTTATAACAAAATGTACACATCTCCTTGATATGTCACCCTTATCCCATAGTACACCTCTCCTTGATATGCCACCCTTATTTCCTCATCAAAATATTTCATAAAACAATTTCATATAGAATAGACCGCAGTCAATGGAATTATTATCAGTTCAAATTCATTTTGTCAAAATTCTCATTTATTGTTCCATACCTTAACAAGTCAAACATAATCTGGTCAACCTTGTCCGGATAACAAATCCGGACAACACTTTCACAAAATTGTCCGATTTAACACTTGGCTTAAATCACAAAACCTTGTCCGGATAACGAGTACGAACAACACTATTCACGATCATCCGATTTAACCATCCGGATGGTATGTCTGCTTTAAAATAAACCGGTCACCTTATAGTCGTATTCCTAATTCTCCGTTAGAAATATCTAAATATAAGATCAATGTTCATAAATCGTTCAACTGTTAAACCGGTTAAGATGTCACACCCCGCTAAAGCGGAAACACGGGATGCTAACAGACAAGCGGGTGATAGCAACAGTTTATAAATAACACCATTTCAAGTTGTTCAAAAACAAAAATGGTTCATCGACATAACAGGAGTTAGAATTTACACAACGTTCAAAATTACATCAAAAACTTGACTTAATCGATCTTGGCTCAAGTATGCTCCCTTAACATCCAAAACACTCACTTAGAACCTGAAAAGCATGGAATAAAAACAAGGTCAACTACAAAGAGTTGGTGAGTTCACGGGTTTTCACATGCA
>NC_037529.1:38912250-38935677 GCF_001531365.2 Cynara cardunculus var. scolymus
CGACTAAGCAGTTCCTTAGCCCAAGATGTTCCAAGTGAAACTTGACTAAGCAGTTCCTTAGCCCAAGATATTCCAATTAAAGCATCGACTAAACAGTTCTTTAGTCACAAGTATCATAAAACATAAACATGCAAAGTTTGCTCAATATCATGCTTTTCCCCCATAAAACATATAAAAAGCATTAAAAGTGGGGCCGTGAAAACTCACTAGTTTGGCGAATATCTGTGTGTTTCCTCTAGGGACTTGCTATGGTTGCTCGAACCTTCTGACAGACCAACCAGCACTATATTAACTTAATGGTTTCCTTGACTTAGGTAGGGCAAAGGTGGTTCCAATGCAAAGCCATCAAATATTTTCATAAAATAAAGCCGATATTTTTAATATTTAAGTAAAAAGGAACCTTCTAAAACTTTATTAATGACATCATTAAATGTCATCCCAAAACAATGATGGCAGCCGCCATCTATCGAAAACAAGGGATTTTGAGTGGGTTTAGCACTCTTCTCATGAATTCTTCAACCTTGAGTTATACGCCTCCCAAGATTGTTTGCATGCCCAAGAATGACAGCAATGATGGGGAGGGTCTCGAGCTCAACGTTTTCAAGAATCAAAACTTTTAATACCAAAACATCAACTTTAAATAATTTCCAGAGAAGAAATAAAATGATAAAATTTCCGATTCCAGCAAGCTTTCAAGATGAGAAAATCGATTTAAAGATGCATGCAAGATTTAATCATCCGAGAATATGATCGGACCTCACATGCAAGAACTCTCTTCTTCTTTCTTAGAGGCTAAAGAATCTTGGGTCATAGATTATCATCAAATAAAGACACATGCAGGTCTTTAATGAATAATCTCTCCTCTTTAAATCTCATAAATTTATTTAAAGAATCGAGTATAAAGATAAAGGAGTTCGAACAACTAAAAGGGAATAAAACAGTTCGTAAAACATACCTTTTTCTTGACCGAATGAAACAAACAAGTCTCAAGAACAGCATAAATCTTGAGTTTTTTTTTGCAAGGAAATGGGATCGGTTGGTAGGTAATGATGGCGTTAGAGAGAAAACAGAAGGATGGAAATTTGGAGAATGAAGATTTTCCAAAAGAAGAGGGGTATTTATATGGGACTTTTTGAGAAGAAATGGACTGGCTCCTAAAGGCCCAAGCCCAAAATATTTCTATTTCCCTTAAATAATAAAACCCCACTTGTTTAAACAAACAAAGCAATTTGATAAATGATTTTAAAAGGGGACTCCACTCTTTAAATTAATTGTCAAATAAATATAAAATGAGACTTTGGAAACTTTTTGAATTTTAGAGAACGAGACTAAAATATCAACTTTATCTTTTTGTGAAATATTTCAAGACTTATTGGCTTGCATGAATTAACTTGGTTAGCTACCATCGAAACATGACCTAATCAGACTAACAAGACTATCTCAGAGGCTAAATCTTAAAAAGACTTAGTTTTTAATCAAGATCCTGAAATAAAGTACTAACCTGAAATCCCACAATGCAGAGTTGTCACAGTCTCCCCAATCCAGAAAAATTTCGTCCCGAAATTTAATTGTAAAAACCCAAATCATGATTAACTTGAGAACAAGTGGGGATACTTGCTTTTCATGGAGTCTTCCCTTTCCCACGTGTACTTCGGTCCATGCCTTGAGTTCCAATGAACTTTTACTATAGGGATCCTGTTACGCTTCAACTGCTTAACTTCCCTATCCATAACCTCTATGGGTTTCTCAACGAAATGCAGTTGATCGTTAACTTGCACGTCTTCTAGTGGCATTACTTGAGTTTCATCTGTTAGGCATCTTTTGAGATTCGATACATGGAATGTATCATGAATAGTGCTTAACTCCGGGGACAAATCTAGCTTATATGCCACTGGTCCAATCATTTCTGTTATTTCGAAAGGACCAATATAACGAGGGCCCAGCTTGCCTCTCTTTCCAAAACGCATCACTCCTTTCCATGGTGAAACMTTTAAGAAAACTTTATCGCCTTTCTGGAATTCTAATGGTCTCCTCCGATTGTCGGCATAGCTTTTCTGACGATCCMTTGYAGCCTTGAGTCGATTTCTGATTACTACAATCTTATCAGTGGTCTCTTGGATAACGTCGGGTCCAATTAACTGTTTATCACCAATTTCTGACCAACACAATGGAGATCTGCACTTGCGCCCATACAAAGCTTCATAAGGCGCACATTGGATGCTGGTATGGTAGCTGTTATTGTAGGCAAATTCCACTAATGGAAGATGCGTGTCCCAGCTTCTACCAAAATCTATAACACAGGCTTGCAACATGTCTTCCAGGGTTTGGATTGTTCTTTCGGTTTGTCCATCTGTCTGAGGGTGATAAGAAGTGCTTAGGTCCAGACAAGTACCCATTCCTTGTTGAAGCGACTGCCAAAACCTTGACGTAAAACAGCTGTCTCTATCCGATAGAATGGAAGTAGGCATCCCATGCCTAGCGACGATTTCGTTTATATAGATCTGAGCTAATTTCTTCATCTTATAGTCTTCTCGGATTGGCAAGAAATGAGCAGATTTTGTCAATCGATCTACAATCACCCAAATGGCATCATGCCCTTTACTTGATCGGGGTAACTGAAACATATACTCTCAAGCGCATCAATTTAGCATTTATTCTAAGTGCAGAAACAGTTGTCAAAACCAAACATAATGAACCCGACTAAGCAGTTCCTTAGCCCAAGATGTTCCAAGTGAAACTTGACTAAACAGTTCTTTAGTCACAAGTATCATAAAACATAAACATGCAAAGTTTGCTCAATATCATGCTTTTCCCCCATAAAACATATAAAAAACATTAAAAGTGGGGCCGTGAAAACTCACTAGTTTGGCGAATATCCGTGTGTTTCCTCTAGGGACTTGCTGTGGTTGCTTGAACCTTCTGACAGACCAACCAGCGCTATATTAACTTAATGGTTTCCTTGACTTAGGTAGGGCAAAGTTGGTTCCAATGCAAAGCCATCAAATATTTTCATAAAATAAAGCCGATATTTTTAATATTTAAGTAAAAAGGAACCTTCTAAAACATTATTAATGACATCATTAAATGTCATCCCAAAACAATGATGGCAGCCGCCATCTATCAAAAACAAGGGATTTTGAGTGGGTTTAGCACTCTTTTTAAGAATTCTTCAACCTTGAGTTATACGCCTCCCAAGATTGTTTGCATGCCCAAGAATGACAGCAATGATGGGGAGGGTCTCGAGCTCAACGTTTTCAAGAATCAAAACTTTTAATACCAAAAAATCAACTTTAAATAATTTCCAGAGAAAAAATAAAACGATAAAATTTCCGATTCCAGCAAGCTTTCAAGATGAGAAAATCGATTTAAAGATGCATGCAAGATTTAATCATCCGAGAATATGATCGGACCTCACATGCAAGAACTCTCTTCTTCTTTCTTAGAGACTAAAGAATCTTGGGTCATAGATTATCATCAAATAATGACACATGCAGGTCTTTAATGAATAATCTCTCCTCTTTAAATCTCATAAATTTGTTTAAAGAATCGAGTATAAAGATAAAGGAGTTCGAACAACTAAAAGGGAATAAAACAGTTCGTAAAACATACCTYTTTCTTGACCGAATGAAACAAACAAGTCTCAAGAACAGCAGAAGTCTTGAGTTTTTTTTGCAAGAAAATGGGATCGGTTGGAAGGTAATGATGGCGTTAGAGAGAAAACAGAAGACTAGAAATTTGGAGAATGAAGATTTTTCAAAAGAAGAGGGGTATTTATATGGGACTTTTCGAGAAGAAATGGGCTGGCTCCTAAATGCCCAAGCCCAAAATATTTCTATTTCCCTTAAATAATAAAACCCCACTAGTTTAAACAAACAAAGCAATTTGATAAATGATTTTAAAAGGGGACTCCACTCGTTAAATTAATTGGCAAATAAATATAAAATGGGACTTTGGAAACTTTTTGAATTTTAGAGAACGAGACTAAAATATCAACTTTATCTTTTTGAGAAATATTTCAAGACTAATTGGCTTGCATGAATTAACTTGGTTAGCTACCGTCGAAACATGACCTAATCAGACTAACAAGACGATCTCAAAGGCTAAATCTTAAAAAGACTTAGTTTTTAATCAAGATCCTGAAATAAAGTACTAACCTGAAATCCCACAATGCAGAGTTGTCACATAAGACATGCCTGGTTTAATACCTAAACCGCTCGACTCTAGACCGGATTATACTTAAATCGCTTAAAGCTCGACCGGTTTATATATGTATCGCTCAAAACCCAACCGATTTATATATATAAATCGCTCAAAACTCAACCGGTTTATATTGGTCCGGATAACACATTCGTTCAACACTTTTTGACAAATAACATTATCAAACTCAATTTAAACATATAATTTGAAATATTTTGAAAAGCATTTAACTACTCACCTTGAAATCTTTTGAAACCAATTTGAATCTACTTCTTGATCCAAAAGAATCCGGTCAACCTCCTCTCTCTTTAAATCGCTCAATCTCCAAGAATAGCAGAGAAAAAAAAATGTAATGGAGGCTAAGCCCTCCCTTATATACTCTTTCTAAAAATAAGAGTTTGGCGGCTAGAACCGCCGTTTACCATGCATTCATACATACATCACACATACATTATGCATATCATCCATTTACTTGTATAATTATGCACACATGCATGCGCAAAAAATCTTATACATATATGTATCCACATTATGCATATAATTCCACATACTAACATGATCAAATATGGCAATTTATCATGTTGTCACATAATTATTTAACAAATAATCACCTATTGATTACCTCGGGTGATAACCAGGATCCAATTATCACACAAACTCTCTAAAAATACAAAAATAAATCTTTCAAGATGAATACAATTAACTCTAAAATTCAGTCCTAATGTATCCCAACAGTTTGGGAAACCTAACAATTTCTTCACCTGTTGGAAGGGGAGCGTATGCAGGCATTCCAAGTTCTGTCTTCATTGGGATTTGCAACACCAAGGAGAAAAGGGACGTAGAAATTATGCCTTGACAAAATTCCTTGTTTTCTATTATGTAAAATTCTCATAGGATCCCTTTTTCATCATCCATAACTTCACAGGATTGCTAGTACTCCTGGATGAATCTCTCAAAGACTACGTCGACTAATTTATTAAGGATGGGTTCAAGAAGTGGTGGTGAACAACATCCACCACAGGGTAGTGCTTGGAGTTAAAGTTGTCGAGGATGAGATTTAGGGCATGGTTATTGGGTTTGAGAGGTAAGGAAATCACATGGTGTGTAATATTTAGATTTAGTATTTTGAGAATTTTAAATTTTGTTTACATATTCATGATGGTTATGTATGTATGTGAGGTTACATACATATGGGTATATGGTCATTCTTAAGAAGGGGGGGGAGGCAGTTTAACCGCCCTACTCTTTAGAAAGAGTATATAAAGAGTACGTGGTTACCCATTTAGGGGCTTGCCATTTTTTGGTTATATTCCAAAGAGAGATCATCTGGATTACATTTTTGACTATTTTACAAGAAGTTGAATTTTCTTTCAACAGTTCTAAGGTGAGTGTATACCGCTTTGAATATAAATTGTTTGTACATAATTCATTGTTGTTGGAAATGTCTTATTTTGAATCACACTATATATCATACGGATTACCACCTTAAACCGGACTAGTATTGACCGGATTTCATTTAAACCGGTCGAGTGTTGTGCGGATTCTACCCTAAACCGGACAAGGGTTTTCCGGGTTTCTCCTTAAACAGCCCAAGAGGCAACCGGATTCTCTTTAAACCGCTTGAGTATCAATCGGATTTCCCTTAAACCGGTAAAGGGATGTCCGGATATGTCAAAATCGGTTAAGAGTTAGTTGTTGTTTGCCTAAATCGCACAAGATTAGTTGTCCGGATTACCCTCTTTGATTCTAAGTGATTGTCCTGATTTCATATTCTGACAATGATGAACAGACTTCATATCCGGCTAAAGTTACTCGAATTTCACTATCGGTTTTGATTTGAATTTGAAATAACCGCGAGAGAGACGCAATGGCGGTGCAACCGTGAGAGAGACGCAATGGCGGTGCAACCGCGAGAGTGATGCACTGGCTGTGCAACCGCGAGAGCAAAAGAATCTATAACAAAGATAGATAAAATATTTGTGTCTATACAAGTTTGATTCTAAACTGTTAGTTTGGAATGTAAGTTATTTGTATGAGATTTGTACACTCACTAGACCTTATGGGTCTAATACTTAGTTGTTGGACTAACCTGTTTTGCAGGTCATCATACATCGCAAGATAAAGGCAAGGGGAAAATTTGAACGATGATGTTTAGATGCATATGAATGTATTAAACAAAGTTTTTGTTATCCCATGTTTTGTAAACAATATAACGTTTGGTTATTAGATATGGTTGTTATTATGTTACATACTAGTATTATTTGTGGGATGTTATAGTTGGTATCAGAGCCATAGTTTAAGGGATCTGGGTATTTGTGAAATACTTAGACTTAAACTAGAGGTATGGAAGTTATGATAATAGGTTTCGCTAGGACTATGAACATGGGAATATGTTATAGCTGAACCTATTACGAGAAAGATAGATTTTATATGACTGATATAATCTTGAGTTATGGATAGACTTGAGGATAAACGTCCTATTATGTTTTGATTATGTGAACAATCATATGTGTTTAAATGTGACAGAAAGAGACATACACTGAGAAATGGCAGAAAATCCTAATCAATCGGAAAGGACCTCTATCGGTTATGGAAGAGGTCGGGGAAGAAGAAATGTAACTCAAGGGGAAGACCCGGAAAATATAATGACAATAGAGACGCGAAGTCGTAGCAGGGGTCGAGGAAGAGGGAGGAGTACTAGACAAGAAACTCATATGGAACAGGAATTGTCAGCACAAGAAAATTCAATGTCTGGTCGTGGAAGAGGAAGAGCAAGGGGTGGACACAATGCTCCTGTTCCCAGTTTTATTACTCAGGAAATGTTGGCAGCTGAGTTCAGAAAATTCCAAGAGAGTTTAGTGAATTTGTTGGGACGTTCGGTTCCAAATAACCCATAAATAATAAGGGATCCTGAACATCAGGAAGATGTCGAAGCTAGTACACCGGTAACCGGTACATCTGTGCCCCTTACTTCGTCTTCAATTCATAAAGGAGGGATATTAAAATGTTTCTTACCTGTAAACCTCCAAAATTTTCTAGGGAGCATGACCCTGTTAAAGCCATGTGTTTGCTTAAACAAATTGAGCTAAGTTTGCAAATCAGTAAAAGTGAAGAAGAAAGCAAAGTTATGTTTGATGTATCCCGTTTGAGGTCAAGTGCCTTATATTGGTGGGAGGTTTTGTCGAGTTCAGATCCAAATATTCAGAAAACCATGTTATGGGAGGAATTTGTGATCAAGTTTAAAAAGCAATATTGTTCTGAAGCGGCAGTACAAAAACTAGAAGATGATTTCCTTCGTCTAGAACAAGGAAAACGGTAAAGTGAGAAAGTACATCTGGGGTTTGGAGTCTAATCTTTGAAAGTATGTGATATCCAGGAATCCGACAACATTTCAAGCAGTAGTTTATGCTGCTGAAATACTGGAACAAGACATCAATTGATAACCACAAGAAAGTATTGGAGATAAAAGAAAGGGGGAAGCTACAATGATTGATTTCCGTAGACCAAGGTTTATGGAAAATTTGAATCGACCAGTCTCACGGTTTGCTGATAAGGCATGCACACGATGTCATAAAATACATCAGGGAAATTGCAATACAGAGTCGCGAGTATGTTTTAAATGTCAAAAAACCACGACATATAGCTCGAGAATGTCAAATGACGCGAAGACGTTTTACTTGTAATTCCTCTGAACATGTCAATGCTGATTGTCCACAAGCTAAGGGATGAGGGTCTGGTTTTGTTGGGGGTCGAGGATCTGGATATTCAGGAGGGCAAGGATCTGGTTATGTTCCAACAGGGCGTGGGTCAATGGATAATCGCATTGACCCAAGTGGTCGAGGAGAGATAAGACATGGGGAGTCAAATGCTAAGGGGAGAGCCTTTCAGATGACGAGAGGCGAGGCGGAAGAGCATCCTGATGTGGTGACAGGTACATTCCTTGTTAATTCAGTATGTGCCAAAGTTTTATTTGACTCGGGTGCAAATCATTCTTTTGTATCACCGTCGTTTGTTAATTACGCACATTTAGAATCTAAAGCGTTAAATGAGGATTTAATTGTGGAAACAACAAATGATAGTGAAGTTTCGGTTAAGGAAAGGATAGATGAATGTTTCATAAGTATAGAAGGGTGTGAGGTGCCTATACAATTATTTCCATTGCCTTTAAGGGAATTTTATATAATTATAGGCATGCATTGGTTAGCTAAAAACCAAGCCAACATAGTATGTGATGAAAAGACGATTCATATAGACTTACCAGAAAAAAAGGTTGTAATTTATGTGGACCAATGAGATCACTACTCCAATCTTGTCTCAGTTTTAAAGGCTCGAAAATATGTACGGAAAGGATGTACTAGTTTTCTTGCCTATGTTATTGACATCAAGAAAGAGAAAGAAAAGATGGAGAATATCCCAGTCGTGAGGTAATTTCCAGAAGTATTTCCAGAAAATTTGATAAGTCTACCACCAGATCGAATGATAGAATTTCAAATTGAATTACTTCCTGGAGTAGCACCCGTTGCTCGTGCACCACATAGATTAGCTCTTTCTGAGTTAAAGGAGTTAATGTCTCAATTGGAAGAATTGTTGGATAAAGGTTTTATCCGACCAAGTACCTCTCCATGGGGTGCGCCAGTGATATTTGTAAAGAAAAAAGATGGATCAATGAGAATGTGCATTGATTACTGGGAGCTGAATAAATTGACAATAAAAAATAAGTATCCTCTTCCAAGAATTGATAATTTATTTGATCAATTGGTTGGGGCTACTTATTTTTCGAAAATTGATTTACGGTGCGGTTATCATCAATAGAAGATTCAAAATTAAGATGTGTCGAAAACAGCATTTCGTACACGTTATGGTCATTACGAATTTCTGGTTATGCCATTTGGACTCACAAATGCGCCTGCAGCCTTTATGGACATGATGAATAGGCTGTGTCGTCCCTATCTTGATAAATTTGTGATTGTCTTCATTGATGATATTCTAATATATTCTCGGACGGAAGAAGCGCATGCTCATCATTCGAGATTACTCTTAGAACTGCTGAAACAAGAAAGACTGTATGCTAAGATATCAAAGTGTGAATTTTGGCTACGAGAAGTCCAGTTATTGAGACATGTCATCTCGAAAGAAGGCATTAAAGTGGACCCTTTAAAGATTGAAGCCACTGAAAGGTGGGAAGCCCCAAAGACTCCAACTGAAATAAGAAGTTTTCTTGGATTGGCTGGGTATTATTGTAAGTTTTTACAAGATTTATCTCGTATAGCTACTCCATTAACAAAGCTAACAAAGAAAAATATAAAATATGAGTGGGATAAAGCACAAGCTCAGGCCTTTCAGACGTTAAAAGATAAGTTATGTAGTGCATCAATTCTATCCTTGCTAGATGGGATGGAAGATTTTGTGGTTTATAGTGATGCGTCAAAAATCGGTTTGGGTTGTGTACTGATGCAATGTGGAAAGGTAATAGCTTATGCTTTCAGACAGTTAAACGTTCATGAAAGACAATATCCTACTTATGATATGGAATTGATGGTGGTAGTGTTCGCTTTGAAGATATGGAGGCACTATCTATACAGAACGAAATGTCAAAATTTCATAGATCATAAGAGATTGCAACATCTGTTCCATCAGAAAGAACTGAATATGCATCAGAGACGATGGTTGGAACTGGTTATTGATTATGATTGTGAAATTTTGTACCATCTAGGAAAAGCAAACGAAGTGGCTGATGCGTTAAGCCGACAAGAGAAAAGTGAAACTATCAAAGTTATAGCTCTACGGGTTGGTTAGTAAAGAAACTTCGAAATAAAAAGATTGGTTAGTAAAGGTTCAATGGCGTTATCACAAAGGACCAGATGCTACTTGGGAATCAGAATCGGAAATACGAGAGAAGTATCCCTACCTTTTTGCTTAAATGGAATTCTGGGACGGAATTCTTCTAAGGATGGAATATTGTAATATTCAAATTTAGTATTTTTAGAATTTTAATTTTTTTTTACATATTCATGATGGTTATGTATGTATGTGAGGTTACATACATATGGTATCTGGTCATTCTTAAGAAGGGGGGGAGGCAGTTTAACCGCCCTACTCTTTTAGAAATAGTATATAAAGAGTAAGTGGTTACCCTGTTGGACCCAGATACCCTAAAATTGCAGAAATATTGTTTGCTTAAAATAAGAATTAAGAACAACAAGTATTTCTATTGATTAAATTGGATATTCAAAAAAAACGTAACGCAATAAAATGATGCTTTGAATAACCGAATGCTTTTATTTATAAAAGATGAACAATTGAAGAACAAACGTAATCTCACAAGAATTTGCGTATAGTTTAAGTCGGCTCCTTCAGGTATTTTGAACCTGAAGCGAAGGCCTTCTTTTATACACTTAGGTCTAACTAACTATGCTATAAATTAGGCGTGGAACTCTGAGCTGACTAGTCTGCATCCTTATCTTTGACTTTCCTTGATTAGCGGAGCAGACTTGGTCAAGCCGCCTTTAAGCTGTTAGACACTTACGAGAATGTCTAGGCTAACGCGCGCTTTACGTGAAGAAGGTAGCTAGATGCTTTGCATGAACATACAGAAGCTCTGCATGTACTATGCTGAGGCTCTGCATATCAGAAGCGCTGCATGTACTATGCAGAGGCTCTGTATATGTAGAAGCTCTGCATATACTATGCAGAGGATCTGGGTCTTGGAGTTGTTGCTTTGAGTCAAGCGCTTATGCTTTTTGGCGTTCAAGACTTGAACGATCATGGAGATAGAGCGCGGGCTCTATATAACGAAACCTTCACCCTGAGTAAGAGCTCTGGTCCTTGATCCTCTGCATGAGAGCTCTTAGCCAGACAGCTTCTATAGACTAAGTCCTATTGACTAGAGCAAGACACTTCTTACTTACACTTTACAGGTTTGGGGTCTAACAATCTTCCCCTAAGTGTAAATAAGGACTCTTACTTGATTTGCAAAATAAAAGTCTAAAAGAAGACAGGGGTCAAAAACAACCTCTGGTTTACATTCACTATCTAATGAAGTACAATACGATTGAAATTGAAACTATATTGAAACAAAACTGAGGATGTACTTACAAAAGATAAGAGGTCTTAAACATTTTGAAGTTTAATGAACTTCCTAAGAAGTTCACGAAATTCAAGCATATCTCGAATGGACCTTAGAATTATTTTGGCACGCTCCTTGGCTCCAGGGGAGTTGTCTCTGCTCCTGACCTGATTGTCTCTTATATAGCGTAGAGTAGAGTTAGAGTATTTGTAATTTTGGCTTTCTCGAAAGAAGATCTTCTGTTTGTGTTCGTTTTGAAACACTACTCCCAGTTCTAGTTCTACCAAGACCGTCCAGGAGGAGATGCTATTGATGCCGTGTAATTCTTCATTTGGGGCAGCCACTATCATTTGATCCGCTCTTAGATCCAAAGCTAGTTGGAAGTCGAACTTGCTTCTGTAGTCAAGCAGATCTGTCATTGTTTGGCGAATGGCAGAGTAGGCAATAGAGAACTTCATTCCCTTGTCCTTCTTGCGGTCTGTAAAGTAGAACAGATGAAGAAGATCCCACGGATTGAGATTAATGAGGTCACAATCTGTGAATCTACATATCCGTTTGTGACTCCTCTCCACTGTGTACTCGTAGAACACTATCTGATTATGCACAAAGGTGCACTTCTTTATGTCCAAGACTTGTTTAATTCCATCAGCAAAGTGGACTGCAGTGATTGGTTGAGTGTAGCGATCGAGGAATCTCTGCCTGATGTGCTCTTGAGCCATAGGATAGAGACTGATTTTCTGGATCGATGTCTCTTCCTTTTGGTTGTGGAGGAACTGGTAGATTTCCTCGCTATCTACCTTGTCCATGATGGGTTTGTCGAGGGGTGTTGGGTTGAACATGGCATCCATGCTTGCTTTGATCCTTTGTACATGATTAGAGCGATGGTTCTGTTTTTCCCCTATCGCTGTGCCTTCTGAACCTAATCTGTTTGGATTGACCGGTACTTGCTTCATCGCAGGAGTGACAATCTTGGTCCCTTGAGCAGGGACCCTAGCTCTGTAGGTTCTTGGATGTGGTGGAGGAGCAGCAACTGTTACTTTTTCTAGAGGAATGGCAACCAGAATGTGTAGTAGTGACGGATCAGCCACATTCACGACAACCACCTCTTCTTCTTGTTGAGCTGTTGTTGGAGCAGCCATGCCCATATCATACTCTGTTGAAGAGGACAGAGCCAGGTCTGAATCGTCTGATACATAGGTAGATTGAAGGTTGATCACTTCTATATTCTTTTGTGGCCCGGCTAGCTCTACCTCGGTCGCCATGGCATTTTCCCTTTGCGTAGTGCCTCTGCGTTGTCTGGCACTTGCTGGCTTTGTCTGCTCTGCCTTGATTGACCTTGCTGGCATGGGGCAGAGGACGATGGTGCAGAGGGGGCAGCCAGAGGTGTTGTACTTGGTGTAGCTGTAGGCAGGTTCTCCCCCTCTTGGCAATTTTGAGGACAAGACTCGTCTGGGTCCTCATCATCGTCAAGTCACCTCCTCTTTGATGGTTCTGCACATGCAAATGGATCTCACTGTCGCTTAGGTCTCTCATCCTCTGCCCGAGACATGGATTTGATCACCTCCTCGATGGTTTTGAGGAGTTCGTCGACTACAATGGCAACCCTTTGCACTTCCTCATCTGATCGGTAGTTGAATCGTGCGAGAGTGTCATTGATGTTCTTTTCTGCTGTTGTGGCCTTGCTATTAAGATCCGCAGTGAAGTCCGCCACCATCTGTAGGAGTCTGTCACCCAGAGCATTCATGGCGTTCTGTGTGACATAATCCACAGGTACACTCAGAGGTATGAGGGCCTGGTTGTTGATCGACGTAGACGCCTGAACCCTCTGTAGAGATGTAACGACCTGCTGAAATGTTGCTGTATTGGTTGCCGTCAATTCCATTAGAGTGTTGATATGAGAAGCAATTGTCGTGGACTCAGCTCTTAGTACTACCAACGATGCTCGTATCTCATCCAGAGCAAGTGTAGAAGGTGACGGCTCTACACGGGCCATGCTGAGTTTTAGCTCTTCCAAGAAGCATTGCATAGAGGTGAAAAGGGAATGGAACTCTTCCCTAGTGACATATGCAGATGGTGTAACCTCTGGCTCAACACATGGGCCAGATTGAGTCCCCGTTCCAGGGACGCCTTCATTCATGACTTGATTGATGTTCGTCGGGGAAGGACTTCCAGAGGATCCTCGTGGTTCTCCTTGAGGAGAATTCACTACCTCTGTTCTGTCAGGGAGAGTACCCAAGGCTGGTTCAGAGCCAGCCAGAGGGCTCTCCATGAGTGAACTAAGAGACTGGTTAAGAGTCTCAAAGTCTGGTGTCCCTATTCCTTGCTCTAAACAATGTTGGGGTTCTACTTGTGCAGAGAAAACAAATTCCTCTATATGGGAAAGTGTCGTGATATGGGGAGACATATCACTTATGTTTTCAAAGGTTACACCCTTTTGAGAGGGTGTTCCCTGTGGCGAGGTTTTCCTTTGGCTAATATAACCAGAGGCAGATGCGACCTCTGGTTGGATAGGCTGGTTAGGGTTCGAGGTGTGCGCCTCTATTTCAATGATCTCCGTATCTCGACCACCGGATTCAGATAATGTGGTTGCACTTTGGAGTGGGGTAGGTGAATCTGATGTGCTTATTTGGTCTAGGCTGCTCTATCCCACCCTGAGGCAGAGCAGCTGCTTCACTTCCTCCCTCTTCTTTCTCTTCTACTTCCTCGCTCTCCTCTTCGTCTCACTCACTCTCTGTCTCACTCACTCTCTGTCTCACTCTCTTCTTCGTCACTTTCTTCCTCATCTTCTCCACTTCCCTCGTTTGTGTAAGATCGTGCAGCATCGTCATAGTGCTCTTGGTCATCCCCTTGGTTTGAACTAGAGGATTGAGCCAAGATTTGACGAGCCTCTTCTTCTGCTCTGAGTCTGGCTTCTTCTCTTAGGCGAGCGATTTCTGTTTGACGAGCCTTTTCTGCCCGCTTTTCCTCTTCTTGAGCAATCTCAGCTAATTATTCTTGCTCTGCTCGTTCTGCCTCCTCCTTTTTTTTCTTTTCCCTCTCAGCTTTCTTTTTTCTTGCCTCCTCTCGTTTTATTTCTTTTTCTTTCTCTTCTTATACTCTCACCCTTTCTTCCTCAGCTCTCATTCTCTCTTCTCTTGCTCTCACTGTTCCTCCCTCGGCCTATGGCATTGATGTGTCCTTAGTTCTCTCTTCTTCCTCGGCTGCTTCTATGCATATCGGGGTTCGAGACACTGGTTCTAGTGTCTCGCGTGTATGTTTGTACGCTCTCCTAATCTCCTTAAACTTCATGTAGCTCATGAGCCTCTTTGGAATAGGCCTTTCTGCTTCATAACCCTCCTTGTGCACTGTTGGTCTATATTGAGTGAGTACGTTTACCTTGTGAGGAGGTAGACGACCCACCATCAATATTGTTTTCATCAAGAGCTGGTCTTAGGAGAAGACCCAAGAATCGGGAAAACAACAAGGATGGCAGTTGTCTTCCTTTGGCCACTTCTTGACACTTTTTGGCCACGGCGGCCTTGAACTCGGTGTAGCGTATCAAGGAGTAGTCGAGGGACAGGTCGAAGAAAATGACGTAGACGATTTGAAGTACGCTCGTGGAGCACATATCAAGGCTCCCTATCTTCCCTGTCAGCGAGCGATTGACCAATGTGAAAAGTGTATTCCACATCGGTGGTAAGTGTTGACGACGATACTGTGATGGGTATTGAATGGCCTTGTTGTATCCCAAGAACTTCAGGAAAGTTACAATTTTGTCCCCGGAAGGAAGAGGGGGGTATTCAGAAAGCCCCAGGTCAGTTTTTGTTGGGATTTCAAGAACTCGTGAAAACAAGGACCTTGAAATTCGAATTGTGATGAATTCTTGTGTGGCAGAGATGAAGAAATCTCCTACGATCCCTCTTTGAGATTCAGTAACAGCGCAGGATTGCCAGTATTCTTGTATATATCTCTCAGGAACCAAGTCATCGGTGTTGGTCAAGGCTGGGTTCAAGAAGTAGTTTTGGAGAATGTTGATGATGGGATGGTATTTGGTGTCGAAGTTGTCAAGTTGAAGGTTTAGGGCATGGTTATTTGTAAGCATAAAAGATTAATTTAGGGGTAAAGAAATTGTTTAAATAGAAAACAAATAAAACACTTGAGTGTTTTAGCACCCCAAACGTCAGGCAAAACTGAACCGGTTTTCGCAAAGCCTGTGGGGGCCTGCCACGTGGATTGCCAGTTGCAAGTGGCGCCTCCCACGTTTGAAAAGATAAGCTCACAGGTAGTGATGCTTATTGTGGGTAACAGCTTTTATTAAACAATTAAAATAAACTTTACGCCTTCTTAATTAAATAATATACTTTACTTTTAAAAAAACAACAAGAAAAGTTTCTAAGTGTAAATGTTCTGGTTCTAGAAAAGTAGAGGTTTTGATTAGAACCAAAGAACTATATGCAGAAGAAGGAATACCTTGGGATCTCAGACAGAGATTCGTGATTGGACTACACATGTCCTCTGGAAAAAACTTTGCTTTGCTTAGAGGCAGAGGCTCTGTTCTATACTCATAAAGAGTTTTAATGCAGAGGCTCTGTATAGTACATACAGAGGCTCTGTGTGATATGATCTCATGCTCCCTCTTGAATAGAGCTCTTCTTATCTGCTCCCCCTTGAACTATGCTTGGATCATTTGTGATAAGTAGACCATATGTATAATAATTAGAGTGTAGAGGCTCTGTATGTACTATACAGAGGCTCAGTATCACAAAAGAACTGGGAGTTGATTAAGAGGCTCTGCATGAACTATGCAGAGGCTCTGTCTCATGGACCAATACAAATGAAAACAGAGATATGCATGAAGGAATGCAGAGGCTCTGTATAGTGCAAACAGAGGCTCTGGTTTAGTTTGAGAGATTTAGCATACCCAACTTGCTAACTAGAAAATTAAATCTCTTTTCATCAAGAGTTTTTGTGAAGATGTCAGCAAGTTGTAAATCTGTATTTACAAAGAACATTTCAATCATACCTTTCTCTACATGGTCCTTGAGGAAATGGTATCGAACATCGATGTGCTTTGTTTTCAAGTGCTGCACAGGGTTGGCTGTGATTGCGTTTGCACTTTCTGAGTCACATAGAATTGAAATCTTCTCAAACTCTAGGCCATAGTCTTTCAGTTGAGTCTTCATCCATATCACTTGGGAACAGCAACTGGCTGCAACTACATACACTACTTTAGCTGTGGAAGTAGAGACACAGTTTTGCTTCTTCGAGGTCCAGCTTATGAGCTTGTCCCCAAGTAATTGGCAGCTCCCTGATCCACTCTTTCGATCGAGTTTACACCCTGCATGATTAGAATCTGTGTACGCAATAAGATCGAAACTAGAATGCTTTGGATACCAAAGACCAAAAAATTGAGTCCCTTTAAGGTATCTAAATATTCTTTTTATAGCCGAAAGGTGAGATTCCTTTGGATATGCTTGAAAACGGGCATAGAGACATGTGGCAAACATAATGTTCGGTCTACTAGCCATGAGGTACAGTAGTGATCCAATCATTCCACGGTAAGTCTTAACATCCACCGGTTTTCCAGATGGATCTGTGTCAAGCTTAGTACCGGTAGTGATTGGTGTTCTCATGATTGAAGAGTTGTGGAGTTGGTACTTCTTTAATATGTCGGACACATACTTAGCTTGGCTAATGAAGATACCATCCTCCCTCTGTTTTACTTGCAAGCCCAGGAAGAAGGTCAATTCTCCCATCATGCTCATTTCAAACTCGCTCTTCATTAATGCAGAGAACTTATCACAATGCCTCTGGTTCATTGAACCAAAGATGATGTCATCCATATATATCTGTACTAAGAGCGTCTCACCTTTATACCTCTTAATAAACAAAGCGGTATCAATTTTACCTTTTTCAAAACCGTTAGATAAAAGGAAAGAAGAGAGACGTTCATACTAGGCTCGAGGTGCTTGTTTAAGTCCGTACAAAGCTTTTCTAAGAAATAGACATACTCTGGATGTGTGGAGCTTTCAAACCACGGAGGTTGTTGAACGTAGACTTCCTCCTTCAGCCTTCCATTCAAGAAGGCTGGAAGGCTGACTTTACGTCCATTTGATAGACTCGGAATCCTTTATGTGCAGAGAAGGCTAAGAACAAGCGTATAGCTTCTAGCCTTGCTACTGGTGCAAAGGTCTCGTCATAGTCTATGCCTTCTTCCCGGCAATAGCCTTTTACTACGAGCCTAGCTTTATTTCTAACCACAATCCCATCCTCATCCATCCTGTTCCTGAAAACCCATTTACAACCAATTGCAATTTTCTCCTTTGATAAAGGAACAAGAGTCCATACCTTATTTCTCTCGAATTGTTGGAGCTCTTCTTACATGGCATCGACCCAACTAGGGTCTTGTAGGGCTTCATGTACTTTCTTAGGCTCTACCATGTTAAGGAAGTTTACGAATAAACATTCATTAGCTGTGGCAGCCCGTGTTTTTATGCCTCTTGAAGGTTCACCGATGATCTGGTGAAGAGGACGATTCTTTGTCCATTTTGTTCTTGGGACAGAGAGAGAAGTAGGGGACGTTTGATCATGTTCCATGGGCGTGTTTGGCAATAAGCTCGTTGATGGTGAAGAAGGTTCTGCTTGCTCCCCCTCGAATGTTGGTACAGAGGCACCAGGTGTAGAGCCAGAGGTATTCTGCTCTGGTTCTACATGATTAGGCTCTGATGCAGAGCTTGTTTGCTCTGGTTGTGGATTGACGTGATCTTTTGAGGAAGCAGAGGTGTGTGAAGGACCATAGTCAGATGTGCTTGTCGTTTGTGATCCTTCACTTACACTTGTAGATGCATCTCTTGGTGCACGTACAGAGATGTCTTCGTCACCATAGAAGTCTTCAAATAGGAGCCTGAGTTCCAATTCCCTTGACTTCATTTGAGAATTGGAAGTGTGATGGTTAAGATCGAGTCCAGAGCAGAGGTACTCTGAAGTTAATTGTTCTTTTTTGTCGAACGAGACGTTGATGCTTTCCATGATCGTCTTGGTTCGTTGATTGAAGACTATGTATGCCTTGGTTTTGGTTGAATAGCCAAGGAACTTTCCTTCATCTGCCTTCTTATCGAACTTGCCAAGTTGATTTCTATCATTTAATATGAAGCATCTGCAACCAAAGACATGTAAAAATTTGATGTTAGGCTTTCTTTGGTTTATTAGTTCGCAAGGCGTCTTCATGTGCCTCTTAACCACCGTTGCTCTATTTTGAATAAAGCAGGCAATAGAGATTGCTTCTGCCCAAAAATGGGTTGGAAGACCGGAGCTGGCTAGCATGGTGCCTGCAGCTTCAACCAAACTTCTATTCTTTCTTTCTACGACACCATTTTGTTGTGGTGTCCTTGCTGCAGAGAAGTTTTGAGTTATTCCCTCTGTGTCCAAGTATGGATCGATCTTGGCGTTCTTGAACTCTGTTCCATTATCACTTCTCAGTTTCTGAATTCTGCTTTGTAGAAGTACTTGAATCTTGGTCATTAATTTGATTAGCAGCTCTGGTACATCTGATTTTTGCCTCATAAACTCAATCCAAGTATATCGTGAGTATTCATCAATTAAGACTAAGATATACTTCTTACCAGACAAGCTTTACACAGAGATTGGACCACAAAGATCCACATGAAGCATGTGCAGAGGTCTGATGCAGGACACATCTGTCTTAGATTTATGGGATGCTCTTTTGAGCTTTCCCATTTCACACGCAGAGCAAAGATGGTCCTTTTCGAACTTTATGGCAGGAAGTCCGTCAACCAAATTATGCTTCACAAGCTTCTCTAAATTTTGAAAATTGAGATGCGACAGCTTGTGGTGCCTGAGCCAAGCTTCTTCACTCTTGCGAGACACAAGACAAAGAGTCTCTGAGTTGTCTCTTGGTGAGAAGTTCATGAGATACAGATTGCCTTTTCTCTTAGCTCTTAGCAACTCCTGACCGGATTCTGACATAATGGAGCAAGCTTCCTTTTGGAACTTGACATTGTTGCCAGAATCACACAGTTGACTTATGCTCAAAATATTATGTTTAAGCCTAGAGAAATAAGCAACTTTGGAGACAGAAACCTTACCTTGTAGTAGATCCCCGTATCCTTTATTTCTTCTTGTTTATTATCTCCAAAGGTTACTTTTCCTCCAATCTTCTCTCTGTATGAGGACAGCAACCTCTTATTGCCGGTCATGTTTCTTGAGCATCCGAAGTCAAGATACTAAATGTCCACATGCGGCTTCTGCAAAACAAGTTATAGGGATTTAGGTACCCATTTCATAATGGGTCTTCGATGATTAGGGACAGAGGGTTGTTTTTTAAGCTTGGGAAGAGGGTTAGTCTACTGACCTGAATTAACAAACTTGGCTTTAGGAGCCTTGTTTCTCTTTTGGGTCCTTTTAGATTTAGACTTTAATGACCCAGAGAGAAGACAGTTAAGGTCAGAGAAGTGCTGTTTTAATTTCAGCAACAGAGAAACACACTCACAATTATGAAAACATTTTGAACGACAAAATGATTTATTAGCTTTAAAGAATAAATTATTACAATCACTCCTAGCATTGGTAGTTGTAGCAAACTTCCTATCTAGATCTGATTGTTTTAACACAAAATGAGTCTTCTCTGATTTCTTCTTTCCTACTCCTTTGGCCTTCAGAGGCCTCTCTGAAACAGAGGAACAAATATTAGAGCAAGCAGCGGATTTTCCCTTCTGTTTCAGAGTGAATTTAATTGGCTTAGATTTGGAATTTGAGCCCTTTGAAGCAGAAGTAACCGACTTTGCACTCTTTACCCTGTACTCAAACTTGGGAGTGGATTTACCATTTGTCGACATGCTTCAACGACCAGAACCCAGGAAAATCTTTTTCTTAATAGGGTGTTTTGCAACCACTGGTTCTTTGGCAAAGGCCTCTGTCTTAACTTGCTCTTCAAACGATTTCATCTCTGACACAGAGTTAGAGTCAAGAAAATCCTTGTGTGAATGTCGAGATGCAGAGGTATCATTAAGAACTTGAGGTTATGCTTCGTCCGTCTTTTGTTTTAATGGACTTTCAAAAGTATCCGAGGAGTTACACTCAGAAGAATCTGCATGACCTTTAGGAGGATAGTTCAAGGCCTCATGCAAGTCTTGCTCGAAGACCTGTCTTATCGTTTCTGTAAAGCCATCCATCAATTTCGAATCCAGAGTATTAAGAAAATTACCTGTGGATGAACTCTTGATTTCATCTGGTTCAGGTTTGAAACCTCACTTTCAATCTTAAGATGTTCAAGATTTGTAGAGCCAAAACAAAAAAATCTTATTTGTCTTCTATATGCATTTTAAATCAACTTGTGAAACACATTTTGAAGAGTAAGAGATGTTTTTGAATTCCAAGTTGGGGGTTCTGGCTCTGCTTTCAAGCTTACATCTTTTAAACGGTGAGGCTGTATGCAAAATAGGAAAATCTGGTTTCTATTTTTTGCCCAACCTAAACACAGATTCAAGAGTGTTTTTTCTCTTCCAGGTGAGGTCTAGGTCTATATAACCTATCCCCGCTTTATCCTGTTGAGAGTTAACTTTTTCATACACCTGTTGAGCATCTTGATATTTCTTAATCAATAGCTCTTTTCTTTGTAAGCTCTGGTGTAGGAACTCCCTTTCCTTTTGAAAATAGTCTTTTAGGGCTTTAGAGTTTGGTCTGTCTCTCTCTTTTTCTATTAGCTTTGTATTCTTTTTCTTTATAGACATTTTATTCTAAGCACTCTATTTTAAGACTTGTTTTAGTGGATCGTTTTATTTGTAAAAGCTTTTCATTCTCCACTGATAACTGTTGTTTTTCTAACAGTTAGTAGCTCTGTCTCTCGTTCAAATAATAGTTTTTCCTTCTCCAAGGATTTTCGTTTAGATTTTTTGAGAGAGAGCTTTTGCTGTAGATTAATGAAATCGTTTGTCAAAGCAGAGATGCTCTCTTCCAGGTCAGAGTGAGAGTAATCAAAGATAGAACATACCTGGGAGTCGGAGTCAGATCCAGACTCATTCTCAACAGCCATTCCACAGAAGTTGGCTTGATCTTCTTCATCAGAATTTGTTCTGCTCTTGTGTTCTGATCACGTCACACTTGCGGCATTTGTTGATCAGAGTGTTGAATCGATGATAATTCTGTTCTAAAGACTCATCAGGGAGTTCCTGGAAGCTGTTGTACTCATTGAGGCACTGCGCACGACGATTCTTCTTCATCTTGATGCCCCCGTCCAACTGGTTGGCCAGCTGATCCCACAAATCCTTCGCGGAGTCACACGCATCCAGTGACTGAAAGATTTCGTTTGGAAGTGCCATGATCAGGTTTGGCCTTTTGATCCACTTCCACTCTACGCTTATCTTCATCGTTCCAGTCACGACGAAGTTTGGGAACTCGTCTGGCAGGTACCTCAACTATATCACCAGTAGCAGGAATCCTAAGGATGACGGTAGTAGGGACGTATGGGCCATTTAAGATTGACTCATATAATTCTAGGTCAAGGCCCTCATAGAAGTTGATCATTCGAATCTTCCATTGGGGATATTCTTCCCTAAAGAGAGTCGGAGGTTTTGTCAATGAGTCGGCACTATACATGGAGTTCCATGATTGAGAAGACGACATTTTGAGTTGAAATTTCTTAGGAAAAAAATTTGACAAGAAGGAAGATCGACTGACAAGCGATTTCTAGATTACTTAAAAGCAAACGTTTTTAAGATTTAAAAGTATGAGTGATAAATTGATGAGTCCAGATTTCATACAAACATGATGTAATCTTCATAGATCATAATGAACATCAAAGACAGAAAGAATATGATCAAGAATGATTAGATTGAGAGGAGAGAGAGAATTACAGCACTTAATCTKGATRAATCTGCTAATGACAATTGCTAATTACAATTACAAGGAAATCACTATTTATACTAGGAAATTGTAAAGGCTAAGCTATTACAAGGAAACTACACTAAGGAGAAACTTGAATACAACTTTAAAGCACTAACTTGAACCCAACATTCTCCCCCTTTGGATTCAAGTTTGGACTCTTGTAAACTTCGTTTTGCGCAGTCCAAGGATTTTCTCTAACCTTCTCAGAGCATTCCTGTACTGAATCTTCTCCTCGAGCAAATTTATAGGGTTGACGAGCAAGTATCTTTCTTGGAATTCATTCATTCAGATTCAGTAGCCTTTTCGTCCATCACTCTCTTCAAATCAAGTGCTCTCCTTACTAGCTTGATTGTACCATCAGAATACTTGTTCAACTCGCTGAACCTCATGAACTTTTTGACTTGAAGTTGAGCATAGTAGATGACCCCGAACTCTGGATTTTCTAGAACCATGTAAACTGGATAGCCGTCAATGTCTTCAAGTTCTTGGTTTGGTCCTTTGAGGTTGATAATGCGTTGATTGTCTTCAAGACCCATTCGTACATCTATGACCATTGCCAGCTTTACATGACATCGAATGAATCTCTTGATGGCTTCAAGAGCTACTATTTCTCCTTCCTTTCTAATTGTCATGTTTTTGAGTTCGAAGAACATGTATTCAAGGTCATCCAAATACAAGTTCGAGAAGTCAGCTTCGCTAAACCTCCAAATCTGGCCATCATGCCTAGTAACAGTGAAGAAAGGATACCAAATTCTCATTAACTTCTGAGCATCTATATGTTTTATCGTTACAATTCGGTTCTTGGTACGTACTTCACTGACTGGTTGGCACTTGGCTTTTAGAAGGTGTCGATATTCAATTCGGTACTCTTTTGGCTTCTTGTGAATTCCAAGAACTCTGTCACCACTAAGCAGTTTTCTGTGACGAATGAAGATCCCAAAGTAGATATCTTCCAAGTATGGCTCTCGGATTCTTTCGCGATCATAACCAAAGAAGTTTGCTCTGATATGGAAAGGAATGTAATTCTTTGAGAARATTTCAGTAGGATCAACAGTTTCTCTTGGAGTACTGACTTCAGGCACGTCAAGTAAAGCAACAGTAGACGATTCTGGATCTTCTTCATCTAAGTCAGCTTTAAAATCAAAATACATTCCAGTTGACTCGTCAATGTCATCAACGTCTTCACCAAAATCCTGCTCTCCACCCAAAGTAGTAGAGAATGCACTGTTGAACCCTACATTGGCAGACAAGTCCATTAACAACCTTGTTTCTACTGTGGAGTC